>NW_017732632.1:18974-48909 GCF_001890085.2 Hipposideros armiger | reverse complement strand
CCTTGACTCCACTCCCACACTATACTCCACGTCATGTGACTACATATATTCAATTATAGTTGACATATAATATTATAGAACATCAGCTTCAGGTGTATAGTGTAGTGATCAAGCCTCTACCTCATCCATGAATTGGTCTCCCTAACAAGACATGTGACCATCTGACACCCTACAAAATATTTACAACATTATTAATTATATTTCTTAAACTGTATTTCATATCCCTGTGGCAATATTGTAGTTACCTATTTATGCTGTCTAATCCCTTCTCCTTCTTCCTCATCCCCACCCCCCCTCCCAACTATCAACCATCAGTTTTTCTTCTATATCTCTGAGACTATTTCTGTTTACTTTGCTTGTTCATTCAGTTGTTCAGAGTCCACATATAAGTGAGATCATATGGGATTTGTCTTTCTCTGACTGACTAATTTCACTTAACATAATAGTCTCTAGGTCCATCCATATCATTGCAAATGGTACGATTTAATTCTCCTTTATAGCAGAGTAATACTCCATTGTGTAAATGTACCAGTTTCTTATTTCAGTTGTCTACCGGTAGGCATTTCGGTTGTTTCCAAGTTTTGGCTATTGTGAATAGCGCTGCAATAAACATAGGGGTGCATATATTTTTTTCAAATTAGCGTCTTGGAATTCTCTGGATACATACCCAAGAGTGGAATTTGCTGGGCCATAAGGTAGCTCCGTTTCTAGTTTTTTGAGGACCCTGCATACTGATTTCCATAATGGCTGCACCAATCTGCAGTCCCAGCAACAGTGCAGCAGGGTTCCCTTTTCTCCACAACCTTGCCAGTGCTTGTTATTATTGATTTATTGATGATAGCCATTGTGACCAGAGTGAAGTGGTATGTCATCGTGGTTTTTATTTGCATTTCTCTAATGATTAGTGAGGTTGAACATTTTTTCATATGCCTGTTGGCCATCTTATGTCCTCTTTTGAGAAATGCCTCTTCATGTCATCTGCCCATTTTTTAATTGGGTTATTTGTTTTTTTGGTGTTGAATTGAATGAGTGCTTTATAAATTTTAGATATTAACCCCTTATCAGAAATATCGTTGGCAAATATCTTCTCCCATTCAGTAGGCTGCCTTTTTGTTTTATTGCTGATTTCCTTTGCTGTGAAAAAACTTTTAAGTTTGACGTAATCCCATATGTTTATTTTTTCTTTAATTTCCCTTGCCTGAGGGGATATATCAGTAAAAATATTACTGAGGGTAATGTCTGCAAATTTACTCCCTATGTTTTCTTCTATGAGTTTTATGGTTTCAGGTCTTACATTTAAGTCTTTAATCCATTTTGAATTTGTTCTCGTATATGGTATAAGTAGGTGGTCCATTTTCATTCTTTTGNCGGGGACACAATTCAGCCCATTGATATTTTCTCTCCAGATTTAAAAATTGAATCTTAATATATATGTAAGAATATATGAGGCTGGGAGGTGGGGGTGGCGATAACCTGTTAACACATTTCTGTGAAATACACGGGGAATTAGGAAAAATAATTTGAGTTTTGAGTAAGAATTGCAGCAGAAAGGGCGTTACTTTCAAACTTTGAATATCAAATGAAATAACAAGGAATTGCTTGCTGATTAACTGTATCAGTTACTAAATATGTATGCACGTAGACTCAGAAAACCTAGGTAGATAGAGCAATAGACTTTTGATGACATAGACTTGTGAATTGTCACAGACGCTCTTGATTGAAATGTTTCATCTTTTAATGTATACTGGTTCTCCGATGGAGTTACTTTGCCCCTTGGAACAGCTGGACACATTTGTAGTTGTCATCCCTGGGGAAAGGGGTGCTACTGATTTCTAGTGGGTGGAGACCAGGTTTGTTTCTGTATATTCCACAATGCACAGGACAGCCCCCCGAAAACCAGCTTGCAGCTGGCCCCAAATATCAGTAGTGTCCAGGTGGGGAAACTCTGCCCCGGATCTCTAGTAGTTTCTGCAGTGTCACTCGCATTCTACTTATTCGACACTTGGACCAATCCACACCATTCCTTTACTTTTTTCTTTTCTCTTATTACCGCTTCCCCAGGACTTTCCCAATTCAAATTTGACATGAGGATTCCCCTAAAATCTGTCAGCAGTGCTGAATAAGAGACCGTTGCCATCCGCTCCTGCGCTGTCGTGTCATCACCAAACCTTGTCATGAATCGGCTCAATTTTCCATCTCCCCGTCGTTCCCATCAGCCTGGCCCTCTGCGTCTTGGCTGGACAGCCCCTAATGAACATTCGGAAATGGAACAATGACCCCTTGTTGTAGTCTCCCGTTTCCAGCAGAACCTGGGTAGATTGAAAGGGCAGTTGGCACAGTTACTATAATAGGGGGGATTGTGTTTCACAGACTCTTGCTACTATAATATATTTTAAATAATGTACAGGTAGAGGCATTTAAATGTGTCCCGTGCCTCGTTATTACAATTTATTGTCGAGGCTCCAGCCTAATGAATGATAAACGGCCCAGCTAAAACTTTATTTCAATTAGCAACTAGGGCCCCAGCCCACCTGTAAAATGTTTGGATTTTGAGGTGACTTCTTTATTGACTGTTTTTTTTTTTGGACTGGTTTTTTCAAAACTTAGTTCTCAGAATGATGCTACTAAATATACTGTGCTGTTAAATTGATTATATCTAACCATATTAAAATATATTATTCTTTTGGAAAGCAATTTTAGTCTTTCTTTCCTTTTTAAAATAACACTACCATTTTATGACCAAATAAGCTGATGACAGAATTTATCCAGCATTTTTACAAATAAAGTTCCACAAAAATTATCAGGTTTGGAGGTTGGTCAATAGCCATCATGGGTACCTGACTGAATAAGTTAATGGATTATGGGATTTCCAAATTAGTTTACACAGCAAAATGGAAATCAGGCAGACCATTGTTGTGAATGAGAAGACTTGGAGATGTGATTAAAATGGGGGCTGATGGAGGGGGAGAGAAAGAGAGAGTGGAAGGGAACAGATGCATGTTAATACCAATTGGTTGATTTTGTCCACTCTCCAAGGGGGTGGGTATCTGTTCCTGTAGATTACGTCTTCTGCTTCCTCTCTCTAATACTATACACCCATGACAGTGTTGCAACATACAAGGGTGGGTTTTGGGGTGCCCCATGGCCCGTGAGGCTAGCTTTTGTATTTCTGTTCATCATGAGAAGAACTCAGGCTCTATTGCTGAGCCAAATTTCTGGAAACAGGTGGCTTGGGAAAGCATCATTCTTAAGGTGGTTATTGCATCATTTATATTCCAGCAAATATGACTAATCTGTATTACTGTTGGTGCCATTTAAGATCCATTCTTCGGGTGGGGCATAGCTTCTTACACCTCATACTTCCGCTAATGCCACACTTTATAAATTTGTCAAATCCAGTGTAGTTGGCAGGCGTCTGCAGAGCATGAAGCCACTTGTGTCACACTGTTAGCTGTGGTATGTTCCAGCGTGCCGATCTCTGCAGGGGGCCCTGCGGAGCTTCTAATGATCTTACAGTCCAAACATAGATGCGTCTCTTCCTAGATCCATGCCATTCGCGTACGCTGCCATTTCCATCTGCGACCTAGTGGATGTTAACTGGGCCCAGAGAACTAAGGTATTTATACTCTAAAGAGGAAGGGGATGGGCCGGCCGAGTGGCTCAGTTGGTTAAAAGCTCGCTCAAAAGTGCGAGCTCTGAGCAACAGGGTCGCCGGTTCGGTTCCTGGCCCGAGCTGAGCTGCCAACAAGGGGCAGGATGGCTCAGCTTAAAAAACAAAAACAAAACAAGAGGAAGTGGAGAGGACAGTCGCTAAAGGGGCCACTGCTACACCTTAATGTGCCACACAGTCACCTCAGGACAAGCTACTTTGTCCTGTCATCATCATCATCACTGTTATTCTATTTAGGTGATAGAAATGCATCCTGGAGAAACAAATAATTTTTCCAATCTTCCATGCTTTAGCTGAGGAGGTGTGATTATACTGAAGTCAGCCTTTTGGGTAATCCTTTCCATGTAAATGGAGATCTTTACCAGTGCTGCTCAGATCCATTTATACCATAAACAGCCTATTTTCAACTAAAAATCATGAAAATAAATTCTGGGAGATTTTGGTGCCACTGGAAATCCACAAGTTTCCAAGTTTCATTTGCTCTATTCAGAGATACATTTCTAGTACTATTGTTTTTAATCTTTGGGTCTCCACAGCACCCTGCAATAGAGGTATAATGCTAGGGCTACACCTGTGCATTTATGTCTGCGTTGCAGAAAGGCGTTGAGGCTGCCGTGTATGCTCAGCCCTCATTATTTATAGGATGAGCACTTACAAAATCGCCAGCTGGGTAAAATGGGTTTGTAAACGCGAAGCAGTGCTTGCAGTTTCTCCGTCATTCTTGGATGTCTGCCGAGCAGCAAAAATCTGAGTCACCTGTCCTGCCACTTCCCAGTGAGGTTGGACAAAGTCACAGTGTTGTTTGGTTTCAGCTCCCGTACTACACATGGGTGTTTTTTGTGTTTTTTTGGGGGGGGAGGGGAAGGGTCTATTTTGTTACTTGTATTTCCTGTTTCTGTGCTTTTGTTTGGTGTGTGTGTGTGTGACATTACTGTTTCAAATGTCCCCTAGGCACAGAGCTGAAGTTCTGTAGTGTCCCTGACTGTGACGGGGAGTAGGGATACACCTCCCTCAAGGAGGAAATGCGTGTGTTAGATGGGTTTCATTCAGGCACAAGTTACAGTGCTGCCGGCTGTGACATTGATGTGAATGCACCCAAATACCTATATCCTTGGGAAGGTATCTTTAGACCGAAACACACACACAACAAGGCCAGGCATGGATGGGCTCAGAAAACCATGCTGACTGGAGGCTTGTAGGACGCTCCCCCTGTGTGTCCTGGGAGCAGCCACTCAGCGTTCACTAAGCCAGAGTTCCCAGCAGCGGCATGGTACATAATGACTGAATAAGGGGAGCCCACTGGGGATGGTCATATGACTGTTTGCTCTTAAGTAACGTGTGTGTGTTTTTCCGAGGCCTGCAATTGCAGAAGACCACAGACAGGCGGCTGGCACAACACACGTTTCTCCCTCCCAGTCCTGGAGGCTGGAGTCCGAGATCTGGGTGTCCCAGGGCTGGTCCCCCCTGAGGCCTCTCTCCTGGGCGTGCAGACGGCTGTCTGCTCCCCGTGTCCTCACATGGCCATCCCTCTGTGTGTGTCTGTGTCCTCACCTCCTCTTCTTTTTTTTTTTTTTTTNTAAATTCTTGCTTCCATTGTCATAGAGGAAATGACCATATATGGATGGGTTTATTTCTGGGCTCTCTATTCTGTTCCATTGGTCTATGTGTCTGTTTTTATGCCAGTACCATACTGTTTTGATTACTGTAGACTTGTAGTATGATTTGATGTTGGTTGCATGATACCCCCCACTTGGTTTTTATTTCTCAAGATTGCCATGGCTATTCGGGACCTTTTATGGTTCCATATAAATTTTAGGATTATATGTTGTATTTCTGAGAAAAATGTCCTTGGTAGTTTGATAGGAATTGCATTGAATGTATATATTGCCTTAGGTAGTATTGACATTTTAACTATATTAATTGTTCCTACCCATGAACATGATATGTATTTCCATTTATTTGTATCTTCTTTGATTTCTCTCTTCAGTGTATTACAATTTTCGGAGTACAGGTCTTCTACTTCTTTGGTTAAATTTATTCCTAGGTATTTTATAGTTTTTGAAGCAATTGTAAATGACATGATTTCTTGTTCTGATAGTTTATTATTGGTGTATACAAATGCAACTGATTTTTTAATATTAATTTTGTATCCTGCTACTTTACTGAATTCATTTATCAGTTGTAACTTTTTTTTGGTGGAGTCTTTGGGATTCTCTCTCTACACAGTATCATGTCATCTGCATATAATGACAATTTTAGTTCCTCCTTTCCAATTTGGATGCTTTTAATTTCATTTTCTTGTCTGATTGCTTTTGCTTGAGCTTCCAGAACTACGTTGAATAAAAGTGGTGAAAGTGGGCAGCCTTGTCTTGTTCCCGATCTAAGGGGAAGGGTTTTAGCCTTTCCCCGTTGAGTATGATGTTAGCTGTGAACTTGTCATATGTAGCCTTTATTATGTTGAGATATGATCCTCCTATTTTCACTTTGCTAAGAGTTTTTTTTTATCATAAATGGCCGCTGGATTTGTCAAACGCATTTTCTGCATCCACTGATGGGATCATATGATTTTTATTTTTTATTTTGTTAATGTGGTGTATGCATTAATTGATTTGTAGATATTGAACAAACCTTGCATACCAAGAATGTGTCCCATTTGATTGTGGTGTATGATCTGTTTAATGTGCTGCTGAATGCAGTTTGCTAGTATTTTGTTGAGAATTTTTGCATCTATGTTCACTAGAGATATCGGCCTATAGTTTTCCTTTTTTTTCTAATATCTTTGTCTGATTTTGGGATCAGAGTAATAGTAGTCTCATAAAATGTGCTTGTGAGCCTTCCCTTCTGTGTTTTTTGGAATAGTTTGAGGAGAGTAGGTATTAATTCTTTTATGAATGGTTTGTAAAATTCACCTGTGAAGCCATCTGCTCCAGGACTTTTGTTTGTTAAAAGCTTGTTGATTACTGATTCACTTTCTTTGGTAGTAATCAGTCTGTTCAGAGTTTCTGATTCTTTTTGGTTCAGACTTGGTAGATTGTATGCTTCTAAAAATTTATCGATTTCTTCCAGATTTTTGAATTTGTTGGCATATAGTTGCTCGTAATATTTTCTTCAAATTTTCTCTATTTGTATTGTTGTGTTTTTTGGTCTCTATTTCATTTATTTCTGCTCTGATCTTTATTATTTCCTACCCTGTACTCCCTTTGGGCTTGTTTTGCTGTTCTTTCTCCAGTTCCCTTCGGTGTAAAGATAGTCTGTTGATATGAGATTGTTCTTGTTTCTTTAGCTAGGCCTGCCTTGCTATGAATTTCCCCCTTAGGACTGCTTTCACTGCATGCCATAGATTTTGGGTTGTTGTGTTTTCATTTTCATTTGTCTCGAGGTATCTTTTGATTTCCTTCGTGACCTAATTTCTGACCCACTCACTATTTAGTAGCATGTCATTCAGCCTCCATGTATTTGTGTGCTCCTGGGATTTCTTCTTATCATTGATTTCTAGTTTTATAGCATTGTGGTCAGAGAAGACGCTTGATATGATTTGAATCTTCTAACATTTATTGAGACTTGTTTTGTAGCCTAACAGGTGGTCTATCTTAGAAAATGCTCCATGTGCACTTGAGAAGAATGTATATTCTGTTGCTTTGGGGCGAAATGCTCTAAAAAGATCAATTAAACCCACCTGGTCTAAAGTGTTATTTAAGGCCACTGTTTCCGTGTTGATTTTCTGTCTCGAGGATGTGTCAATTGGTGACAACGGGGTGTTGAAGTCCCCTACTACGATAGTATTGCTGTTGATCTCTGTCTTTATGTCTGTCAAAATCTGTTTTATATATTTAGGAGCGCCTGTGTTGGGTGCATAGATGTTTACTAGGGTTATGCCCTCTTGTTGAACTGATCCTTTTATTATTATGTAGTGTGCTTCTTTGTATTTTATTGTAGTCCTATTTTAAAGTCTATTTTATCTGAAATAAGTATTGCTACTCCCGCTTTTTTCTCATTTCCAGTTGTGTGAACTATCTTATTCCATCCCTTTACTTTCAGTCTGTGTGAGTCTTTTGATCTGAGATGGGTCTCTTGTAAACAGCATATGCATGGGTCCTGTTTTCTTATCCACTCAGCCACTCTATGTCTTTTGATGGGGGCATTTAATCCATTCACATTTAAAGTGATTATTGATAGGTGCATATTTATTGCCATGTTGATGTTTGTATTTCTGATCTTCCTGTGTTAGCTTGTTTTCCCCTTTCTTCTGTTTAAAAAAGCCCTTTTAACATTTCCTGCAATGCTGGCTTGGTGGCAATGAATTCATTAAGTTTATTCTTTTCTGAGAAGCTCTTTATCTCTCCTTCAATTTTAAGTGATAGCCGTGCTGGATAGAGCAACCTTGGTTGTTGGCCTTTATTTTGCATCACTTTGAATATTTCCTGCCACTCCCTTCTGGCCTGCAGAGTTTGTGTAGAAAAGTCAGTTGTTAGTCTTATAGGAGTTCCTTTGTATGTAACCTGCTGTCTTTCTCTTGCTGCTTTTAGGATCCTGTCTTTGTCTTTAACCTTTGCCATTTTTACTATGATGTGTCTTGGCNCTGATTGTCCTTTTAAACAATAGTTTATTATCTTCAAAAACATGAAGAATAAAGAACTCGCTCTTGCCAAAACACCACATTTTAAAATTAAAACGCCATATCTACATTGAGCTTGAGTTCATAGAAGGACAGAAGAGCTATTAGCAGATCTAGTGAACTAACAACTGCTATTGTATTGTGAAGGCAAACTGTTTATTCCCTAAAGCAGGGCCCTCCGCTTTTCCCAGAACTGACTGTCACTCTGTAAATCATTGACTCTGGTTCAGTAATCAAGTAATTATAAGAGTAAGCCTCAAGTTACATGAGTACAAGCCTTTGCTTGGCAAAGGGAGGGCGAATGTCTCTGATGTCAGTGATGCGTTGGCTGATTCTGATTCCAGGTTTTAAAACAGATCACACGTTTAATCAAGAGCTGAGACATAGCCCACAGCACAGGATGGGAGTCGTCCTGCTGACCTTCTGTAACGCAGACCACCCAAATAAGGCTCAAACTATCACAGCATGGCTGCTAGAATGTGCATGTCTTTGGCCATGGCTCAAAATTATTTACAGAGATTGATTTTAAAAATCTGAATGAATTTAATATCTGATCACGAAAATATAACAGACTGATGCAAGGCGTTTTGTAATTTTAATATAGATCTAAGGAAATTGAATTACTTGGGAAATATAAACCTTCTGACACTGACATATCCAAATATAAATGGATTAAAACTTTAAATGTGAAAAATAAAAGTACCTTCAGGGTCATGATACTAGAATAAGCACACACAGAAACCTTCCATTTTAGTTAAACTGGATTTTCAACAACATTACCCTGAGTTAAACTATATAGACATGGTAGGAAAATGGAGCTCTGTTGTAGGTAAGCTGGGCTGATGATGGGGGCTTAGGGAGTGGAACCAGAAATGCCGGGGCCAGGGATGTGTGAGCTTCTCTTACTAAAGGGGACGCAGCTGCCATAGTCCTGGTGAGTCACACAGATAGTCTCTCTTTATGCAAGTTCAAAAATCCCTTTCAAGGAACGCGAATTCTGCAGCATCAGCCTCTCGTGTGTTAGCTACATCTAGTTGCTTGCTATGTTATTCACATTTATTGAACTATTTTTAACAGTGCTGTTTCGAGTTACTGGGGAAAGGTGATTAAAATATACAACAGTGATTATAGGTTTGCCTTTTTCTCCGTTTTCATCAACGTTTGCTTTATGTATTTTTTATTGTGAAATAAACATTTTTAAAAATTAGATTCAGCAGTACAACACAGTGCAATAGTTACANGCTTTTCTGGCTAACTGACAAATACATGAACCCAATTCTCACCCATTTATAAAACTAGATTAGGAATATTTTATATCTGTATCAGAGCAGCCACATCCTCCTTCCTGGACTGGGTCAGTAAAGTGGGACTGCCGCTAGGAATGCTCGCTTCTTGGACTGGCAGAGTGTGTCATCATGCAGACACATTTTCATGTGGCGACAACCGTGTTTCACTGAAAATGAATTGTGATTGCAGACATCTTTATTCAGCCCAGAGCACTACAGATCTCATGCTTCTTAGTAACTCCTATTCACTTCACTTGGGGAAAAAGTGGGCGTTCTAGCCATCTTGTTTGTTCCCTATGCGACACCGGGCACCTCCAAGAAAGCTGTGTCACTTTCCAGAGCATGTCTTTAGTATTTCACTTTTATTGCCATGTGGTGTGACTAGCCTCCAATGACCAAGATGGAGTTTGTCACCAGTACGTGGCACATCCCCCAATGTAATCTCACAAAAATGCAGCCCGGCTTGAGGTCTGTGTATTCTAGGTGAAGCCTTCAGCCTGGGCTGTGACAGACGGTGACGAATGCAGGCCTGATACTCCGGACCCGATTCTCCCAGAGCTATGTGGAGAGAACCTTCCAGATATGAAGACGGCACTCCAGTCCTCGCACTGCAGGGCGCGTCCTTTGCTCCCCCTGGAAAAAGTGTTCTCAGCTGCCAGCCTCCCGCTGGCTGGCCAAGCGTTCCATCCTTCAGGACTGGTATCATACGCCAGATGGAACACAGACGGCCGCTGCCCACTCCTGCGACATCTGTCATCTCCTGGGACAAAAGATGTGCTGTCCCTCCCACCCTCCCCACCCCTCGAAGATGACAGAGGGAGCTCTGTCAGCAACTTTGGCCTTGAACCTTAGAACTCACTCATTTTTACAGCCCTAATGTCTTTGCAGCACGAGAAATATGTGTCTCTTTTCCCCAAGTAAACTGGAATGCTGAGGTATGGCCCCAAGAACGTTTCAAAGAAGGGGGAAGAAAGGTGATTACGTTTGGTACAGCTAAGGCTGTGAATATCATAATAATATCACCATCTTTACTTTTCTGGCAGTGAAGTCACCACCCTGAGGTACAGAGCATCCCCGTAAAGGAGCTGCCTGTTTGTGAAATGAGCCATTGTGGTGTAAGGTGGACACTGTTGACTCTGTTCCCTGCGCTGTACTCTACATCCCTGTGACCATTTGCTAACTGCCAGTCTGTATTTCCTAATCCCTTCCCCTTTCTTATCCATCCTCCCATCTCCCTCCCATCTGGCAGCCATCAGTTTGTTCTCTGCATCTATGCGTCTGTTTCTGCTGTGTTTGTTGGATTGTTTTGTTCTTTAGATTCCACAGATAAGTGAGATCATATGGTATTTGTCTTTGTCTGACTTATTTAGCATAGTATCCTCTAGGTCCTTCAACATTGTCAATTTTGGTAAGATTCCATTCTTTTTATGNTCCTTAAGTTCCTGAAACATTCTTATCATCAGTGTTCTAAACTCTGTCTCTGAAAAGTTGGATACTTCTGTTTCATTGAGTTCCATGCCTAGAGGTTCCTTCTGATCTTTTTCTTGGGATATGTTTCTTTGTTTCTTCATTCTGGCTGTTGCTCTGTGATTGCTTCGATGTATTAGATAGATCACTTAGAAAAAGAAAAAAGATAAAAAAAGGGGGGGGCGTTTCCACCCACTTTAATCTGCAGATCACTTGCTCAGCAATAAATAGAGAGTCTCTGGGCGACTCAGCACCAGCTGTTGGGAGAAAGGGGTCAATGCTTCATGCGCCAGCTTCCCTCTCAGGCTTGCAGTGAGCTTCCCACAATTAGCTGCTGTGTGCTCTGGAACTGTGCTCACCACCAAAAATCCCCACTGGTTGTTGCGGGTTGTCTGCTGCTGCAAAAACCCCTCTGTGGCCTGGAGAGCTAGGAGCCAGGGACCAGGGGCTCAGGGTGCCCCTGGCAACACAACTCTAGGAGGGCGGGGCAAGCCCCCAAGGCACCACAGGATGTGGTCACTGGCCCCCACCAAGTTTGAGCAGCATGCACTCCTGCACTCGCAACCAGCCCGCACAAATGCACCAGGAAAACCCCGGCCAGATCACGCAGGTGCACAGCTCATGGCGCAAAACTCCCAAGAAAACTCCCAGTCTCAGCCTGTCCCAATCAGCCACTTGCAGGTCAGGCTGAGCAGCCCGACAGCCAATTGCCAGGCTGGCTACTCACTCTGTACACACAGTGCGGAAATTGGGGACCTAAGGCGAGTCGCGCACTTCCAGGTCTCAGTAAGCAGTCTGTTGTAGTCTGAGCGCGCTTGCCTGGCGTTTCCCTGGCTATGCAGCACAAACAGTATGGAGGGTGGGGAATCCAAGGCCACATGCGCACGCACGCATACACGCACCCTGCGCCAGTTCCAGCAGACCAATGCAGTCCCACACCTGAGCCTCTGTGGGAGGGCCCAGCCTTGAAAAAATGGTGCCCTCTGTGCACTACTCGTGTGCAAGCTCCACACCAGGGGAACAATGGTTCCAAAAACCCCCAGCTCCCGAGCCAGAGGCTCTCAGTTCAGTCCTTCCCACAGGCTCTTGGGCCCCGCTCACAAAGCCACTCCCTCCACCAGGAACCGGGTGAGTACTCACCAGCGAGCGAGTTGGTTTGCCGGCTCCACTGTTTCTCCAGCCGCCCCCAGCCTCACCGAGCTGAACAAAGAGAGTCCTCACTATTTTCTACTTCCAGTTATCGTAGAACTCCTTCCCGGCAAAGTAACTCTGGAGGTGAGCATGGTGTGGGGCCAGAGGGTCTCTCCCCCAACCGTAGAAGCCTCCCCACTGTTGAGGTGTCCCTCATGGGTTCACTCTCTGTCATCTCTGCCCCTTTTACCAGACTCGATGTGGCCTCCTCTTTAAGTCCTTCGTTTAGAGGTTCTGTTCATCTAGTGTTCAGGGGACTTTGGAGGTTGAATGTTGTGTAAATTATTTGTAATTTTGGTGTGATCCTGGGAGGCAGTTGGCACAGCGTCTATCTATTCTGCCATCTTACCGGAAGTCCTGCTTTATGTATTTTGCTGCTCTGTTATTAGTTGCATAAACATTATTAGGTGCATAAATATAATTATTATATTTTTTGACATGTTGATCAGTGTATCATTTTGAAATATGTCGCCTTATCTCTGGTATAATTGGGTCTGCCTCATATTAATATGAAAATTCCTGCTTTCTTTGATTTGTGTTTATATAGCATGTGTTTTTTAATCTTTTGTTTTGGTCTGTCTTTGTATTTAAAATTCATTTCCTATACGTAGCATGCAGTTGGATCTTCTTTTAAATCAGGTCTTACAATGTTTGCCTTTTGTTCATTCAGAGTGTTAAGTTGGTTGTGACCAATGTGGTATGGTAGCCATGGGCCTCATTGGGCTATTTGATTTAAACTTAAATTAATGAAAAGTAAATACATTTACAATTCAGTATGTTAGTCACATTAGCCCCATTTCAAACACCCAGCAGACATGTGGCTGTCATGGGGGGAAGTTTCTCATACAGGCTGTTTCCATCATTGAATCACGTTCTACTGGATGGCACTGATAGGGATGGTATAAGAAATGCCATTACCTCCCTGGCCTTCCATAGGGGAACACCGTGACGTGTGTCACAGTACATGCCACTGGGCTCGTGACATAAACGTGGTGAACCGAACTAAGAGGTTGGAAGAACATATGAGGAATATATACATGACTTATGGAAGGAAGGCCTCACTTTAACAAGATAGAACATTTACCAACCATAAAGGAAAACAGTGATTTTATAATATGATAAAAACATCAGCTATGGAACCTACCCGCTATGGAATGTATCTATAGACTGCCATTTCAGTTGTGCTTTTGTGTGAACATTTAGAATGGTGAAGAGGTAAAACACTACATAAAGACTGTTATATAAAGGACACACTGAAACGTGCCGACCATGCTTTTGAATAGAGTTTGGTTATGTTTTACCTTCTTCACTAAGCGAATCCACATCGTCCGACTTTTTTGCAATGGGCATGGCATACTATTCAGTCAAAAAACAATGCAGTATTTCATGTGAAGTATACAATGTGGCCTACGAATGTGTAAAACCTTTAAGTTTAAAAGGTCATGAAAATGTGTATTAACAGTATTAAGTTCTCTGGAAGCTGAGCTTCTTCATAAGAGAGTTGATTTTTGAAGTGAGTCGTATTTTTACAGCACTGGTGTATTGATTCAGTTTGATAAACTCCTGGTTGCACTTGTCATCAGCGAAATCCACTCCGTAGTTCCTGAAATGCACAGGCTGTGGCCCTGACTTTCAGTGAATGGAGTCTGGGTGATGTGGGGTTCTCATTGCAGCCACCAGAGCTGGGAAGACACCCAGGGGCCATGTTATGTAGAGGGTGTGGCTGGGAGAGACAGGCGGGCCAGTGGTGTTTCTCTTTCATCTGTCGACTGCTTCTGTTTTGTATGAATATCCGTGGTTTTCTGGTTGATTCTGAAATGGCAACCAGTCCCCACAGGCACAGTCTCGTTTTTCTGCTGGTATTTGCTGCAGTGCCCTTCAGGATGGGACAGCCCTCCTCAGTTACGTGCCACTGCACTCAAGGTGTCTACAAGACACTGGTATCCAAAACTGGTAGAAAATCCTTGTAATGGGATTTTCAAAAGCCCTAAGATGCCTTCTTGGAAAGTCCACAGCCTTTTCTGTAAGGTTAGTCCTAGAGCCTGAGAGTCCTGGTGCTTCTAGATGTTCTATTCTCACCTCTGCGTTTCTCTTTCACGGTCTCTACTCTCCCCTACATCACACAGAGAATAGCGGGGACTGCCATTGCCAGGTAAAGTTTCTGGTGAGACATTTTGCCTGTAGAAGAAAAGATGCTGCCAGAAGTTTCCACTGAGATTTCAGAAATGTGCTTTACCTACTGGCTGAGCTTCTCTCCTCTCCTCTGAGTGATGTCCGCCTCTGTTTCCCCGCAGGACAATCTTTGTTCCTTAGAGCAGCCTGAGCTACTGCTGTTGACATGGCAGACACCTAATGGGTGCCATCCTGAATGGGTGGGGATGGTGGATTGTGTGGCCCAGATGTGCCACGGTCAGCAGTGGGGGGGTGGGTCAGGGCCCGTGCTGTGCAGTGTAGAAGGGACAGGCGTGACCTCAGGCTTCACTGGGCCTTCCTCGTTGTGGACGAAACAACTCTCACTTCACTCATTTTACATCAGTTCAGTACTTTCAGTTAACATTTTCACATACAGCAAGTGCGTTGCTGACTCTCTCTGTTGCATTTTAACATTTAAGTCAAGGTTACCTCATTATTAGAGAGCCCTGTTTTCTGAAACAGACGGATGCACATGCCCCTTGACATGTTAAGGAATGTGCGAGAGGAAAGACCCTGTAGAGATCATTTCATTCATGCCCCGCTGCCCCCTCCCTCCGTTTTATAGGTAGAGGAAAATAATGCTGATCCCGAAAGACCAGTGAGTTTTATTTGTATCATGACTAAAATACTTGAGTCTGAACAGGCCAATACTTTTTATATTGTGATTTTGCAAATTAGTTGGATATAAGTAATTATAATAAT
The DNA here is from genome assembly GCF_001890085.2 of Hipposideros armiger. Taxonomy (NCBI): domain Eukaryota; kingdom Metazoa; phylum Chordata; class Mammalia; order Chiroptera; family Hipposideridae; genus Hipposideros; species Hipposideros armiger. Next base: position 33,785 of record NW_017732632.1, on the reverse strand, counting down.
GGGATTTGTGCCATTACTGAGAAAAATTTGAGAGATGTTATAAGAACAAATGTGACTTGAAGCTATTTCTTTTACTAGTATTTAAAATCCCTGAGTTTTTATTTTAAAGTTTAATTTTTCTAGAATATCTTTGTAAGATACACATTTTAAATTACTAAGCAAGTGACAAATAAAACCATATTTAATCAATTTTATTTGTTATACTCTATTCAAATATATGCACAATTACTTGCTGATTCATATTGCATAAGCTTCTATGTCAAGCTTCTACACATGTACCTCAAAAGAAAATGAAACATTTCGTCCTCTCCAATCACTGGTGAATGTCATCAACTTTACCAGATGCCTCTTTCACTCCTGGTAGCATTTAGTGATGGGGTCTGGAGAGATGATGGGCAGAAGGGAAGGATGGAAGCCCGACTCTCAGTTTACCAGGGAAAACTAAGGGAGTTTGAAGGAAGAGAAAATCAGAACCTCCCCACCATTGGGCATCTTCCCTCACCCTACTTACCCCATCCTGCTCGCCTGGATAGGGTACACGGTGTGATGCTTAGTTCTTTGCTCTTTGCTTTAAATATTCTTAGTTCACTTGACCACTCCCAGTCAGCCATTTCTATTTAATAACGGCTTTGGTTTCAGAGAATTAGAAATAGCCTCATTAGGAAGAAATAACTCATGCATTTCCTCCCTCTCTTTCTCCTTTTCGTGTGTGTGTGTGTGTGTGTGTGTGTGTGTGTGTGTACCCTTCCATTTTATAAAATTGTTATTCGAAAGGGGCTGTCCTTCCAGGACTACGTTTACCAGCATCCTTTGCCTCTAGCTATGGTCATGTGGTGAGTTGTCACCAATGAAATGTGAAGCAACTAGGACTGACCTACAGATGATTGTTGAGAATGTGGAAACACATGTATTGGGTTGTCGGAAAAGTCATGATGCATGTTTGCAACAAATGGCACTAGTTCATTTTTGAAAGTACTAGTCATTCACATCTATGTTATTGCTATTTGACAGTTGTAGCTTCATTCTAAAAAAAATTAGCGAAAAAAAGAAATAAAATAAAAAATTGAGCGATTTGGTTGAGTTTTGGAGATTTTACAACAAGTTGAAGATGGAAGACCAAACTGTGCATTTTCGCCATATTTTACTCTTTTACTTCCCTAAAGGGAAGAACGCGTGTCAAGCTTGTGAAAAGATGCATAAAGTTCATGGTGACAATGCTCTACAAGAATGCCAGTGCCCATGATGGTTCACGAAATTCTGTGCTGGTGATTTTGATCTCAACTATGCTCTTCGGTCAAGGAGGCCCACCGAGGTTGATGATGACAAAATAAAGGCATTGATCAAGTTAAACCCACATTACACGACACGAGAGATTGCAGAAACATTGAACATCCATAATTCAGGTGTTCACGACCACCTGAAGAAGCTGGGATACGTAAGCAAGCTTGATATTTGTGTTCCGCATGAACTCAAAGAAGTTCATTTGACGGCGTGTATAAACATTTGCAATATGCTCATTAAACGTGGGGAAAACAATCCTTTTTTGAAGCAACTGATAACTGGTGATGAGAAGTGGATTGTTTATAGCAATGTGGTGTGCAGATGATCCCGACGTGATGATTTGCCTCAAACAACATCGAAAGCAGACATTCATCAGAGGAAGGTTATGCTCTCAGTGTGGTGGGATTTTAAAGGTGTCGTATTTTTCCAGCTCTTACCAAGGAAACAAGCATTTGAATGTGTACTGTTGGCAATTGGACAGTTTGAACGAATCCATCATCCAGAAACATCCAGAGCTTGTTAATTGTAAAGGGAGTTGTGTTCCATCATGACAATGCGAGACCACACACAAGTAAAAAATTATTGAAGCTTGGATGGGATATGTTGCCACACCCACCATACTCGCCTGACCTTGCACCGTCAGACTTCCACTTGTTTCGCTCCAAAATTACTTGCATGGTATAACGTTCAATTGAGATGAAGCTGTAAATCAGCACCTTGTTCAGTTTTTCGCAAATAAAGACAGGTCCTTCTATGAACGAGGAATTATGAAGCTCGCTGAAAGATGGCAAAACGTTATTGAAAAAACGGGCAATATATCAGCGATTGATCTTTGTTCTTTATATAAATAAATGACCTTTGAAAAACAGACAAAATACGTCATGACTTTTCCGATAACCCAATATTATCTGTTTTTGAAAATCATGAAGCTCCTTTCACACTGTATAAAACTTCTCTATAAAAGATGGCAGCACAGGGCCGGCCGAGTGGCGCATTGGTTAAGAACTGGCTTGGGATGCCAGAGGGCCCTGGTTCAGATCCCACATATGAGGGCCAGTGACACTGCCCTCCACAGCTAAGATGCTGAACAACAGCTCAACCTGGAGCTGGGCTGCCGTGAGTCGCTGGCGACGGCTTAGGCTGCAGCCCCTATGGCAGTGGGTTGCCATGGGCTACCGTATGTGGCCAGCAGCCAGCGTGAGCAGCCAGCAGCCGCAGTGAGCCAGCAACTGATCTGCCTCGCCTGGGAAGAGCGCAATGATGGTGCCAACTTGAGCCAGCGAAGCAACGTCCTCCACAACTAGACTGAAGAACAAAAGGACAGCAACTTGTCTGTTCCCCTTCCCCCAATTCCCCAATTAAAAAAAAAAAAAGAGTTTGAGCTCTGAGCAACAGGGTCCCCAGTTTCATTCACAGCCCGAGCTGAGCTGCTGCTGAGCTGCCAACAGGTGGCAGGATGGCTCAGCTAAAAAAGAAAAAAAAAAAAAGATGGCAGCACAATTGGACATATTAGATATTCATCATTTATTTTTTCAAGGGTCCCACTCTGATATTGGCATGAAATAAACAATATTATTATTTTAACATATGAAGTAATGACCATCAATCTAATAGACAGTATTTCTTTGAGAAAATTACTCCAACAGAGATTATTATTCTTAAGGAAGAAAGTAATCCTATTATGTTTATGCTATTATATGATGTATTTAACACTTCTTCATCTCTTTTATAAAGGAGAGAAATATAGTTAACATAACTGGATACAGTCTTAATAGATTTATTGGGCTCAATAGTTGTGCATCGTTAAAAAATAAACTCTTTTAGACAATTTTTATCTGCAAATGCATTTTACCTGCCTTATCTTCTACTACATCAAACCTTTTCAGGAAGAATAAACTTACCTGAGTGATTTTTTTAGAGTAATTAAGAACCATTTTTTAGTCTGATAAAATTCTAACTCATAAATTCTTTGCATCTAGTTTTGATAATTTTTGTCTTGCTGATCTGTATTTCATACATTATAACACAGTACAACATATAATTTTATATTTCTATAAAACCTTTATTACTTTGAAAGAAAATTGGGGTGGAAAGTTGATCTCTTTCATCCAGAAGTAGTAAACATCTTTTGAGATCTATCATTTATTTTTGCTTTATCCTAACAGAACTCTCACATTTGATAAATAACTCAAGCCATTAATGATCCACCTACTTAACATATTCTTAATCTGATAGTCACTCATTATTTGCAGCATTCAACAGCGACAGATAACTTTGATGTGACATCAAAATACAAAACCTGAAATCAGGTGACCTTTATGTTATGATACAAATATCTGAATTCTGCTTCTCATAAAACTCTGGAAACATCCCCAGTATTTCCAGCTTCCCCAGCCCTTTAGCATCATTTCTTCTCTGGGTCAGGGTGTAGGCAGGGGTTAGGCCCACTAACCATCTTCATGAACAACCTGAAGATCTTCATGTTATTAAAGTAGTAGTTCAATAGATCACCATACATCAAGAGTTACATTAAGAGAAGTACATTAAACAATGGGTATTATGCAAAGCACCATGCGCATGTGACTTCCTCCAGCCTTCACAGAGGCTATAGAAGAGAAACACCCTTCTTTCCCTTAGGCAGGCACTGAGACTCAGGGAAGTAAAGCAATGGGCCTGTTATGGCTGAATCACACAAAGTACAGATAAAACCTGAATCCAAGCCATCTCCTGATGCCAGCACGTCTCGTGTTCATGATGCTGCAGGCACACACCTGCTTTAGTGTAGTCAGTACTGTGAGGGGTGCCCAGCGTGTAGACTGACTGGTGGCTGAGCCACCTGGAGACCCACCTCAAAGCTGCATTTCTATTGCATTTGAAAAACAAGGAGCTAAGGGCTGGGTGTGTTGGAATTTCTTCTGGTGTGGAGGAGTAACCACATGCTTTTGTCAACAAAACACATTGCTTCCTTCATGTTGTCCCTTAGTCATAACTAAGGAGAGGGCAGTTCACTAGACTGTCTGTTTGTTATTCTGGGTGCATGATTAGAGTTTTTTCTCATCCAGGATTCATCCATTAAGGACTGAGGGGTGAAGGGAGAACTCTCCATGCAGAAAAGGTACAGAGAACTTACGGGGACACTGCCCTCAAGCAGAATGCAGCATCGTTCCTTGATCCCAAGCGTGGTTTGCACATAGTGGGTTTCTTCCAAGGAGGAGCCTGTAGGAGGCGAAAGGGAGCGTCTTTACCATGCACCACCTGGCGCACCGCCCCTGCTCCCCCTGGTGGTGCAGTGGGCCACCTGGAGTGATGAGTCTCACTGATGGCTACCCTCTGGATCGTATGAGGAGCACAGCAACACACCTCTGTGGTCTTCCTTCCCAAATCTGTAGTGTCAGTCTCATCATGAGAGAAGCATCAGACAAAGCGCGAGTACTGGACAGTGAGCACACACCTGATCACTACGCCTCAGAACCGCCAAGCTCATGACAACAAGGAGAATCTGAGAGGCAGCCGGGGTATTGTCTGCTTTGCGGTTAATGGAGGACCTCCCAGGACTTTACTGCCAAGTCCTTACCTGTGGCAGCCGGGGACCCACCTTGCTGCCCCATCTGAGCCACGAGCACACACACTGACAAGCACCCAGGCAACCAGAGTTTACATGGGGCTTTCAGATGCCGTGGAGCATTCTTAGTGATATGCCTCCTTCTACAAATGTTTTCTCAGAGGAATCATCTTCTCCCCTAACTCTGGTCAGTCCCTGGAACGCGCCTAACTTACCCTAAACAATATATAGTGTTGTGAAGACCGCCTTTCAAGAACATCCTGAGTTGCACAGAGGATTATAATCGGGTTCTGGGAAGCCATGTCACTATTTCTCTTTAGTTCTCTGTACCCCTTAGATGTTCCCTGTGTCATTTGGTCTGTCTTCACTTTTAGAGACCCCAGCTTATCCTTACAGATAGAAAAGGACACTGGCCATTATATCACAGAGTTAGACGTGGTCTGATGACAGAACCTGCAGACATGATTTAGTCCAGGTGCCTGGCACCGTATATCTGTCACGTTTCCATCCGGGTTCACCTTGCCCTTCTCATTTTTCATGTGGTGGTAGATTACCCAACTCCCACCCAGGATGCCGAGTGCAGGAACACCTCCCATCACTCGAATCTGTGATACAGCAACCCCTCAACGAGCCTCATGACTGTATCTCCATGTCTCAGGCCCCCTCCTGAACTGCTCAGGCAATTTCAACTCCCTGATCTTCATTCTGGAAACTCATATTTAAACCCAGATTGGTATCTCTTCTCCAAGTTCAGTTGTCTCTTTGCTACTACCTGCAACTCTCTGATATCGGGCAATATCTGACTGATCCCAGTTTTATCAGATACATCAAAACAGGGCAATTAGTTGGATAGAACCATAAATTCCAAAGATGATCAAATAAACTCTTTGTCTTAAATATCCGATGAGCAGAGATCTTTATAAAACACAGCATGCATTTGCATTTTAAAAACCTAGGTATTTATAGCTGCTCTCAATACGCCCAGAATCAGGGGAGGCGAGCCAATTGAAAAGATTGGCTCATCCTAGAAATCTAGCAGCTTGAACTTGGTGAGTTCCAGAAGGACTCCTAGTGCTCCCCAAGCTGGACTGTGAAGATCCTTGTACTCCTTCATGTTAAGAGGAGGACAGCATCATTCAGGCCTGTCCTCCTACAGAGGACACTGGTGCAAATCTGGTAACATTCCTGGTTACCAGACACATTTCAAACTGGGGTTTTCTTTCAATCACGCTCCAAAGAAAAGGAGGCCGTTTTGAAGTTGGTGTACTGATGCTCAGAGTAAGTTCACAGGTGGCGAGGGGGTGGGGGTGAGGCGAGGTGACATGCGCGGAACCCTGAGCACCGAGGCAGCCAACTTGCTTTTTGGATAGTGGATTCCATACATAGTTTAGAAAACTTCTCTCCCTCAGGAATGATACTAGGTGTACTTTTATGTCTCTGTCTCATTTAAACTTGACTGTTACCCCATGCCATGCCGCCAGGGAGTGTCCTCGGGTCCCCAAAGCATTCTGATTCGTAATACCAGTGTGGGCTATGTTTGAAACTGTAGTTTATGGGTAGAAAATTTGAGGTTCAGCAGGACCAGTAGATCAGGAGACGACAGCCATTGAGAGGAGTCTCTTACTCACGTCAGCACACCATGTGGCAGCACCAGGTTTGGTCAGGAGGCAGGAGGACAAGGACACACGTGTGGGCAGTAGCCTTGATTGTGGTGCCTGTGGGAAGGAATGGACAAGGTTGTGAGCAGGCTTGGGATGGGCCCCTGTGAATAACTCTGCGGGCGCTGGGGTATGGGACTGTCTTCACTTGTTTGGTACGTGATGTTGGGCAATTAGGACAGGTAGATGGTGACCCAAGGAGGACAGCCTAAGGGAATTGGTGGTGGGTGTGTAGGCTCTGCCTTGCTTGGCTGGCATTGGAAATGTGTGCTCTTGAGTAAGTGGGTTCTGTCTCTGTGCGTTGCCTAGTCCTGGGAAGGGGGAGCCCTCCAGGGTCAGCACAGTCCCCAGGTGTCACAGCACCAGAAAATAAAAGCCATGGTTCATACAGAGTACAGACGTCATCAGCCTACCCAGAAAGCACAAGACCAGGGACCCCTCGCCCATGACTGCTGTCATGGCATCTCCTTCCAGGCTCAGCAGGTACATCTCACTCCCCAGGAACCAATGCCCCTCGAAACAGCCCCACAGGCATGGACCACGAGGCCCCAGCAGGGAACCCACCCAGTATCGGACCTATATACTCCGGAGAACTCAAAACCCATGTCTTCCTGGTGGGTATTTCTGGTTCTCCCAAGTCACAGGCACCATCCCAGTCATATGTTACATTGGCGTGAACAAGGCTGCCTGTTAGTACACTTTTCCTTCTTCCTCTGTCAAGCTTCTGGGGGGTCAGGTCACATGTTAACTCAGGACTGGGTTCGTCATCACCCAGGATGAGCAGACTCCCACCTTTCCATTCACACCCTCACCCCTCAGCCCTCCGGCAAATGAGAATACAGCCACATGGCCGGTGACGAAAGGGAGCCTGGGAAGGGAAACAGATGGCTTGGTCATATTATAGGGTGTTATGTGAGTTTGATGTAGATAGCGAGGCCAATGTTTATTTAGCTGTTGCACTGTACTGAGCCTTTCTGTGGTCAGTTCATTCGGGCGCTGATAATGATAATAAGCTTGCCACATGCCAGGCCGTTCGTGCCTAGTGACTCATTTGCTATTCAATCACACACACAAAATTCTCTGAGGGAGCATATGTCATTTTCTCCACATAACAGTATATGTCCATGCCATGAAAATATCAAAGCAGACAACAGTGGATTTCACACTCAGGTTGGTGGTGTAGACAGAACAAACCCTGAGTTGCATGAATATGACTGCTGCAAAAATCTGGAATTAACAGAAATGGAATCCAGTACTTTTTTAAGAATAAAACTGCCACTTCAGTTATATTGAGTAAGAATACTTACCACATTTTAATGAAACAAATAGTTTAGTAATAAAAGATTTGGAAAATTTCTCCTCAAAATAAATGAATTTGTTTCAGGTCAACTAACCATCTTTCCTTTGGATTCCCAAAGTAACTATTTATTAGGCATCTATACAAACCTAACATTTAAGAATATTAAATTATTTCAGTAAAATTGTAATAAAAATTTTAAAAATAACTTCACAGTTAGAACATAACATTAGGATTTAAAAATATGCAATGGATTCAAGTTATGCCAAACATTTACTTATGTTAGATGTAATTTACATTTGTAAAATGATAGATTTTCAGTGAAATGGCTAGTGTACCAGAAACTAATATCTAAATACCACAAATGAATAAGAAATTTGCATACATTTTTTCTACTCATTTACTCCTAAAAACATATCAACACTTTATCTATTTTTCCCTCCCACCTCCTTCAGGCTCTCTCTCCCTCCCTGTTTCCCTTTCATCCTTCCTTCCCTCCTGTTTGTTTAAAGTTTCCTCACTTAAAATAAATTTGCTGAGAGGACTGAAATTTGTATCCTCATAAAAGCAACTGTTTGGGGTAAGCATTGTTTTATATTATAAGCAGAGTGCAGTGTTTTAGGAGTAAATGATACATTACCAATGGCTGAATGGTTCAACATTCACATTTCCTGGGGATATCATGAGACATTTCCTTCAAGATGCTATAAAAGGACCATTTTAAATATTTATGCCATGACCAAGTGGCAGATTCACCATGTTAGAAATTGTTAGGTCAAAACAAGAAAAACGGAGAAAAATAAATGTTGTACCAAAGACTGAAATTTAGAACAATTCATGAATTGTAAGCCAGGCCAAACTTGCCTTGTGAGGACCTCTGCTGAGTCTTGGGTCCTTCACCTCGCACTTGGAAATGTAGCCAGCATTAGATGGCAACCCTCCCTCAGCCTGGCCTCTGAACAAGAGGAAATTTCCCTTGTGCCACAGATTTGGACATGGAGCTAGGTAAGTGATGAAACAGCTTCCATGAGTCAGGTGCTGCTTTTGTGATTTCAAAGTTAAAATGACACCCTGGCAGACATAACATTGTAGGTTTTGGTTCACCGAGGCAGGCAGGTCTTAGCAGGGCAGTGAAAAAGGAACTCAAAGCAGATGATAGGAAAAGGAAAAAAAGTAAGGATTTGGCGTAGGAGTTCTAAGTCTGTGATTCCTGACATTCACCCCCTGAGAAACTAGGGCAAACGTTCTGTCAGTTTCCACATAAAGAGGGGAGTATTCATGTACAAAAAGAATATATGAATACTTAAATCATTTCCTCTGACAGGTTTTATACTAGATCAGTTTGTCAAGATTCCTAGGATATTGATGTTATCTATCCGTTGTTTTTTATACTGGGGGTGCCAAAAAAATGTATGTAGGTGGACACTTAGGTGGACGCTTTGGTCAGTGTTGCTCAAGCAGTAGTTTGCCATCTCAGAAGTGACTGCACGCTGATGGGAAGCACTCTGAGTGCCTCTTGTAATTGCAGACGTCACATGTGACTTGTATTCATCTTTTGTTATCGAAATATATTGAATATCATAATTTTAATACAGTTTTTTCCTTTCTTAAAATGTGTATGCATTTTTTTGGCACCCCAGTATATATATCACAAACATCTTATTTTAAATGAGGGATCAGCTATACCCGTTCATGTACATATTATTTGTGAGTGTTTTCAAACTTTAACAACAGAGTTTGGTTGCTGCAGAAAACATATGACCTGCAAATGCTAAAATATTTACTGTCTTGTCCATTAAAAAAAAAATCCCAACCCTTATTAGGGTGTCATATTTGGTTTTGAGTTTAATTTGAGGTCTTTTGCCATGGAGAGATTTTTAAATGAGTTTTTACATAGTTATAGAAATCAGTTGTTTTCTTTATGCCTCCCGAGATTTCTCTTTTCATTATCAAGGCCTACTCAAACATGATTATCTATATGTTGTTATTGATTATATCCTGATATGCTTTCTTCATATGTATACATAAATATGCATGGGTACCACTTTTATGTTAAGTGCATTCATTGTTTGGGGATTATATATATGTATAATTCATCATACATATTATATATATATGAGCTTAGACAATTAAGTTCGCGAACTCATCCTAGAAAAAGCGCTACCTACCTCATTGTTTGGTTAACTGTTTGTCCAGTTGTACAAATTCATAATGAAAAATCTAACTTAATTATCAGACCTTCTGTATATATTCATATTAATGATACCCACACACAAATAAAATCACTAATGCATATTGTATTTCCAATCCTGCTAGGTATTAGGAAAAGAAAAATAAACCAGCTGAGTAAACATTGGAAGGGAGCAGTAAAAACTACCATCAGTTGCAGGATATGTGATTATCTCCATGAGAAAAAAATACATATATATGACTCATCTTTAATAAGAGAATCCAGCAAGATTACTAGGTAAAAGATTAACATGTAAGTGGAACTTAAACATTTGTAGTATTTTTGTACCCTGCAATAATGAAGTTCTAAGTATAAAGCAAAGCATTTTCATTGCAATATCAACTTAAAAGTATTAAAAATGTGGGAATTAAGTTATTTAAGCACATAGAGGTGAACAAAGAAAGCAAACTAATATTATACCTAAAGATTATCATTTGGATCTTGGAAAGCATGACTAGTGAACTATAGGACAAAGTGTCATTGACAAATATTTCTACCATCAAAATGCAGGATAAATATGCGTAAAAGTAAAAGTTGATCAATTGAACACACATTTCTACATTGTCTAATCTTACAAACAAGAAAATAATATGTAGATATGTATGAAACTCCTGCAGTCTTATAAGGAAAATGCAGTGGCCAGAACAATTAGGGAACAGAAAAAATGGACACAGGCTAGAAGAAAATTCCACATGCATACTTCCAAGGGGATAAATGTGGAGCGTACTCATAATGCTCACGTTCCCTGAGCTCTGATTAGAGGGCTGAATGTGAGCCCTGAACGGTTCCCTCGCGATGCCTACAGTAAAATGTCACAACCCATGACATTTTAAGTCAGCAGAATGGTCAGAGAGCAGCCTAAACCGATGTCAAGGTAATTGAAGAAAACCTCCTCATTCCTCTGGGCAGAAACTTCCTGGTTGGGAAAGACAAGGACAAGGACAGGGTTCTGAGCATGTGCTGTGGTGATGAGAGGCGTGATTATGCCCGTGTGCTTGCTGTCGACTTTTTGTGTCGTATTCCTGTGGAATTTCTTTTTCTAGAAGTTCCTTGCAATTTTAGGGTAAAGGCACGTTTGAATATAAACAAATATAAACGTAAGTATAGATGGTTGATAGATAGATAGATAGAAGGATAGATAGATAGATAGACAGATATAGGTAGATAGATAACCACATTGATCTAGATAGGTACATCAGTATACAGGTAGGTGGGTGGATGGATGGAAGGAAGTAGGGAAGGTAGGATGGATAGATGGGTGGATGAATGGATGGATGGATGAATGGAGGGAAGGATGGATGGTGGATTGATGGATGCAAAATGGAAGGAAAGAAGGGGGAAGGAAAATGAAGGAAGGAAGGAAGGAAAGGAGGGAGGAAGGAAGGAAGGAATATGTAGATGGATGGGTGGGTATTGGATGGATGGATGGAAGGAAGGATGGATGGACGACAGATGAATGGATGATGGATGGATGAATGGATGGCGAGATAGGTAGATTTGCAGATAAATGACATATTAGATGATAGATAGATAGATAAAAAGAGTTTCAAAGTAAATTTTTTGTTCAAGGGATCCCAGAGTTTCCCCAGATACTTCTAGATGCCTGTGTGTTCAGTTCTATTTTCATTATTGAGCTAAGACTTAATTTTTTTGTATTTGATCTCATTCTATTACTGGAGCATTCCAGAAACTATGTGGAATGCCACATTGCAATAGATTGAATACAGAAACAGAGATGAGAGTCCAACTTTATTTAGTCAGACATCAAAGAGATTTGCAAATGGAACATAACACCAATTGTATTACTACTTTTTCTTTTTTTCTTATTTTAGCAAATGTAGTTATTTTCATAATAATATGTTATAAATGATAAAATGCAATGTGCTTTTGTTATGTGTAAATGAGTTAAGAAAGAAATATAGATTTGTTTTCAGTTTTAATTTCTAATATTGTTGCCATCAAGATATAGAACCCTAACACAAATAAAAGGTTTTTAGATTGTCTTCAATAATTTTATGAGGGTTAAATGTTTTTTAAAAAGTTACAGCCACTGAATATCTCTAACATGTATCTTTCATCTGTCTATTTGCATACATACATATGTAAGTATATACCTACATTTGTCTTTAGTACCTGTATTAAAACTTAAACGTTGGTAATTATATTTGTAATGTAGTAATAGTAGGGAATTTGGAACATGGGCTCAGCATTCCTAATTTTGCTTTTGTGTGCTAGCTTTGTCACTAAGTTATAATTTTGATAACTTAATCTCTGGGCAAACTCATGTGTATAAAGGTATAATACACCTGTATCAAAATTTTGTAAGTGTTAAATGATTTAACATGATTAAAGAAACCAGAAAAATGCCTCCTCTGTCATAAGAATACACTATTTTTCAAATTATTTTTATGCCAAATAAACCCATATCGTTTTGTTTTGTCAGTCATTTAGAAAACAGCTAAGGTCAGTAGAAAGCATCGAAAGCTATCTAGGAACTTATCACAAAGATTCTGCTGGAGACATCAGGGCCATGGAGGGAAATGAGGTGATAGTGTCTTCTCAGGTGTGAGCACTGCGGGCTCCTGGGTTCCCTACTCCACGTTCTGCAGTGGGTAAGAGGAGAAAGCTGTGCTGTATTGGACCAAAGGGCTCGCTCAGACAGCAGCCGTAACTGCTTTTTCTGCAAGGGGCAGCGGTCATTCCGTAACGCGGGTCCACACACCTGTCAGGAAATCTGTGAGTAGCTGCTGCTCTATTATCCTGGCCACTGGTACATTTCAAGTTATCTCCCTGTGCATCCTGGGAACCACAGATGAAAAGTTTGTATGTTCTGCAGAGCAAATGGTTAAATGCCTGCAGAATTCTCACTTTGTGTTTAGTTACATAGGGACCTTCAACTTGTTTCATGAAGTTGACATGTATCACTTGGAGGAAAGTGAGTCCAAAAATATGGATGACGGAGTGTGTGTGTGTGTGTGTGTGTGTGTGTGTGTGTGTTTTCAGATATATATGTACATGTATGCACATAGAAGTATATATGCAGATTATATATTACATAAATGTATATATTCCTTCATAGATATATATGTACATAGACAAATACATGTGGAATATATTGTATATCATGAACTTGTAATATATTTTCTGTGATCTTTACATTTAAAATGACTAAAAATTCTTCCCAAAATAACATTACAAAGGAATTAATACTGTTTCAAGGATCCTGCGTCAGGCTAAATCATTTCTCCAGGTTGTCATGGGAATAGAGAAACACAGTTAATTTTGACTCGTTGAAGCAGAGCGGCTCAGTCCTGCCTCTTTGCTAACATAACATGTTTTCCCTCCTGTGAGCTCCATGGCATCACATGGCATGACGTTTATTTGCGTGCTAGCTCCATCTTCAGGTGGATGATGAGCAAAGGTGACATGGTCCTTTTCCTGGACACTGTGTGGTCAGGGACTGCCTGTGATCAAGTGTTTAAATGTTCACTAAACTATTCCCAACACTTTGATAGGAATGGCTGTATGAAGGGCGGGATCAGGATTGGTCAGGATTGTTTTGGAGGCAAGTAACAAAAAATGAGCTCAACCTGGAGAGAGAAAGAGAGAGAGGGAGAGACAGATAGACTCACAGACAGAGAGAGAGAGAGACTGAGAGACAGACTCACAGACAAACAGAGAGACTCAGAGAGAGAGATAGAGAGAGAAACAGACAGACTCACAGACAGAGAGACTGAAAGACAGAGACTCAAAGACAGAGACAGAGAGAGAGACAAAATCTTTTCCAAACTGAAAAGTATAAGTTCTCTGGGTTCAGGCGTCGCTCCATGTGGTGGCTCCCAAAATGATCCTCAGAACATTGAACTCGTCTCTCGGTCTCCAGGCGTTTTCTCCCACGTTGACTTTGCTTTTAGGCAGGCTCTTCCTTGGTGTACGTGCTGTCTTGACCACCTCTACCACTGTACCATTCAATTCACCAACTCCAGTGCAAGTAGTGCCTTCTTTATGTTCTGCAGCCCCCACAGATCTGGAATTTGCGGGGATGGTCAGCTCCAGTCACAGTCTCAACCCTGAATCAATTATTCAGGAGAGAGGCTGCGCTAACGGGCAGTCTGGTCCCATGCACCATGGGAACTGGAGGGTGGGGGCCCCAAGAGAACCACTGGCTCTGAGTTTGGTGGGTGGTCTCTTGAAAAGGAAATCTCTGTCTCAAAGCAGGTGGCCCATCCATGCTTCGCGTGCATTGGTAGCAGATAAGCTCTCTGGATCCACGTGAGTGTGAGATTTGAAAGGGTCCACTGCTGAGGGTCGTCTCCCTCCCAGAGGACACGGGATATTCCCCAGCCCTGTGGAACATCTGGAATATGGCCTGGGAACTCACCTGTGTAACGAGCCTCTGAGCAGATCCTGTCACACTGCAGTTGGAACGCGTACTCTCACAGGCTCTTGGCGTTTTCTTAGCCAGGGTTATGTTTGGGCTTTCTGTAGTAATTCAGGCATGAAATACAACTGTCACAGTACTGTTTGTCTCCCTCCATTCGAGCTGCTATAACAGAATACCACACACTAGGTGGACTGTAAGCAACAGAGGTTTATTTCTCGCAGTCCTGAGGCAGGAAGTCCGTGATCAGAGCACCGGCAGATTCAGTTTCTGGTGAGGACCCACTTCCAGGTCATAGGCAGGGTCTTCTCGCGGTGTCCTCACATGGTGTAAGGGGCGAGGGGGCTTTCTGGGGTCTCTTTATAAGGGCACTGATCCCATTCCTGGGGCTTCCATCCTTAT
>NW_017732632.1:12661-14544 GCF_001890085.2 Hipposideros armiger | reverse complement strand
GCTGACTAGCCATGAGGATTAGCTGTGTCCAAAGTTTATAAGCTGTTGTTTGAGGGTTGACCTTCTGATGAGGCTTGACCCCTAGGGGCTCTTGTGCCTGTAGCAATTTCCCTTTGAGTGTGAATCTTGTAGGTCAGACCCTGTAATGCTCTGGTTTTATCTAAAGTTAGACTCTGGGTGTGATGATTCTTGTGCTGCTTTGGCTGGGCCCCGCTGCAGAGTGTGTTTTAGGGCAAAACAGATCAGCAAGCACAACCACAACAGACACCAAAGGTAATCAGATACTCTCTGATGTACAAAACAACCATCACCCTACACTCAACATATATAGAAATATCAATCATACACAAGGAGAAAACAAACCAACAGAAACAAAACAACAACGAGAAAAGAAAAAAGAAAACAAAAAACAAGGAACAAATAATAGAACAAGATAAAATAAAATATAAACTAAAATATAGAATGAACGCGAGAAACAGAATAGCAATACCTTTAAAACAACAACAGCAACAGCAAAAGAAAAAAAAAGAAAATAAACTTGCAGAAAAAATGGAAGGGAGGAGGCAAATGAAGCTATGACAAGGAAGCAGGAAAGAAGGGAGAGAGAGAGGTTAGAAGAGAGGGAAAGAAAGAGAGAAAAATGAAGAGAAAAAAATATATGTCTACACCTGCATATATATGGACATATATATCCACATATATGCTCCTTTATATATGACTGTATAAAAAACTGAAATTACAAATGAAATAGAAAAATCCAAAAACAACTAAAACCAGTGATCAATGAAAAAAGAAACACCCCAAAACATCTAAGAGAACCCAATTAACAATAACAGTATAACACACCAAAAGAGAGAAACCCAAACCAAAACCAATCAAATGATAAATTAGATTGGCACATTATTAATTTATCAGAATTAATATAGAGTTAGAAAAATCGTACTAGAGACTGAGTATTTGTTATTTGGGTTAAATACTAACACTCAGAAAGGGATGGTACTGAGAGGAGGAGAAAAGGCGGCGGTGAGGAGGACGCCCTGAGTTCTCCCGGGGAAAGCACAGCAACTTGAGCAACGAGCACAGCAAACAAACCTCTCCAAGCACGCTGAGCAGCGAAGGGACTCCCACGCCGAGTACTTAAAGGCGGGCAGCCCGGCGAGTGGGGAAGAGGGAGGCGAGGCGCGTGGAGGCACGGCCCGCACCCGCGGCTGCTGAGACTCGGGGTCTCCGAGGGCAGATCGGAGAGTCCCCGCGGCTCGCTCCCTGCTCCTCCAGCCCCGCGAAGGCAGAACAGAGAGAGGAGGGCGTGAGCGGAGGCGCAGTCCATCCCTACCGGCTGCGGAGCAGTGGGAGTCCAGGACAAGGTGGAGCGGCTTGCAGAGCCAAGGCGGGCTCAGCCTCTGGGCCGACCCTCCCGCCGGGAGTGGACAGGAGCCCCAGGGCGCGCAGTTTCGGAGGCAGAAATGTCAAACGAGCCCGCAGGAGACGAGGGAAGCGAGAAGCTTGGCGACGCAGCCACACCCCACATCTGTGGAGACACGAGCTGCCTTGCCAGGGGTGGCTCCTGGAGAGCAGCAGGGGCTCTGCGGGAGCCTCGGAGGGTTTTTTTTTCTTTTTCCTATTTTTTTCTCTTTTTTTCCCCTTTTCTCTCAGATAGGAAAAATAAACTGCTTAGATAAGTGCACACCGCACCCTCCCTCAGAATCCTTGCCCCCCACCACTGGAGCCTGAGGCTGACCCCTGAAGAGAGGAGTAAGTCAGAACAAAGATGCTTCCACTCCCTGGAGGTTGAGAAATTTGCATGAGAATAGGCTGCAGGAGGGAGCTACTAAACACGTGTCCCCAACCCCACCTCTCCTGGGCGGCTTGGGAAGCGGAACAAC
>NW_017732632.1:10123-11249 GCF_001890085.2 Hipposideros armiger | reverse complement strand
AGGAGTTCAAATGGAGCAACCAAATAATAACAAATAATTGGCCAAACCAATGAACATTAAATATCATAATTTGTTGAATAAAAAAACTTTTTATTAAAAAAAAAGCCTATAAATACCTTAAAATCTTTGAATGGAAAAACCAGGGCATTAAATGATGTTCTGAATATACCTGTAAGAGATTTATATGTTTCATTTTTTACCCTTCTTTTACCATTTATAATTGATTTGATTTTCCTTTTTACATTTAATTAATAATAAATATAACTGTCCTCGTGATTTGACACAACACTGTCACTTTCAATGAGGAATCATTGAAATCAGACATCATGACCTGGAGTCCAGTGGTATTTAAAAAATAATTAGGTGTACTGTCGATGAGGATAATAGCATCTGACGAAAAGGAATAAAATATGCCTGAACAAAACCTCCAATCACACGTAGGTGTGAAACTCCATCAGGACAAGACAATGATTTCATCCTTGGGTCCGCTTCTCTGGCTAATGGAGGTAAAACGATGGAAGCAACATCATACGAGGATGCCCAAAGATGTCCTGGAGATACGAGCCAAACTAGGAAAGCATCTCCACGATCAGGACCCCTGCCATGCAAACATGGTGAGGTTGGAGTCCTCAGGCAGGATTTGGTCTGGAAGCAGGTCAGAGCTGACCCTCTGCAGGAACAGCTATTATCAGTGCTGCACAGAAGGTTGAACTTGAGGTAAGGGACTCCTTGAAAGAGGTCGGATATAAGGGAAAAGAAAAGTGCCTACTAGTGTCCAGGGCTAGGCTTGAAAGAAGCTTCAGAATAGTTTGGATGCAGTCATCCTCAGGGTCCCAGGTGGAACATCTAGAACCCAGCCACGCCTCAGTGGGTGCAGAGAATGGAGCTGGCATACCCACCAAGCCCTATGACAGGAGGTCACTCCACCCCTTATGACGTGCCAAGGGTGTCTACAAGGCTGTGCGGGTATAGAGTGGGGGTATAATCTGGTTGTCTCAGAGGACACAGTCAGTAGCTTGCAAGAAACACCGGCCTGTAAAAGTTAACTTTAGGTAAGGTAGTGGGAGCTTTCAAGCTGTTATATTTCATAATTTCTTGTTCATACTCATCTTTAAAAATGTTTTTA
>NW_017732632.1:5682-6478 GCF_001890085.2 Hipposideros armiger | reverse complement strand
ATTAAGTATGTAACATTGCAATATATGCAATACATATATATGCATACACTTGACTTTGTTTTCCTCCCAGTACGATGTTTCATTATTAATTTCACGAAGTAAAAACTATTAATCCTTGTTCACCCATGGTGATTTGGGTTAACAGAATTCTTTATTAAACAACACCAAGTTTATAATTGTCATTTTCTTTGTCATAATAAAATAATTTAAAAATTTTCTGACCAGGAAATATATATTAGTTTTATTTAATCTCCTTTTTAAAGTGAACTATTTATGATAAAGATAGATGACCTTTGGCTGAAATTAAATATCAAACTCTGGTCCTCGTGTTTAATAGAAGGAGTTCATTTTAAGATTCCTGAAGGAAGAAATGAGCCTACATCTCATATATGTAAAGAACATGGCTATGAGGTAAGTTTTTTTGGCCAGGATGCTATTAGTAAGCAGATTATTTTAACATATCACGAAACTAATGGAATGAATATGTTATTTTAAAGCTAAACCACATCAGAGAACTAGATACATTTAGTGGTGTCAAGAAAAATACTAATTTCTCATGTTGAATGGATAGCACTAAGATACCAGTATAGTGAAATTTTGTTTTTTATATTGTGGCTAATTAGTTATTTAGATCCAACTTCCTGCTAAAACAACTTGAACTTTGGGGAAAATGCCCTTGAAAGACATAATTGTTCTCAAGAGTAGAAGAATAATTTCAAAGTTGAAAGTTCAATCATGAAGAAATAAGAAAAAATAAAATCGTAAATACTACCAAAAATTTTTATTGGAATAGTGA
>NW_017732632.1:0-2177 GCF_001890085.2 Hipposideros armiger | reverse complement strand
AAGCTGTTGTCCACAGAACCTCTTTTTCTGTTTCTGTCCAGTCAGAGTCCCTCTGGAAGAAGTAGAAGTAATAGGTGATTGGGAATGTAAATCTGAAGTATCATTTCCCAAATTCCTCGTGTCTTGCATTTTTTGGATTTCACTTCTCAAGAAATACATTCACATCTAAATCAGAGCTTCCAAATCCTCAAGTTACAGTAATGATGCGTCAGACATCTCCGACATCATGGTGAGCTAGTTAGTTCAGAGAAGTTTCTGGTACCCTTCACACCCCAGTATGTGTAATGGCAACATGGCTTCCCTGCCTGTGTGCCAAACACTGGTGCAAGGACTGCCTGGGAGACACTGCACTGACAGGAATGAGTCCTGAGAGGATACAATGCATGCAGAGAATTTACTGTTTTTGACCTCGTTTGGTACACAGTTCTGACATCTACACACTGAAATCCACAGTAAAGAGAAAATATGTACCTGCTTCTCTTTCTCAACTCCCCCCCCCCATTTCATTCTGCTCACTCAATTTTCCTTTTTATTCTATTTATTTTGCTTCAAGCTTTTGTCTGAGCTAGGTTGGAACAAAAAACAATGAAGATGAATAGAAAGAACAGAAAAATGCTGAAAATCAAATGGTCATTTTACTTTAGTGTAACAAGAAATGCTATTAGATGCCTGGGGGAGAAACTTTGGGAGTAGAAATTCCTGCGGTAAATTCGGAAACGCTCTTCGTTTCTGATAGTTCTGTGTCCTGGCTGCAGAAGGCCATGGGTTGCTCACTTTTCTTTGTGCACACCATAGGGCAGACACTCCACAAAACTATGTCAGCTCATTCAATTCACAAATTTTGATGAATGATTAAAACAGCCACATGGGAACATTACTGAATGGCCCAATCATTTCACTAATACATACACTTATTTTTTGACCGTATCAAATGCCCTATTTCCGTGAATGAATGTCCACGTGAACAGGATGAACTGATGAACCACGAAAACATGCTGCATTCAGTGTTAAAAAGATTCAGGCTTAAGGTCATCTTCCATGTAAAAANCTAATGCTTGTTCATTCACTTTGCTTGTATTCAGTTGCATGAATATACCAAACAGTTATTTACACTTTCTTGGAGATACACATTTGCATTTTCTAGGCTTGGGGCTAATGTGAATAATGCTGGTGTATATACCACTTAGGTATATGTCTTATCATAAAGATACTTGCTCAATTTTGTTGTTATTTCACATTGTGATTAATTTTGTAATTGTCTATGGGTTTTAAGGTAGAATATCATAAAGGTAATATTTATTTTGTACTCTGACAAGGTCATCAGAGAACTCATGGTTATACACTTTGCCTGTTAAAAAGAAAGAACATTAGCACTATTCAGATAAAATTGTAAAGCAAAAGTTAACTTTAAATTGTGGGGCTGACATGAAATTGGTAAATCTATAGTGGTTTATGGAAAGTATCATAATGGCATTTTAGAAACAACCACCCAAGTGAGTTTTTCTTTATTTCATTCCAATTCATACAATCTTAAATGTCTTTGGACCTCTGAAGTATTGCATGGTAAAGCATTTCTAGTTTAGATAATGGTATTTTAAAAAATTCAGTAAGTACCCGGAAACCAAGAAGAAAATTCTGCAGGTGTGTTTAAGGTATAAATGTTAGACATAGCCTCCCGTTTGCTATCATGTTACAAACCTGTAAGCTCTCTGTGGGAAGAACAGCGTCCAGAGCCTATGTAGAATGTTACTATGGAGAAATCTATGTAGAACTGTACTATATAGAACACTCCTCTGTAGAATTTTACTATATAGAACTCTACTATGTAGGATGTTCCTATATACAACACTCCCATGTAGAACTCTACTATGTAGAACTCTATTATGTAGAACTCTACTGTGTAGAACGCTACTATGTAGAACTATTGTGTAGAACTTTACTACATAGAACTCCACTATGTAGTACTCTACTACATAGAACTCTACTGTATAGAACTCTAGTGTGTAGGATGGAACTCTATTGTGTAGAACGCTACTATGTAGAACTCTATTCTATAGAACTCTGCTATGTAGAGCTCTACTATAGAGAACTCTATTGTGTAGAAGTTGACTATATAGAACTCTACTATGGAGAACTCTCTTATGTAGAACACTCCCATGTAGAATGCTCCCATGTAG
>NW_017732631.1:263544-264911 GCF_001890085.2 Hipposideros armiger | reverse complement strand
ACAAATTGCAAACAAATGGCAGGATACTAGATTTAAACCCAGCCATATCAATAACAACAGAGTGGCCACATTAATGTCAGACAAAATACATTTCAAAGAAAATAATATTACCAAAGAAAAGAAGGTTATTTAAATATGATACAGAAGGCAATTCTTCTAAAGGACATAACAATCATAAATATCTATGTATCTAGTAACAGAGATTTAAAATAAATAAATAAAAAATTAGATATCCACAGGAAAAGTGACAATCCAACACTGTAGTTAAAAACATCAACATTCTGCATTAAATAATGGATAGAAGAAACAAAGAGAAAATCATATAGATAGAAAGCTTGAATAGCACTATCAATCTGAGCTAAGTGACATTTACAAAATATTTCACCTAGCAATAGTGAAGTATACAATACTTTCAACATTTGGAAAATTTACAAAAATATTCTTGGGCATGAGACAAGTCTCAATAAATAAAAATGATTCAAGTCATACAAAGTATGTTGTCTGACCACAATGGAATTGAATAAGGAATTAATAACAAGAATTATGTGAAAATTTTCCAAATATTTTAAAACTAAACAACATACTTCTAAATAATTCATGGGACAAAGGACTCAAAGTAAAAATTAAAACATATTGTAAACTGGATAAAAATGTAATAAACATACAGCAGTTCCCCATGTATAAGACGCACCCTTTTTCTAAAAATTTGGGGTCTAAAAACTGGGTGCGTCTTATACAGTGGTTGTAGTTTTTTTTTTACTTGCACTTCCCAATTTTTTGCGCTCGTTTTTGCACTCATACAACCACTGTGTAACACGCACCCAGTTTTTAGACCCCAAATTTTTAGAAAAAGGGTGTGTCTTATACATAGGGAAATACAGGTATCAAATTTTTGGGCATTTGACTAAATCAGCAGTTAGAAAGAAATTTACAGCACCAAATACTTACGTTAGAGATCAGTTTCTACCTTAACAACAAACAATAAAGTAAAATAAAACATAAAAAATACCCCTTTAAGAAGAAGATGATAAATATCAGAATAGAAATTAATTATGTGGAAAACAGTACTAAATGTGGAAATATAGTATCTCCCAACTCATTCTATGAGGACAACATTACATTAATATCCAATCTAGATAACACATTAAAAAAAGAAAGAAAATCAACAAACCAATATTCCTCATAAACACAGTTACAAAATTTGTACGAAAATGCAGCAAATTGAATCCAATAATACAGAAAATGATAAGGTATCATAACAAGGGCTACTTATTGCAGGTTGCAAGGTTAGTTTAACATTATAAATCAATCAAAATAAACTATTATCCCTAAATTTAAAATTTTGAGTATATATTCTAAATTGATGT
>NW_017732631.1:257304-259884 GCF_001890085.2 Hipposideros armiger | reverse complement strand
GCCTTAGGTGGCTGTGTCCTTGATTGTTTAATGACTCTTCCATTGTGAATGTTGTCTGATAGTTACCCTATGCCTTCTGAAGATCTTTGTACATCATATCCATTCCCATAGGTCCCTCCAAATTCCTTTTTCACAGATTTTGTCTCTGATATCTTCCAATATTTCTCCTTGCAGAATCTTAACCAAACAACTGAGCTGTTTCCCATGTGTCTATGTATATTCTGACCTCAGAATACTTTTCTCTCCACATAATGTAGGTAGACACAGTTACAGCTCCCAAATTCTACATGTTGGGAAGATGATGCCTAACCACTGGTTATCAAGTCCACCTCTGTGGATGGTGGTCCAGGAGCAGCCCATTTTAATCTTGTGCCCACATAATGAGACAATCTTTCCTTGAATCCAAGTGGGACTTTTCTTCTCTACCTGCTGGTGTTAAGGAAACTCTCATGTGACTATGAAGTGGTATCTATGGAGAAGGTATTACTACATGAACAATGGGTTGCTTTGGGTTCTGGGCACCCTTTCATGAGATTTAATTGTGCCTCCTAGTCCTTATGCTCTATCATGGATATGCCAAAATCATTTTATAGTGGATTGCAGTTCTGAGGCCTGGGATTTCCATTTGTTATTTCTAGGAGACACAAATGGATGAGTAGCTCTGACTGGATGGTTACTTGATAATCCATGATCACATTCTCTGTATTAATCAGGGTCCAGTAGCATATCAAGACTGAGTTTGGAATTATGACTATCTTTTTTCTTTTTTACAACCCTAATAGTCTCACTTCTAATTCTCCTGCTGTGTCTTGCCACAACTTCCATATGACACTTACACTCACCACACACACCTTTAGAGTCATAGAGTCTGCAAGGTGATATTGCCCAAGCTGCAGGCTATTTGTACAAAAGATTGGTTTGCAGTAGAATTATTTTCTTCTCTGGATCTTATTCAAAACTGATAAATTTCCATGCAACTTTATAACTACGTTAGTGGTATTCAACCAACTGTGGTGTGTGCCACCTTCAGAACCCAAACAGTTCAAGAATGCCTTATATTTTATCTATTGGTTGGACTGAGAGATGCAATAATTAGTTTTGTTATTTTTGTTACCCATACGACTAAAACCTAAAAATTTATTTGAAGTGGTAGACACCCCAAAAACTTTATAGAGCTTAGTTCTCACCCTATGAGGTGCATGTGTCTTACCAAAGACTCCAGGATACTCGCTATGCTTTGCTCATACAGCAAAAGGTCATCATCTAATAAGCATTGTCATCAGTATTGTCAATCAATGTGATGTGTATAGAATCAAGCGGTTGAATTCTTTTAGTACTAGAAATTACAGAGGGTAGAACTGCAAATGTGTACTGTGGACGCTACCAAGTGTACAAGGTCGAATAATGTCTCCCTCAAATCCGTGTCTACCCAGAACATCAGAATATTACTTTTTCTGGAAATAGAATCCTTATACATGTAATTGGTATGTTAAAATGAGGTCAAAATCGGACTAGGATGGGCTTTAATTTAGTAACTGCTGTGCTCATAAAAGCAGAAAACAGAGACACATGAAAAGTCTGTGTGAAGAGGGAGGCACTATTGGAGTGACTGCAGTACAAGCCAAGGAAAGCAAAGGACTGCAGTAATCACCAGAAGCTATGAGAGACACATAGAACAGATTCTCTCTCAGAGCCTTCAGAAAAGATCAATCCTGCTGACACCTTGATTCCAGACTTCTGGTGTCCAGAACTGTGAGGGAAAAAGTTTCTGCTTTAAACCACCCAGATTGCAGTAATTTGCTAAAGCAGCCCCAGAAAACTAATATACCATATGGCTGCAAACTTCTTCTGCTTCTTCTCAATCACTTGATTGTGATAAGAAATGATACCCAATTAATGGCTGTGCATAAACTATAGGAATACATGTTAATATTCTCTAGTGGAGATAACACAATTGGAGCAGGTACTGCAAATTGAAGCTGTTTGAGTTTGTAGTCATACACTTTCATCTGCCAAGATATATCTGATTTTTGTAGGTACCAGACTAATGAATAAAGGGAATATAATGAGACCACAATTTCAGCATCCATTAGGTATAAGAAAAAATGGCTCTACTCCCTACCATTCACTCCAGCATATTATATTCCTCTTGAATTACTGTCTTTGTGGGAAGGGGTTTAGTCTCTGACGCTTGCACTTGGCTCTTTCAATGGGATCTCTTACCTCACAGATCAAGGAAGCTATTTGGAGATTCTGCAAATGAACAAAGATACAAACCACCAAGTATGATACATTTCAATAGCAGAAAAATCACTATCAAATAGTTCTGTAGACCTATTAGACCTATGAGCCACTGTGAGCCATGCCTGGTCTATGGCTTCATTTATTGAGTGAAGTCCTATGCCTTTGGCAATGCCCTCTGCCAATATTATTGGAGAGTATGGCTATGATGACAATTCATTCCTCCAGGTAACAATGTCAACCAAGGTTCTGCACTAACTGTTTTTTTTACAATATTTGGGTAATCTTTTTCCCATATTATAGTTGAACTGTTAAATAGCTATATGTTCCTTTGAGAAA
>NW_017732631.1:241610-256819 GCF_001890085.2 Hipposideros armiger | reverse complement strand
TCTCTCTCTCTCTCTCTCGTCAAATTAATTCAGTCTTGTATTCCTCAAAAGTCTGGTATATAAACAAAGCCACAGCGAAAGAGAGATGTTGCATAGAACTAGAAATGGTTTTTCATCTCAAATACATGTGTTCATGACCTTGGTTGTCAGACATTCTTTTATACGTATGACCTCATGAAACAAATTCATTTGACCATTTACCATGTGTTCTGCTCTAGATCTGAGAGTAGGGATCATAATTGACATCTCAATACATTTATCTTCTACTGTAATTATAACTGCTTTTACTTTTTAACAGGTTTTTGCAAAATGACTAATTGAATTTTAGTTTAGAGTCTCTAGAGTACTTGTTTGACATTATTTAAAGTTATGGCTACATTGTATCCCACCTTCAGTCTGCTACTTTTTACTGATAATAATATAAATCAGTATACAGAGCTCCTTCTGTAAAATGAACACACACAAACACACACACACCATACATACATATATATATATATATATATATATATATATATATATATATATATATATATATATATGTATATGTAAGGGAACTTGGTCTCTGTACTCCCTCACCAGCCAATCATAGAGGTGAGCTACCCCTAGGGTCAGGGCAAGATTTTAGGTGAACAGCTCCCTGTAGCCTGGCAGAAGGTCTTGATTGTTAGAAATCAGCAGACAAGACTCCATGCAGCTGCAGAAATCAGTGACTTGGTCTTTGAATGGTGATGTGGGCAGCACCCTACAGCATTCACTAGAATGTAATTGGTTCTGATGGTCTTCAAGCATATGAATGGCTATGAATATTAGAAGAGAGGACACATTTACCTAGAATTCTGGGACCCCACTGCACTCTTACCAATGAAAGTGCAGGTGTCAGGAATTAGCATTAACTGTAAGAAGCACTTTTCTTATGGAGAAATCCAGATGCAAGGAAACAAATTAGGAAGTTACTGCACTAATCCAGGAAATCATGAAAATATTTTACTAAAATTAGTCCATAAACTTGTTGCTGTATCTCTTGGTTTAAAAGAACAGTAGAATATAATTCTATATCAAATTTAAATTGTCCATGGAAATGAAGCTTATCAACTTCTCAGAGGCAGCAATCTTTTCTTGACCTTTAGATCCAAAATAATTCTTAGAGATACATACAGATGCATAAAAAATATAAAAGTATATATCATTCAGTCTGCTGAAATTTCATCTATTAAAGTAGGTTAAAATACAGGTGTGATCAAGCAATATGGTGAATGTTTAAATAAATATAATTATTACAGTAGAATACATACTGCCATTTGTCCCCCTCACAATACTCCTCCTCACTTTGAACACATTTATCCCATCATTCTTGCCACTTTCTGAAGCAGTTCTGGAAGTTCTCTTTCATGAGTGTCTTTAGTTGCACTGTCATGGCTGCCTCAATGTCCTGAATCATTTTGACTTGGAGAAGAGCCAGAAGTTTCACTGTGGCAGATCCACTGAATAAGGTGGGATGAGAACACACTGTAATGTTTTTATTTGACAGAAATTACAATACCAGAAGCAATGTGTAACATGGGACATTGTCATCATGGAGGATGAAACCATTTCTCTATTTCATATTAATGCATTGTTCATGATCCATGATATATAGCACAATTTAAAACATACTTTCTCTCAACCATAGCTCACACCCTACTGACTGCAATGAACAATTTGAAACTTGTTAACCAAGATACTATGCATCCAATATCAAGGATCCCAGGCTTTCTATTGGATGGCACTAGGCAGCGGCATTCACTGTATTTTGTGATCACAACAGAAAGGCACCTTGTCATACATCACTTCTGGTATGGCAAATTTTGTCAAATAAAAACATTACTGTGTGTCCTGATCCACCTTATTCAAAAGATTTGATACCATGTGACTTCTGGTTCTTCCCCAAAGTCAAAATGACCATGAAAGGTAAATGTTTTAAATCGATTCAGGGCATCAAGGCAGCCACAACAGTGCAACTAAAGACCCTCATGAAAGAGGACTTCCAGAAATGCCTCAGAAAGTGGCAAGAATGATGGGATAAGTGTGTTCGAAGATAAGGGGGAATATTTTGAGGTAGATAAATAGTTATGTGTGTTTTACTGTAATAATTTTTGTTATATTTAAATGTTCACCATATATTTTGATCACATCTTGTATTTGTCAACTTAGTCAATGGTGAAGAAAATATGTCCTACAGCTACTACAAGGATATGCTTTGAATAAATCATCTTGGGTTTCTGTGGCTTTTTTTTTTAAAGTTATTTAACAGTCTTATATATTAATATTCTTCCTATTTATTGGTTGGTAGCCAACATTGTGGCTTCTAATTTACTAACACCAGTGTTATGTAATTTGAGTATTTAGAGTGCATTTTTCTGTGTGTAAGACTAACTCTACCTTTAGCATTCCAAAATAATATCTGCTTCTATTTTGCCTTTAAGTGACTAGGATGTGGAAGATAGTAGTTGCTTCAAATGCAGAGTAGCAGTCATCTCATTTTTTACTACTTTGCTTAAGTAGTATACCAAATGTGCTTTATTTTAGGCTCCTTTTATCATTCAAATAGACTTAGGAATAACGGTGGATTTGTTATGTCAGCATGCTTGGAATGCCATATTATGTAGGTAATTATTTATGCTACTTCATTAGTTATTTCCTTATTGAGGTCAAAAAAGTTCGCATATATTTATTCCATTTGATGTTCCTCAGTGCTTTGCATTGGATATGAGTTTGTAATACATTTTTATTAGTTTTAGATTAATTTATTTTAAGGATTTATTTTGTTTATGATGTTTATTCTCTATGAATTATTTGCCCTGTTGAAATTTGATTAATTTGTACTTATCATGATGGGGCAAATAAAATAAAATAAAATGCCAAACTAATAAATATATAATACACATTGCTGGGAGGCTAACAAGTATTCTGCCTCAAACTACATTATTAATAGATGAAAATTAAAGCTAATTAAAGTATTGATTTCAAAATGAGAACTGTAATTCATTATTTGTGGATTTTATGAAGAGGAACATTTCTCAAGGTTGTGTTTCTTTTTTCCTTTCTGTAAACAACAAACCAAATAATTTCTGAGGATAATAAATTGCTTTAAATGATAAAGGATAATGAGAGATGCAGATTTTCCATGAAACTAATGAAGCTTAAGCCTGAAGGCCGCTATCTAGCATGAATGTCATATGAGGCCCTGGAAAGGGTGCTAGCAATGCAGTTTAAAACATGCATTTTAATAAATTTTCCAAAAATCAGACATTTTAATTTCTGACTATTTTTATTCTGGTTTCTCCTCCATCACATTTTCCCCAGTGTTAACTAGTATGAGCTACCAAAAGAATTTTGGCAATCTGGCTAATGGGAGGTAAGTTGAGGATAAATTTAGTTAAGATTTATTGTGATATTTTATTTGGTACACAGTCACTTCTGATATAATTACAATATTGTTAGCTAACCTCATAAATTTTTAATATCTTCCAGGAGTGCCCCTGCCACACTTTGTGTTAATTCACAAAGATGTGGGACCAGAGGTGTTAAGGACCTTCTCTAGAATCTTCTCCTGTTCTAGGTGACACTCAAAGGTGGCAACTTATAATGTCACCCAGTATTTGGGGCAGAGCGATATTCCTAAGTGTAGAATTTGTTGCTTCCAGAAGACTAGGACCAGGCACTGTGCTGCCTTCTTTTTGGTAGGAGAATCAAGATGCAATTTTTATTCTTGCATTCTGGAAGGGAAATTTTAGTATGCCTCTGAGTACTGACCCAAACAAACTGTATCAAAGTGTTAGGTTTATGAAAAATCGTTAAACTTATCTCCTACCCTCTGGAGACCATTGTATTAATAGAGCTCCCAAAATACTACTACTTCCTCATCCTGTCCCATCATCACTGTTATCAATGTGATGGATGGATATGATGCTCTGCAGAATTTCAGATAGTCTAGTTCTCTTCATATTGCATTACAACAGAGAGCAGAAGAATCAATCTAGCCCTAGGGCATATTTATAAAAATATTTTATTTCTTCCATGTACATGCAGATTAGTTATGATGTTTTTATTAGAATACAAAAAAATACCTATAGCCGAGGCCTTATTGATCTGATCTAGCAATGATACTGTATTGGACACAACAACTGTGACTGAAACTACTAATTAGTTGAACTTACAGTATTTAATAGTGATTCTGGCAAATTAAATGGAGATATAATAAGATCCCCAGCCCTGTATTCTTTAGGTCCTAAGTGGTGGCACTAATCTTACAACCCCAAGAAACAATATTGTTTTTCACTGATTAGCTTGATGGGGTGTAGGACATTGCAGAGGCTTCCACTTGGCCTTCTCCACTGTGATAGTACTTATTCCAGAGACCCAGGACCAAATGAGGGGTTACTCTTACTGCCAAGTGTGTTGATCTCACTTGTTTCTATTCAGATAATGAGAATACTCATATGACCCTGTGTAAGTCTGGAGATCAAGAGGACCCACTGCAACTGGATGTTAGCCACAACAATGTATTACCTACTCCTTATAATAAATATTTTACACATCTGAGTATCATTGTCAGTTCAGACACTGTATCCAAGAGTCATCCAAATGTCTGTATATTTACTTTTTCAAGTGCACGTTTAACCTTGCGAATGACCCTATGCACTTCTGTGAGGTTTATAGGGTGTACCATCACAATATTACTACGGTCATGTGACAGGTCCTTCCTCCTGTGAACTTGACCATTTCATTAGCTATAGGATTAATTTGAAAAGTGACTCAGATCCAGGAATTGAGTAAGGGATGTGACTTTTCATTGATGAAACTGCCTTCTTCTTTTTGCTACTTCATTCTTGCCTTCCTCTGATTGTAGATGTTAAACAGAATCCTCTATGGTTGCTCATCTGTTGTCACTAAGAATGTCATGTTATATTGACCATCTCCACAACTGTGGAACATTCCCCTATGTTACCCCTCTGACCTTGCCAGGCCTTGTAGTAAATGTGTTCCCCTTGTCTCTGGTGATTAAGCACTGCTATCCGACCTCTATTACCTCAGAGCTTCTTCATTCCCATAGATATTAATGAGTCTATTTCTATGACATCTTTGTTTCTAGCATCAGCAGCCCTGGTATTCAGAGAAGAGCCAGCATTAAACTTCTTAGTTGGGGCCCTGGACAGCTTGCCTAGAAAATGC
Organism: Hipposideros armiger; assembly: GCF_001890085.2. Lineage (NCBI taxonomy): Eukaryota > Metazoa > Chordata > Mammalia > Chiroptera > Hipposideridae > Hipposideros > Hipposideros armiger. The sequence goes on along the minus strand of NW_017732631.1, from coordinate 251,605 downwards.
AACCTTTGTCTTACAGTTGTTTTGTTTTGTTTTCTTGAGTTATTTTTTAATGCTCCTTTACAGTGACCTTGCATTATGTATTTCATTTGAAAATGGTGATGCCAGCCTTATTCTCTTACTCTGATAAATAGCCTGTGCTCCTTTTTACCTGGAGACTCTGAAGTTTTATATCCTGATTTTAAGGCTAATATTTTTACTAGGCTTTGTATCAGAGTGGATAATTAGTTTTTTGTTTTCTTTTTTTCATGGTTTTGTGCTTCTTCAAAAGATTTCAGTTGGATCCTCTTTGACTGTATTCCATTACAACTGCTTTTTTTCTGACTGTTTTTACTTTCCTTACCATGTTGACTTTCTTGGTAACTTTCTGAACTTTCTCCAGTGTTCCTTATTTGATGTTGATTACAAATATTATTCATTTGGAACTTTGTAATTTAGTTCTTATTCTGAAATTTTTTTCTTTTTAAAATAGATTTTCTGATTTCACTTTTAACATATAACTCCAAATAATATTTGAAAATATTTAATTCTGTTTAGAATGTAATATCATTTTCCTTCAGCTGCATTATTTTCTCTGGAGAAGTGGGGTTCTGTAGCTTGTTTCGACTCTCACTTCCTAGTTTTTTATTTTATTTTAGTATTATATGAAACTGGCCTTTTTTACCTAGTTTTAGGCATTGCATGGATAGTGTCCTTAGTTTAAGAGCATCTTCTGTTGTTTCTGTAGTGGCTGATTTTCACAGAGGTCGTAGTGCGGAGTAGGAGGTTTGGGTTTATTATGATATCATTTCTTATTTGTTCAGGATCCTTAATTTTCTTACCTTATTTTATTATTTTTTTTTCTTGCATTACAAAATCTTCAAGGGGGCATTTCCCTTCTTTATCTATTCCTTTAATCTCTCAAAGCAATATTTCCTTGGAGGTTTTTTAAAAAAAATTTTTTTTATTAAGTCCCACCTTCTTTAAAATTCTTCCCTTCATCTAAAGCCTCACTTGTCTTCTAAATTTTTAAGACTTAGCATTGACTTTCTCTTTCTTTGAATGGTTTTGTTTGTTTCATCTAGAAACCTGATCTCTCTTCTTTCCCATAAGGTATCTTTAGATTTCCTTTTTCCTACTTTCTGTACCAACAATCTTACTACAGCAGCATTTCCAGTGGTAGTTCTGTTATAATTTGTTATATATCATTTTATTTATAGGTAATTTGATAACTCCAGTATTTTCTACATTCTCATGGTGAAGATGCTGCTAATTTGTTCTTTTTATATGCAGTTCTTATTTATCATAGAGTTTATTGATTTTTTAAAGGTGTCTGAAAGATTCAGATACAATCAGCCAATATTATTGTAGTGTAAATTTAGTACTTTGTGCATTTTTAAGTGATAAAGGTCCTAAAGTATATTTTCTTAACAAATACATCTACATTTGTACTTATACCTATACATTATATCTAACCAATACTCTAAGAAGTTTTATAAAAATTGAAGTTTTCTTAATATAATTTTCTTAATAAAAATATTTCATATGTATTTACCATACACATAATGTTTGTGTGTTTGTTTGTATCTACACTGTGGATGAAAAAAAGAGTTCTGTGGAGAGTAAACTCACTGGGAATGTGATCTGATTATGAATTCTTAAATGGGCAGGTCACTGTGGGTAGTCATGCCCCTGGCATATAACTTCTTAGTAAAAACCTTAGCTTTGCCTTAAGCAAATCCTGTCCATTGTTTCTGTGCATGTAGGTTTATGTCTCTTTAAAGTGCCTTTTTTCAGACTTCTCCTTCTAAAGAGTGACTACTCACAAGAGAGTACATAATCTCATTAACCATCCTTTAATTCAGTCATCACCTAGGTTTCTCAAAACCACATTCATGTAATCTTCCATGCTTTCCCCTCCTTAATTTCAAACGAATAAAAGCAACTGCAAAACTGTTAGTCTCCAGAGCATTTCAGATCTTGCTTCCCAGCATATGCGCATGTTGTCAGTTTGGCTCAGATAAACTCTTATAAAAATTATCTACAGGTTTGGATGTTTCTCATGGCAACATATAGTATATATACACATCTAATAATTATTTTTTTAAATGCATAGGTATATTTTTATCTTCATTTGTCCTCTATGATGTCCTCCCAACAAAAGAGGTGTGGGTAATATTATTTTGCAAATTTTGTAACTAAAACAAAAAGTAACTAAGTCAGGTAAAAAACAGGATTATGTATAACAATAAACAAACATAATTGTAATTTTAAATCATAAAATTTATAAAATGATTGATAATAATCACCACCTCTTGCTTCACTGAATGTTTGTATGCTATAATCCCTTTACTGGATAATTACTGCATAAAGTGATTTATTTACACGAATTTAAATTTGAAACACAGGGGTCCAAGGTAGATGTATTTCAATTAGCCTTATATTGATAATGTATAAATTATTTATTACATGCCTATCTTTTCAACTGTTCTGGGGCCAGAAATATTATAATACATAATTCTTAAAAAATATACTATGATGTAGTATTTGTGATACCTGCCCTTGTGGAAAATATAGATCTCTCCCAACATAAATTAGCTTTACTGCAGGTAATATGCCCATCCTAGTAATACTGTTCTTGAAGATGGCTACTCTCCATTTAATATATTTCACTCAAAATTGCACATTTATTTAAATACAGGCTCTCGAAATTTTTAGGCAAAACTGTGCTTGTTCAATAACAAAGCTGGAAGGATCTTAAAATATTGGGTTGTCAGAAAGTCATGATACATTTTTGCAACAAAAAACAGAAAAAATATGTCATGAGTTTTCCGACAACCCAATGGTGTCTTGTTCATAGTACTGATTTGATTTCATTCTGTATACACTGTTGCAGGAAATGTGTAAATTACAAAATAAATACCTGTATTTTGTCTCTAATTAAAGTAATAGTAGCCATAAAAAGAAGTTGATCAATTTTCTTTAATATAAATAATATACAAGAAAACTATAAATATGTTATTTACAGTAAGACAATCACTCAGATTCATGATCTGTCTTCATCCTTATTTAAACATCTACCTTTGAAACTTTATATTGTAGCTCTTGATTTGATCCTTAACCCTTAAAACTGTAAATCTTTAAGGCTCTTACTGACTGAGAAATAAAGGTAATGTTGGGTAGCTTTGATTTTTACTTCATTGGATAATTATATATTGCTTAACTTTTACTAGATAGTTGAGAGCATTTAGTGTGAAGTAAAATAAGCTAGTCACATCACCAATAACAAGGCAGTCAGGGTGAAGGTAAATAACAAACATCAGGATCTTCAACTACTTTGAATGCTCATTAATTATCCTTTGGGAGTAATTATCCCTTCCTGAGGATAGATCACAAATTTTTAACTGTCTAAATAAATTAGATTTCTGGTAAAGATGGCAGAGTAGGTAAACAACTGTGCTTGTCTCCCCTTATAACCACATGAAAATTACAACTAAACTACAGAAAAATCATTGCTGAGAAATTCCTGAAGTCTTGCTCAACCAAAACCATACAACTAGGGATGTACAGAAAATCCCACCTTGAGACTAGTAGGAGGAGCAGAGATGCAGAGCTGGCTGGTCCCAAAACCATGTGTGGTAAATAAAAATCAGAAGGGATATCTTGGCTTCAGAGTCCCTCCTTCCCCCTGGGGAGTATGTGGCCCCAGCCCCACACAAAGCTCCCCAGCCCATGGTTTCAGTGCTGGGAAGAGAAATTCCTGTAACTTCTGGCTCTGAAAACTAGTAGAGATTGTGGCTGAGTGAGACAAAAAGCTTCTGGAGTCCCAGGTGCTCCTCTTTTTTTTTTTTAAATTAAAGTTTATTGGGGTTACAATGGTTTAGTAAAGTTACATAGGTTTCAGGTGTACAATTGTGTAATACATTATCTATAAATCACATTGCACTCCTCTTAAAGGGCTCATGTGCAGATCTACTCACTGATGGACTCACTTCCTATGAGCTCCAGCACTGGGGCAATAGCTTGAAAGCCACCAGAAACATATGGGCAAGGGATGGAGGGGCAGCTTTCTCCTAAACAGAAATGCTGGTGAAAACCATTGTTTCTTTGTTGAACCCTCCCCCCACCGAGCATACAACCACAGGTGACCTCCATATCTGAGTCACCATCAACCTAGCTAATGCCCACTATTCATTCCCCCAACCCTGATGATTCCCTGAGGCCTCACCCCACCCAACTTTCAGGCACACTCAAGCCACTTCTTGAGATCATCCATACAAACAGCCTGTATTGGCTCATGCTATAGATGCTCCTAAAATCTCTCAAATATTCATAAACCTGAACAAGTAGCATCTGGCTTCAGCATGTCGCATACCTCTTGCTGAACAGCCCTAAGACAGGCACTCCCAACAGCCAGCCACAGTTTGCAGCTTGGACTCTTGAGGCACATCTAAGCCCATCACAGACAGAAGCCATCAGTAGATGATTTGTGGTTTATGCTAGGTGGTCCCAGGCAGGGCAACATCTGCAGCTGAACTTGGCCTGGAGTTGGGCCCCTTCTAGGAGTCCCTGAGACTGGCATGACAGTAACCAGTTTTAGACCCAGTCTGGGATCCACCTAGCTATCTCCAAATGAAACACCCAAATGGCAGACTGGGAAGGCACCATAGCCCCGCTAAAGCAAATCCTGCTTCATAGGGTCAGTCCTTGCACTAGGTCTCCTGTACTGTAGTCATGGCCAGTCCTCCCAAACAATCAGTATGAGAGTCAGTCTCTCCTATTGATGTACAAACAGCAAACAAGGTTCGACTAGAACAAGAGGGCATACACAATCCATACAAGGGACACACCTGGAACATACAGCTCAGGTAACCAAAGAGACAGGACCACTGAGCCCCTCAGGCATCTACTACCTAAGGCCATTCTACTAAGACCGAGTGACATAGCAGCTCTCCCTGATACATAGAAACAAACACAGGGAGGCAGCAAAAATGGGGAGAGAAAGAAACATGTCACAAATGAAAGAACAGAAGAAAGCCCCATAACAAGAATAAAACAAAAAGGAGGCAAGCAATCTACTAGACACAGAGTTCAAAACACTGGTTATAAGGATACTCAGTGGTCTCTCGGAGAATTTCAACAAAGAGATAGGAACCATAAAAAAGAACCAGTAACAAATGAAAAATACAATAATTGAATGAAGGATACATTAGAGGGAATCAACAGTAGATGAGATAAAGTAGAGGGTTGAATCAACGCTTTAGAGACAAAATCACATAATACACACAATCAAAACAGAAAAATACAAAAAATATATATATATATAAATGAGTACAGTTTAAGGGGCCTCTGAGAAAACATTATGCATGCCAACTTTTGCATCATAGAGGTAGCAGGAGAAGAGAGAACAAGGAATTAAAAATCCGTTTGAAGAAATAGTGATGGAAAACTTCCCTAACCTGGTGAAGGAAACAGATATAAAAACCCAGGAAGCAGAGAAAATTCCAAGCAAGATGAACCCAAAGAGGCCTATACTGAGACACATCATAATTAAAATGCATAAGTTTAAAGACAAAGAAAAGATTTTATAAGCAGCAAAATAAAAGCAGTTAGTTACTTACAAGGGAGCTCCCTTAAGACTGTCTGATGATTTCTCAACTGAAACTGTGCAGGTCAGAAGGGACTGGCATGAAATAGTCAAAGCGATGAAAACTAAGGGCCTACAACCAAGATTGCTCTATCCAGCAAAGCTTTCATTTAGAATCAAAGGGCAGATAAAGAGTTTTCCAGATACGAAAAAGCTAAAGGAGTTCATCACCACCAAACCAGTATTACCGTATTTGCCGGCGTATAAGACGATTTTTTGGCCCTGAAAAATATGCCTCCAAGTGGGGGGTCGTCTTATACGCCAGGTACACTTCAGATAGACTGCCCATAGTGCTTGCCCCGTGCCATAGTGGCCTCCCGATGCCCGCCCACTTCATTCCACATACCGTTCAGGCATCAGCAGCGCTGCTGGGTGTATGCTCAGCTGTTATGCGATTTTGCTGTTATGCGATTTTACCCCACTCACAAAATTGCACACAGCCGACCATACACCCAGTATGATAGCGCAAAGTCGCGAATCGCGATTTATGTATATGTTTGATTACATACAGCCTTGTGACAGTTTTCCTGCATGTCATAAGCATTTGAATATAAATATAAATGTTGAAATCAAATCTGATATAGTTTTACCTTTTATTTGGTGTGTGGAAGGTGTGCGGAAGAGGGGGTAGTCTTATACGGCGAGTATATAACAAATTCTGTATTTTGAGTGGAAATGTTAGGGGGTCGTCTTATACGCCCAGTCGTCTTATACGCCGGCAAATACGGTACAAGAAATGTTAAAGGGAGTTCTTGAAGAAGAAGAATTTTTTAAAAAGCTCAAAATTATGAATAATAAAATGTCAATAGCTACATATCTATCAACAATTACTTTAAATGTAAACAGATTGAATGCTCCTATCAAAAGACATAGGGTGGATGAATGGATAAGAAAACAAGACCCTTACATATGCTGCCAACAATAGATTCACTTCAGATTGAAAGACACACATAGACTAAAAGTAAAGGTATAGAAAAAGACATTTCATGAAAATGGGAACAAAAAATAAAAGCCGCATTAGCAATACATATACCAGACAAAATAGATTTGAAAACAAAGCTGCAACAAGAAGACCCAGTGATCCCCCTTCTGGGTATTTATATGAACAAACCCAAAACACTACTTTGAGGGGATGTGTGCATCCATATGTTTGTCATAGCATTATTTACAATGACCAAGATGAGGAGGCAGCCTGAATGTTCACTGATGGATGAATAGATAAAGAGTAGATGGTAGATATATATGATGGACTACTGCACAGGCATGGAAGCAACAGGGTCTTGGCCATCCACAGTAGCATAGGTGAACCTAGAGGGTATTGCACTGAGTGGAGTATACCTGACAGAGAAAGAAAGAGGCAGTGTGATTTCACTTACATGTGGAATCTAAAGAACAAGATAAACCAACAAAACAAATAGAAACACACACATAGATACAGAGAACATTTTGATTGTTGTCAGGTGGGAGGTTGTTGGGGGGCAGGGTGAAAAAGGTGAAAAGATTAACAAGTACAAGTTGGTAGTTACAAAATATTATGAAGATGTAAAGTAAAGCATAGATAATATAGTCAATAATATGGTAATAACTCTATATAGTGCCAGGTGGGTACTAGATTAGCCAAAGAGATCACTTAAATTACATAAGATTCTACCCCCTATATTGTACATCTGAAATTAATATAAAATTATATTGAATGCAAACTCTAATTGAAAAATTAATAAAAAGGGGGGATGAAGGAGAATAAGTGGTTTAAATTTCCAGGTATAAAACAAATATGTCATGGGGGTGTAATCAATGTATAGCTTATGGAATACAGTCAATAATATTATGATAGCATGGTTATGATATCAGATGGTTGCTGAACTTATCACAGTGATCACTTCTTTAAGTATATAAATGTTGAATAAGTATACTGTACTCCTGAGACTAATATAATATTGTATGTTAGCTATATTTTAATAAAAATCTTTTAAAAATTAATTAGCTGAAGAGGTTTTACATTTTTTAATTTCTAAAAAACTTCATAAATAATTAGTTTTCTATTAAAAATTTAAAAACAAATGACTTCTTAGTTTATAATGGTGTTTTGAAGGTAAAATTAAAAATAATAAAATATTTTTAAAATTGTAATAGCAACTCTTTGTACAGGTAATTTTTTGTTTGATTTTGAATTTTACTTCCTTTTTTGTGAGTAAACATTAAGAGAACATAGAGTTCTGGTTTTATCAATTTATAGTAATTTTCCTCTAATACAATGTAATGAGATATTTGTTTAATGGAGGATGTAAAATAAAATTAGGGATAAGTCATTATTCAATGTTATTACAGAAAATGTATTCATTTACTAGGAAATTGTTGGAGTTATAAACAATAATTAATTTGATCCAATGATTTTATATAAACACAGTGTACTTCATAATTATGTGTAAAACATAGTATTTAAATGAACAAGAAACATTAAACTAAATGAAGGCTGATTTAAAAATAAAAGGTAATTGAATTTGGATTAAAATATGTTCAAGTAAAAATAAGGAAACTCTAAAACAGTATATTATGTTGTCCTTCCATCTCAACTCTAACTCTCAATGTTCTCCATACTTATGAACCATCATCTGATTAGCTAGTTGATATTTTTCAACATAACTAACTCATCCATGGCAACATACTAAAAAACAATGTAAATAACAACCTACACAATTAAAATAGAAAGTGTCTAAATAGTCCTCCATTTCAATCTCAAGTCAAATCCTTAAACAAATATTTCCTTATATGCTTATTGTTTACCATCCTCTCATAGAATCTAACTCCCTGAAAATTCATTGTTTTATTTGCAATTATATTGCTAAAAATTGGAAAAAAATCAACATGCATTTTTTCCAGTCTTACCGATGTGCATCTCATACTGAGAAACTCTGACATTTAGAGTAACTCAGCAGGTTCCTCACCATCCTACATTCTACTTTATATAAAAGTATAATCAAATATAGTAAGAAACTTAGCATCCAATATTACATAGCTACATAGCATACTCAAGCTTTGAATTCTATTTTGATACACATTTTCCCTATGGGACATATTGTCTCTTTTTCTGAGCAAGGTAGTCAGTGTAATAAACACACATACACACACACACACATATACACACACACATACACATACACACACATGATATGCAGTGATGTCAAGGCCAGTTTTATGATAGATACAGAACATGTTTGTAGATTTTATTTTTTAATTTTCAAAAAATGATATGCTGAAAATAATAAAATGTCAAACAATTGATTCTACAGAGGTATACACTATTGATGTACAAGTGATTGGCTTTCAATCCTCTAAAACTAGTATAAGGAAAAATTTTTCAATTCCGAGAGGAATGTATGAAAGGCATGCTATTAGAGAAGTTTGCTGAAATAGCCATTCTCTTAGTCAGGATTTTGACATTTAAAAAGATGGCATTCTGTTTCTGCTAAAATCTCTAGTGAAAATCTGAAAGGGAGAAATTTTGTCTAATGACTAAAGAAGCTTCATGTCTTTCATAATTGAAAAAATGCTAATGGAACTTCAAGAATGGCAGAAGTAGTTGGTCCCAAACACCATTTCTCTAACAAAGAAAATAGTACACTGCCAAAAAATTCAAAATTAACTTTTACAGAACTCTTGAAATTAACCAAGACAGTAACAAACAGAGAAGCATTTATTCAAGAAAAACTGTTAAGTCTTGGTAAAAACAGTGAGCTTTCTGGCAGTTAAAATACCCCTATTCTCTTTCACATTTTTGTAGCTCTTTGGTAGACTTGAAAATCAGGATCCTCACAACTATTACTGCTGTGAAAACATGAGCCTAGAAGCCACTGAAAGAACAAAACCAGACTTGGAGCTATTCTAAAAGCCCTATCCTCAGAGCATTGACACTATTTGACCTACAACACCTACAAGTTTCATTCACAGGGCTGCTTAATATTTGAACTGACTCAGCGTTCCATTAATGGGAAACACCTATCTCCAGGACATTTATTTATGTATTTTTTAATACCAATCAAGGACAACTGTTAAACATTGCAGCTGCCTGAGGCATAAATCTACATGGGGCAGACAAGAGCCTGACCAAAACACAAAAGGAGGTTCCAAGGAATGAGTTGCCCCTAGGGCACTTCCAAAAGCTCTGACATATTACTGAGGAAATAGAGGAGCTGTGCGCATGCCAAGGAAACATGTGAGGAAGTCCTAGCATCTCAGTTTTATCTGAGCTTGAGATCCTATATAAGCAGGAAATGAAGGCCAAGTGAGAAATGTAAACTAAAGCAGTGATAAAAGTGTGCCCTAACACACACACACACACACACACACACACACACACACACACACACACACA
>NW_017732631.1:231810-238533 GCF_001890085.2 Hipposideros armiger | reverse complement strand
ATAGTTCATAAAAGGTATTTGGTATATTATGCCTAATTTAAAAAAGAGAAATCTAACTATTATAATGATTAATAATCATGATAATTTTAAAAATATTACTTCACAGATGTAAAGGATTTAAAACTTGATTGGTATACTGTTAAATAAAAGATCTGAAGATAAGTTATATAAAATAGAACTATGCTTAATTAATAAAGTTTTGGACATGTTAATAGTAACAAATTCTGCAGGCAAAATTCCTACATTTTTCAAAACAAAATAAGTAAATGTGTGTGTGTGTGTGTGTGTGTGTATTCTTTATTATTTTACTATATTGCTTTATTCTCTTCTGATATTGTTATAGGAAAATAAAACCAAACTTTTGTTTCTCAATTATACATAAGGTCAGAATTCATTGCCTCAGAAATGAATCTGTTACAGTTTGAGATAATGATGTAGTAGAAGTTTGCCTTCTGGGTATAGGTTTTGTGCAGTCTTTAATATTGTAATTTAAATTTGTATTGCCCTCTTAACCCAACACCTTGCTTTAAATTTATTCTTTCTCAGATGCCACACAAATAAAAGACACATAGAGCTAATGTGTCACTGATATGATTGCACATAAACCCTTAAACTGTATTCAAGTACTTATAATTAGAGTGAAAAATTAAGCTATCCAATGTAGCACTAATATATTATGTATTATTTTGTTCACTTAAGGACATAAATTAATTTCCTAACCTAAAGAACTTTTATGTCAATCATTTTATTATTGCAGATGATACAGTTATTTTTAATGATAGGTTCTTATTAGAACTACAGAATTTTATAGTATGTAAGGAAACCTAGTGATAAATTCATTTCAATAAATTATTACCTGTAGTATTTGGCAATACTAGCATTGATGTAAGAATAGCTTCTATACTGAGTGTGGCAGAAAATTCTTCTGCTCAAGATATAAAAACTGTTCTATGGCCAGGTAACACTGCTTTTGACACTTGACATTTTTCAACCTCCTTTTATTTATTTATTTTATTTTAATATATTTTTTATTTTTCAATGACAGTTGACATATAATATTATTTAAGCTTTATGTATAAAGCATAGCAATTAGACATTTTATAATTTACAAGGTGATCGCCCTGATAATCTAGTACACATCTGACACCAAACATAGTTATTACAATGCTACTGACTATATTTCTTATGCTATACCCTTCATCCCCATGACTATTTGGTAATTGCTAATTTGTACTTCTTAATACTTTTAGTTATTGTATTGTGCAGTCCTTTGAGTTATTGCCATTCTGCAATCCTTCTCAAAAATCCTAAAATTCATGTCCACTTCAAAACGTGGCCCATTTACACATATGTGTATGTATGTACACATATGGGTACACATGTGGTATCTGTATATGCACATGTACACACATGCACACACATATGCACACTCACAAATGCAGTTACAGGGCGCACACACACACACACACACACACACACACACATCTGAAAGTGTGCTTATTTTCCAACCACAAAGGAAGAGCTGATGAATGGATGTAATCATACTTTTATGCTGAGCAGGGAAGGTGGAGCAGGCACCAAGAGCATCCTCATCCTTGATAAAAATATTTGAGACAATTGGCCAAACCTTGCTTTAGCTAGCTTTCATCTGGTCTTTTCAGTTGTGTTATGAGGCCCAAAACATCCCTCATATCTAACGAACAGTGAGGTAGATTTTGTGTCCCTTAAAGTAACAATCGCCCTTAAAAATACATTGATGCTTGGAACTTTTTGCCTTTCACAAGAACTAATGATAATAATGGTATTATTTTCATGAACAAGTAATACAAGAAATAAAATCTCTGGTAGCAATAATTTTCACCTTTTTAAAATCTGAAACCAGAGTTGCCTCCATTCAAATGATTTGCATTGCTGTATACATAGGCTAAGAGTGTACATAATATCTAGATTCTAAATTCTTGGGCGATCACTCCATGTGGTCACTCATATGGATTTTTACCTTCAGAAAATCTTTCAAATTGCCCCTTCCTCATTAACAGCCCTGTCCATACTTTTGTTTAGGCCCCGACTCTATTCTGCTTTGAAAATTACAATAGTTTTCTATTTTCTAATTATTATTAACTAATTGTTTTCTAAATTTCTCTGTTATTATCTAATCATTTCTAACTATTTACTTTTCTAACTCAGAGAGAGTGAACGAGCTAAATATAAATATAGATTTCCTATTGGTTCCTTTCTTCTAGGGATTCCAGACTAATACACTGGCTAAAAGCCAATAGAGATTAAAAAAAAAGAAGCCAATAGACGAACAGATAAACTTCTGCTGAGCGAATTTAGGTACATGAGCCAACACATTCGTTTCTGGTTTGGAAGATACCTCATCAAAACAGAGTGCACCATCTGCATTGTTGCCAACCTGATAGGATTGCTACCTGGTCTTTGAAATGTGTACCAGATACTTACGCACTAGTCTGTAGGAGTAAGTAGATCTACATGCTGGGAAAACTTGGCATACACCATGGGTTCAGGGGACGTCTTCGCAAAGTCTCCTAAGTTCCAATCTGTTTTACTCAGCCTGCTGATTCAAATGTCAACCGTGTTCAGAAACACTCTCACAGACACACACAGAATAATATTTAACCATGTCTGGGCACCCTGTGACCCTGTCAAGTTGACATATAAAATTAATCATCACAGCCAATAACACCATCGCCTCCACAAATAGCATTTATTACAAATGCATCAGCCACAGTAAAGCAAGCTCACTGTCTCCAGGCCAGTTAGTCCTGAGTTTCTGGGCAGATTCATATCATGGTCAGTGAGAGTAAAATGCAGTTTTCCTCTACCATGATCCTCCTTACTCTAGACTTGGTTCATTCAGAAAGGGAAGATTTATCCTCTTCTATTTGCTATAGACTTTTCATCATTGACCTGTGGTAGTTTTGGCTCTCATCCAGGCCTTAATTTCTCTTTAGCATTTTCTTTCTTCTGCTTTTCATCTCATAGTTTCTTGAAACATGGGTTTGAAATTGCATTATTTTTTGGACACTACTGTACAATAGACACCTTTGGAGGTATTAGTCTCAAGTAGACATTTGAGAGACCCCAAGAGGCCAATTCAGGCAGCAAGGATATAGGCCAGAAACACGGTGTGACAGTGAGGCAGCATCATCAGGTGCATCATTCAAGTGGTTGTCCCAATTTCAGTCAACAAGGCAGATCGGGACCTACTTTCTTGCTCCCATCCACATACTCACCTGCCAGGGGATAACTCAGGTACAAGGGGATTATATAACAAGGATGGATAGGAAAGCCACCCTCTTTATAGGCCAAGCATTTAAAACATAAAACCAAAACCTTTGAACATAACTTCTAAGGCTCTGGCAAATGGGCATGTCAAATTACAAGAACCACCACACTCAGGGAAGCCCAAAGCTTTGGCTTAACATAGTACTGGGTACAGCCAAGGATATAGGAAGGGGAAAGTACACAAGAGTTTTAGAAATTAGTAAGGAGAAAATAATATTCTACATCACATGTAGAGTGATTATCATTTCATGAAAAATCAGCAGTCCATTAAAACTAATTAGAGTAGATCCCTGAGTGTGAGGGTAACTTAAAACAATCAATAGCATTTATTTCCACCAGCAATAATTAACCATAAACATAATTATAAATAATGTATCTTTTATATTAGCAAAAGGGAAGTATAAATTATTAAGAATTAACATAACAAAGAATGCACAAGACTTCAATGGAGAAAATGTAAAAACTCTAGTATATAATGTGAAAATACGAATAGAGAACACTGTATATTCTTGGTTAAGAAAAATAGTAAAGTTATGTCAATTCTGTCTAAGAAAATATCGGGGGTGCCAAAAAATTTATATGAATAACTTGTATTCATCTTTTGTTATTGGTATATACTGATATTACAATTTTAATACAGTTGTTTTCGTTCTTTAAATGTGTATACATTTTATTGGGACCCTCTGTATATAAAAGCTGTGCAATTCAAAGTAGATTTTATGAAAAATGTAACAATTTTGTCTGTCTAACTTTTCTGTTTAAAAATAAAGGTCTGGGCCGGCCAAGTGGCGCATTGGTTAAGAGCTGGCTTGGGACGCCAGAGGGCCCCGGTTTGGATCCCACATATGAGGGCTAGTGACACTGCCCTNGTTTCATAATTATTTTTTATATTTAATATTATTTTTAATGCAGATTTAATATTCATAAGATGATTTTATTTTCAAAGAAAATCTCATCTTAGATTTTCAGCCCCTACTATGATGCTACCCTACACTTACATTTTATGGATAGATGATTCAGGAAGTAGGGGAGAAAGTAGTTCCATCTATGCAAGAATAGTTTGATATGTAATGAATAGAACAAGGAAGGGAAGTTCTTAGTATTGATGAGCCTGCATTTTTCTTTCCATGGATGAAAGAATATAATTCTTTGACCAGATGACCTGCCAGATGACTATTATATCTGTTGGTATTTAATAACTTTGCATCACTGAAGTATTCACAGAACTGAAAGGATCTATAGATATAATAGCAATCCTATTTATTAAGATCTTCTTTACATCCTTTTGTAGAGTTTACAACCTCTTAATGAGATGCTCCTTTCTAAGTAATCACTGTCACTGAGAATGGCACATTACCAAACGCATGATTCAAGTCATAGCTGGGAAAGATTAATGTATAATGACAACTGGGAACTCTAGGAGACTTTGGGGATAGAGAAGGTTAATTGGAAACGCTCAAATTAAAGTTCATTAATTTAATAAACTGAAGTGACTTTCATTGTTAAGAGGAGATTGCATTACTTTTCTTTCACCTAATAATGTCTGTTATTTATTTGAGAAGATTTATTTTAGATATGGAAATAAATGAATTTATAGAACTTTATAAGAAAGTGAGAGAAAAAGTATCTAAAGATGTAGCCTTTGAACTCTTTTCTAATTCTAGAATATATAATTAATATCGATTTGATAACTAATAGCTAGAGTTATGATGTTTTTATAAATTGTGTTTTTAGTCTAATAATGTTAATGTTAAAC
Organism: Hipposideros armiger; assembly: GCF_001890085.2. NCBI lineage: Eukaryota > Metazoa > Chordata > Mammalia > Chiroptera > Hipposideridae > Hipposideros > Hipposideros armiger. The sequence goes on along the minus strand of NW_017732631.1, from coordinate 233,468 downwards.
ACATAAAGACTAGCAATAAATTGTACATTCTCAAAACATGCTTTATAAAACAAGTTCCTGTGGTCATTTAAATTTGGGAAACACTATAACAATACTTTNTCTGTCCATCAATTATTTTCTCAAATATTGTTTCTGTACAATTATCTCTCCCTTCTATTATAGAGACTCTTGTTAACAGTTATGTTACGTGATTGTTAAAATAAATATAGACAAAATGGATGAAAAGATAGATTATTTCAAAAAGATAACTTGAAACTTTAAAAATATATCCAATAATTATCCTAGGAATCCACAATATAATATCTGAAATAAAGAAATTATTTTATTGGTTTAATAGCAGAATAAACATAGCAGAAAATAGGCTTAGTAACATTCAGGATAGGTCAAGAGAAGTGTACAGAGAAAAATAATAAGAATAAAAGATTGAATATAAGAAATATGTGGAACAGCATATTTAAAAAGAAACATCAAATATCAAGAAATAGAAAGGCTGAAATTACATGAGTGAAAACAATGTATCATTCAAGCATTAACCAAAAGATAGTTGGTTTGACTATATTATAAAAAATGGCGACTTTAAGTACAAAAATATTATGAATATTTTAAAATGATAAAATGTCAATTCAATAACATAAAAACCTAAACTTTTATGCATCTAATGGTACAATTTAGAAATACATGAAGCAAAATTTGACCAATTAATAGGCTTATCTGTCAGATATTCTAATAAATTATTTTAAACATTAAAACCAGTTTAAATAATGTTTATGTATATATATATATATATATATAATTCCTAAAAATAATATAAAATATGTTTGCTCTGAATAGTTTGTATGTATAAACCACCTTCAGTGAGTTAAGAGGTATTTACTATAAAAAAAAACATATCACTGGCATGTTTTATTTCTATTTCAGAGGGTGGTTCTTGCATATAGGATACAGTCTTTGGATTGGTATGTGAGATGTGTAACCAGAGAACATCTGAGGTCATTCTTCCTGATATGAATTATGTTTATTTATAATCCTTCTTATAGGGTCACATGCGATGCAGAGGAACCTGGTAACTCCTAGTTTCACAGACACTATCCTACTTTTAGAAGCTTCTAAATTTCAACTTTCTTAGTTTAATTCCTTCTCTACAAGTGTAGTAATAGTTGTAATTTTGTGACATAGTTTGAGATACTGGAATTTGCTATTATTTTCATACACTTTCCTTTTCAGGAGGTTCACAATTATAAATTGTGATATTATATAAAAATTATATTAAAATATCATGATGATATTCTTTCTAATTCTATGCATATCTTATGACTTCTTCTGGCTCTATTAAATTTATATATACTATATATACATATTTTTGTATATTATATATCACAGTGTCTCAGAGCAAGCCTCTAAACTTGGAGATACTTAGGTTTGAATCCTAGCACAGCTCCTGTTTCTTTAACTATAGAAACTACAATAATAGTTTAACTATAATAATACTGCTAGCCCATGGGTATAGCTGTTTAATAAAATAATCTAATACACATAATTATTATATAATTTTTATGTTGCCATTTATACTTTCACCCAAATACATACCCAAACATACACACCCACACACATACACACACACATATACATATGCACACAGATGTATATATATATATATA
>NW_017732631.1:221565-225481 GCF_001890085.2 Hipposideros armiger | reverse complement strand
GCTAAACTTCAGGGGGTTCTCTTCAGATTGCCTCACATTGGCTCCTAGCGTTACTCAGCAATTATAACATGTCTTCTAATCTGCTCTCACTTTCTCACTTTTCCTCATGTCACTTCATACTTTTTCCTTTATTCGCAAACTTACAAGAGCTCCTCTCCCATTATCACTCTTCGTTGAGGCCTTCTCCTCCTTTCTTATATTTATACTTATAAAGTATCTGATTTCATTTTGTTTTGCTCAGGTGTCCAATTCAAGTATGATGTATTATATTGTTTATCAGTGGTTAGTCTACTCTGTGTTTTTAATTTAGCTTTTATTTCTATTATAAAATTCCTCGCTCTCTCTCTCTCTCTCTCATTGTACCAGCTTATGCTTCATTTTCCCATATATTTTCCTGGGCTTTTATCTCTTATGTCTATTCTTTGAGCTCACATTTTCAAAAGTGATATGCTGGTTTTGTAAACATGGTCACGTGTTTTTTGATACTTTTCTCTTCAAGAGGTGGACACAAATTTCTGTCCCTTCTGATTGTGGGCTGAATTAGTAACTTGCTTTTAATAAATAAAATAACGTCAAAGTGGCAGTATGCCACTTCAAAGACTAAGTCATAACAAGACATGGTGACTTCTATTATTTTCTCTCTTTTTCTGTCTCTTTCTTTCATCACTCACTCAGCAAACTGCAGTGTTGCTGGCAGTCCTATGAAGAAGCCCACAGGGAAAGGAACTGAAATTTTCTGTTGTTGGCCACATGAAGGAACAGGGAGGTGGAACCTTCGGCTGCTGTGAAGACTTTAGATGACTGGACTACTAGCAGACATACTAATGACAACATTGTGAGAAACCCAGAGCCACAACCACCCATCTAAGCTTCCCTGAATACCAGACCCACAGAAACTGTGAAATAAGAAATGTTTGTTGTTCAAAGCTACAAAGGTGTAATTAATTTCTTAGGCAGAAATAGCTACCTAGTATAGAATATTATCTCATTATTTTTAAAAATTCAGACGAAAACTATTAACCATTTTCACCAGCTGCATGACAACATTTGGAGAATTTACTTTTTATCTTTATTTTTTTTATCCATTTGCTTCTTTTTAAAATTTTGACTTAAAAAAATTAGTTAATTTTGAATGAGGCTGGTGCTTCCTTGACCATGTTGTTCATTCCAGAAATAATGATCTCAAGTTCACAATCGATTTTATGAGCATCTAAGTTATTTTGCATCTTCCTGCTCTACAGAGACTAAAAACTTCAGTTATTCTTCTAATACAGTGTCTTTCCCTTTCACATGTTTTGGCAACATACTGCATGTCTGTGTGTATTCTACTGCTATGATGTATCAAATTATTAATCAAATTCCTTTTGAAGAATATTTCTGTGTTCCTAATTTTTTTTTTCTTATAAGCAACCCTGCAATGGCTATCTCTTTAAATATTTAGTGGTTTTATAGAGGATGTATTGATTGAAAACCCCTCTCTTCAGCAGCAACTGACCTACTCATTATTTTCTATCAAGATTATATGTCTTCATGATTCTTTGTTCAACCCTGACTTTAAAACAAATTCAAGAAGAGCATTCATTGCCAGACTGTGTATCCATTCTTGTTGTTATAAACAAAGGACTGGTACCTTTTTTGAACTGTCTTGGTGTGAGGGCTGCACTATAATCATCTTTTCTAAATATCTTTTCTCCCCTCATTTTGATTTTCACTGAGTGAGCAGCCTTCCCTACCCCTGTTTAGAGTTACAGAGGCTTTTATTTTTGTGTAAAATGGCAATTGCTTTTCTGGTTCTATTTCTCTTTGTTGTTGTGACATGAGTCCTGAGCAGAAAAAAGAAATCAATTCTATTTTATCTTTGACATATTAAAACTGGAGGCTTTCCAGCTTCAAGAAACTCCTTGTAAACATAGTCAAATATGAAGCTTCAATAACCACATGCACTTAGATAATTAACCACTTTAGTCAGAAGTCACATTTCCTTACATATTTTCATCCAAACCAAAGATTGCCTAAAGTTATAAACTACAATGGAAGAATGGTCAATTCTTAATTTAAAAATGAAAAATAAGTTTGAGAAAGACTGAACAAATCATTTCTGTTCCTTCATTTTTTCCCATCTCAAGATTAAGTAAATTGCAGAGTTTTGCACTGGAAGAAACTTTGGATAACTTCCATCTTTCTCCCTTCCCTGCCTTTCCTTCTCGTCCCCTCTCCTCCCCCTTTGTTTTTCCCCTCAAACACCTTAGGTCTCTTTTGAGCATCTTTATTTTAGCAATGAGCACACTGTTGTATTTCCTAAATATAAAATGAAACTGTCAAAATTTTACAAAGAACAATGCAATAGTCACCCCTCACAAAGTAACAACCCCCCTCCCCCATCCACTGCTCTCCCACCTCTGTACACCTGAAACTAATGATACAAAAAAATTTAAAAAGAAAGATACAATCAATTTACTATTATGATTTTTTTATTCTCATTAGTACATATANGGGAAGAGTGCAATGATGGTGCCAACTTGGGCCAGTGAAGCAACGTCTTCCACAACTAGACTGAAGAACAAAACAACAGTAACTTGTCTGTTCCCCTTACCCCAATTCTCCAGACCTGTTCCAATTCCCCAATAAAAATCTTTAAAAAATAAGTAAATAAAAAAATAAAGGTCTGAAAATAGTTGTCAATTCTGGAGGAGTGAGGAAAATGGCTTGGTCTTTTAAATACTAAGTGATATTACGCAGGCATCATAATAAAATCAAAATGGTACTAAATGCAAGACTAGACCATTAGAACAATGACATAGAATAGATTTCAGGATGAACTCATATATTTATAGTAGCTACTTAAATATGAAAGACGGCAATATGAAACTGAAGGACAGATTTTCTTAGTAGATTGTATTGAGAATATAGGATCAATTACATAAATATAACTAATCACTACCTAATATTATGTGCTACACTGGATAAAAGATGAATTAAAGACTAAATTGAAAATAAAAACAAAGTTAAAAGAAAATAATATCAGGGTACATTTTATTGCTCATGCAGAAAGGGCATGGAAGTGTTTTAAATATAACCAGAAAAGTACAGTCATAAAACACAAACAGGAAAATTTATTTCATCAAAATTATGGATTTCTTTTCAGTGAATGACTTTCAGAAAATGAAAGATTAAAAAGTATGTTTGTAATATCTAAAATTCACAAGGGATTATTGTCTAAAATATAATGGTAATTCCTACAAATCAACAATAACAAAAAAATCAAGAATTCCCAAAGAAAAGGGGCTCTGTGATATGGTAGTAGGACAGAGTCCCTGAGGGGAGCAGATGAAATACTCAAACTGGGTAATTAAAAAATGGTTACTCAAGAGACTACTTACAAAGTTGTGAGCATTTTAAAAAAGCACCATTGTTTGTTGCAGGAAACTAAGGTTAGTAATAGCAAATCCATTGTTAGGATTTCTAGTCCTGAAAAAGGAAAGGCAGGAAGACGCTACACAGACAAAAGAATACAAGGAAACAGCCGTCAACTGGAGCCTGTGGGTTTTGGTAGATAGCTGCCCGTAATCCACTGGGACCTGATACAGGCAGCTATGTGGAGTAAATACCCCACTCCATCACTCCAATCCCCCAGCTTTGCCTCCTAATGTTGAATGCACAGCTCAAGTCATAGAGCAAGAAAGCCTGTTCATGGAGCCCATACTGGTCACCCTTCTGGTACAAAAAGTAGGATGGAGAAGGGTGGGAAGTAAATAAGAAGGCAAAACAGATGTCACCAGAGATGATCATAGGTGCTGCAGAAGGTCCTCCAGGGACTACAGGCTAAACTTCAGGGGGTTCTCTTCAGATTGCCTCACATTGGCTCCTAGCGTTACTCAGCAATTATAACATGTCTTCTAATCTGCTCTCACTTTCT
>NW_017732631.1:215867-217031 GCF_001890085.2 Hipposideros armiger | reverse complement strand
ACTTTTAGTTGACAAAAGCCTTGGGGTTTTATCTCCTATCCTCATGCCAAATTGAGTCTGTACATGATAAGCAGAACTGCTTATTTTTCAGTCACCCCTGCTCTGGTAAAACTATAGTTCTTACCAATTTGATGTGAGGTTAGAGAATGAGAAGAGCTCAGGCAATAAGGAGGCAGATTCCCACTTTCTCTTACCCAAGCATTATCAGTTTTGTCTTTGGTCAATTTCTAAAAACCTGAAATTGTTGTTCTCAACAATTCTCTTCAGTTTTATACAATTCTGTTCAAGTTTTATGTTTTTTATTTATGTGCATGTGTCTATTTTGCTTTTTTGTTTTATTTCTTTCTCATTTTTTTTTTCTTTGAGAGGATTTCCCAAATTCTTCATTCCTTGATTCCTCCATATCATGTAGGCAAATCCCTCTTTCTCTCAGCTTTGCCTTTGTTCTGCCCAGTTAATCCTTGGTTTAATTTTATCTTTGCTAGAAACATCTTCTAGTTAATATCTACCAGGATTCTGTTGGCAAATTTTCTGAGATCCTATGTATTTGAAAATTCCTTTATTAATTTTTAAATTTAATATAGGATTTGATATAGGATTCAAGGTGAAAGGTTATTTTCCTCAGAATTTGAAGGAATATTTTTCAAAGTGTTATTAGTGTATAAGGACCCACTCCATTATCATCCAGTGTGTACCTATTTTCTCTTCAAATATATTTAGGATTTTATTCTACAGATTTAATTTTTTTTACGTTTCAGTATAAAATAAGTATGGATGTGTTTGACAATTTTGATGTACCATGAACCTACAGGATATTTTACTCTGCCTATGGAGTCTCTTGGCCTGTCCCACTCGTTCCCTATGAAGCCTCCAAACATAGCAGATATTCAGTTTGGAAAACTGGTCATACAAATGATTTCTCCTTCCCCATTTCAAACCCAATCCCCTCTTTAGTCTGCAGGTACAACTGACAATGACCTCAAGGAAAAGTCACTTGCAATGAAAAGCTCATGTTAGAATAGTTTTTTTTCTTTGAAATTTTTTTTATCTGTTTTTATTGTCTCTGTGGTTCCCTGATGCATTTAAATACAGTATTTTTCTAATATAGCTGGCTTTTTGTATACGGCATGCTATGATTTACTACATCTTTCTCAGAAACATATG
>NW_017732631.1:202783-215223 GCF_001890085.2 Hipposideros armiger | reverse complement strand
CTCAAATCAAATAATTATCTGTATATTTTTCAAAAACAGAATCAATAGAGCCCACTAAAATGAGAGACTTTGTAAAAAAGTCAAATCTGAGGTAATTTATTGCTTCTTAAATGATATATATAATTAGGGACAAAGCCCAGAAAATTATTACTTTTTTGTGGTTATTTAATTACACTTATAGTCTTTATGTGACTGCATGACCTTTCATAGAGAGTACAATGGTGCCTGACCGTTATGGCACTTGCAATCTTATGGGGAAGAAATCTATTGCATAAGTCAATGATGAAGCTTATGATAAAGGTCTTTAAAAAAACTGAGGTGCATGGAAATAAATGATAAAAACCAGTTTACTTATTCTGGTGTGGCAGGAAGAAAAGTGTCAGAGAATTCTTCCTAAGAAAGTAATATTTAACCTATGATCTGAAAAATGAACATTGTCAAGATCTCACAATTTCTAGCATCTGATTTATGTTAAATATTTATTATAGCCATTCATAGAAGTTAGCTATGCAAATTGTGTATTTGTGTGGTGTGAATGGATGGAAAAAAATATGAAGAATAATATTTAAGATAGAACAATGCTTGAAAAAGCCTACAAAAGGAAAGACTAAACATGATACATACACCAAACTTAAAGAAGAAAAGTAATATGAATTAAAAATAGTGAGTAAGAGGAATCATGGCATAATTTGAGGCTGGGGCAGAAATTGAAGATTATGTTGACACTTTGAAGGTGTGTTATAGATTTTGGTATTTATTCTCATTAAGATGGGGTTATACTGAATAATGTAAGCATGGGATTGATTTAAAGCAATCTGTAATTGTAAAAAATATATTCTTGTCATATAGTGTTAGAATAGAGTAGAATGCAGAAGAATGTACAGAAATCAATGCTGTATTGCACTATTTGCTGATGTCACCTAGAATGGGTATGTGTGAATGAAGAAAAATACTGGATTGTGGAGATTTTATGGTGGTCAATAAACAGAGTGTAGAGGTGAATGCCTGTAGACTAGAAGGAAAAGGACAAAAAGATCGATTATTACATTCAGCTTTCTGAGTAAATAATAATAAGTTGATCATGTTACTCTAAAAAATAAATATAAAAGAACATGTATATAGGGGGAAGACATGACTTTAGTTCTGGACATGTTAGTTCTCATGAGCATGCAAGACAACCAAATGGAAATATAAAATAGGCACTGGACGTTATTTTTCTGAAACCAAGGGATTTTAGGGCTAGCATACGATTAAAAAGGAACCTAATACAAATGGATCATGTAGGAAAGGGACTAGTTGTAGAAGGGAATATAATCTAGGACATATCCTGAAGAAACTGGACATTTAAGGGATGATAAGATGAGAAACAACTAGCAAAGCTGCTGAAATAAAGCAGCTAGTGAAACAGCAGTAGTATCAAGAAAACAAAACCAAACCAGCAAATAAATAGAGGAAAGAGTGTTGCAATGAAAGCCAGTGCACAAAATGGCTTAAAGAAAGAACATGTGATAAGCAAAGGTAGTTACAAAAACTTGTGTGTGTGTTTTAATCTTTATTAAAATTATGGTGACACTGGTTAATAAAATTATGTAGCTTTCAAGTGTACATTTTTATAAAACTGCATCTATATGTTGCATTATGTGTTCACCATCCAGAGTCAGTTATCCTTCCATCACCATATATGTGATCCCTTTTACACTTTTCTATCACTCTCCCTCTTCCCTTACCCTCTGTTAACCACTAAACTGTTGTCTGTGTTTATGAGTTCTTATTTATTTGTTTGTCTTGTTCATTTGTTGCTTTCAGTTTTATATCCCACATATGAGTGAAATCATATGGCTCTTGACTTTTTGTGTCTGACTTAGTTTGTTTAGCATGATAATCTCAAGATCCATCCATATTATCACAAATGGCAGTATTTCATCTTTTCTTATGGCTGAGTAATATTCCATTGTACCGCATCTTCTTTATCTAATCATCTATCAAAGGACACTTCGGTTGTTTCCATGTCTTGGCCACCATGAATAATGCTGCAATGAACATAGGATAGATGTTTTTTATGGATAGATGTATTTATGGATAGATGTTTTCAGATTTTTGGGGTAGACATTCAGAAGAGGGATTGCTGGGCCATATGGTAATTCTATTCTTAATTGTTTAAGGAACCTCCATACTGTTTTCCACATTGGCTGCACCCATTTACATTCCTACCAGCAGCATATGAAGGTTCCTTTTTTCCCTACAACCTCTCCATTACTTGTAGTACTTGTCTTGTTGATAACAGCTATTCTAACATGTATGAAGTTGTATCTCATTGTGGTTTTGATTTGCATTTCCCTAATAGCTATTGAAGTTGAGCATTTTTTCATATATCTGTTGGCTGTTTGTGTGTCTTCTTGGGAAAAGTTTCTGTTAAGGTCCTCTGTCTATTATTTAATTGAATTGTTTGTATTTTTGCTGTTGAGATGTATGACTTCTTTATAAATTTTAGATATTAGCCCCTTACTGAAGATGTTATTTGCAAATATCTTCTCACATTTGGTTGGTGGTTTCTTTTGCTATGCAGAAGCTTTTTAGTTTGATATAATTCCATTTATTTATTTTTTGCTTTTACTTCTCTTGCCATTAAAGTAAAATTTATCAAATCCTCTCTGAACCCCAGATCATAAGTTTGGTACCTATGATTTCTTCTTTGACATTTATTGCTTCAGGTCTTATATTTAGGTCTTTGATCCATTTTGAGTTAATGTTGGTATATGGTGACCAATAGCAGTCTAGTTTCATTCTTTTAAACATGACTTTCTAATTTTCCCAGCAACAGAAATAAGGCAAAATAAATCAATAAGAGGCATCTAAATTGGGAATGAAGAAGTCAAATAGTCACTTTTTGCAAATGACTTGCATGATTTTTTAAAAAACCCTAAAGACTCCACCAAAAAACTATTAGAAACAATAAACAATTACAGTAAAATTTCAGGATACAAAATAAGTGTACAAAAATCCATTGAGTTCCTACATACTAACAATGAAAGTTCATAAAAATAAATGAAAAAACAATTTCTTTTGCAATTGCAATGAAAAGAATAAAATACCTAGGAATAAACTTAACAAAGGATGTGAAGGACCTATACACTGAGAACTGTAAGACATTATTAAAAGAAACTGAAGAAGATTCAAAGGTATGGAAAGATATCCTGTGTTCATAGTTTGGAAGAATCAACGTAGTTAAAATATGCTTTGGCCATATTATCCAAAACTATATACAGATTTCATGCAATCCTCATCAGAACACCAATTGCATCTTTTAAAAAGAAACAGAACATAAAGATCATCATATTTGTATGAAATCACAAAAGGCCCCAAATAGCCAAAACAATCCTGAGAAAAAAGAATAAGGCTGGAGGTATCACACTCCCTGACTTTAATTTGTACTACAGAGCCCCAATAATCCAAACACCATAGTATTAGCAGAAAAACAGACATACAGACCTATGGAACAGAACTGAGAACTCAGAAATAAACCCACATTTTATATGGGCAGATAACTTTCAACAAAAGAGCTTAAAACATACAATGGAAGAAAGAAACCCTCTTCGATAAGTGATGCTGGAAAATTGGAATCTCTGTTTCTTGACTCTATTTTTTTCCTCACCAATCTGTGAGGAAGTCCACATGTAAGTACCCTTACATGAGTACTACATGTGTAAACCTTTGCTACCAACGCTTTCCACTCTCTTGCCTACACCATGTAATAGCTATGTGGTGTGGCAAAAATTTACCTCTACTCTCTTAGAGTTTTCAACTGAGCCTGAGAATTAAATGGACACATGTCAGATTAACAGGAGAAAAACATACAAATTTAGGTAAGATTTATGTGATATGGGAAATGAAGACCAAAAGAAATGGCAAAACCTAAATGCTTTTATATTAGGTTTAACAAAGAGAGGCAACTGTGGAAAAGTAACTAAAATATATGGGTGACTAATGAAAAATAATAATTATTTTAATAAAGTCTCTTTGTGCACAGTTCTTTCAATTTCAGTCCTCCCCCATTGATAATAAGAATATTTATTTCCTTCTGGTATAGGGAGGGAAGGATTCATATGGGAGTCTTATCTCCTGTTTTCAGAAAGAAAAGAGAGAGATCAGAGTGTCCATTTTGTATCTGCCATTTCCCAAGTGCATTTAGTTCAAAGTAATCCATATGCCAAAGTGACATATTTTGGGATGGTATGTTCTGCCACCCTTCAGCCACCTACTCTGGGCTCCCGAAACAAATTCTTCAAATAAAAGCACAAATAAAATTTTAAAAATATAAATTAAAAAATCTAAATCAAATCATGCGAATTATCTACTCTAAGCTGTCAATGTTTTCCTGTAACACTTGTAATAAAATATAAACTGCTTACCAGGGACTTTATATTCACTGGTATTCTCTCTGAGTTTCTATCTTTATCCTCTTAGCTCACTGTGTTTTAGCCACAGAGCTCTCAATGCTAGTTCTGGACATGCCAATCATATTCACAGCTCAGGCCTTTTGCATGTAGTTACTCTGGTAGGTTGATTGCAAAAATAGCTGTAACTTTTCACTCCTGTCTGTATATACACTCTGTAAAATGACTCTCCAGCTCATTTCATTAAGAGATAGAGTCTCTTTCCTTCAGCCTTTTAGCCTGGCTTTGTAATTTTCTTAGGTCAAAAGAATGTAACAAAAGTAAGGCAGCAGAGCTCAATTAAGAGTCCAGGTGTCAAGAGGCTTTGAGTGCCCCTTCTCCTTCTTGGACCTCTGAGATAGTCAGGTGAGCCATCATGGCTGGTCCACTGAGGGATGAGAAATCACATAGAACAGAACTGATTCATGCCAGTCAAGACCATCCTAGATTAGGCAACCACAAACTAACCTGACAGCTGAAAACAGATGCATAGGTCACCCTAGAAGAGATCAGCCAAAAGAATCACCAAGAGTCCCACAGATTAATCATACCTTAATTGTTTTAAATCATAGAGTTTTATAATGGTTTTGTTATGTAGCAATAGCCAACTGATTCAGTTTCTTATAGTTGGTCTGATAGTCTGCAAGACACTTTCATCAACAGCTTCCTCACTTAATTTAGGTCTCTCTGTTCACATGCCACCCCTTCAAAAATATATCTCTGATCATCTAAAGTCACTATCTTCTTATCCTACTTATTTTTCTTCATGTACTCCTTAATTATCAATACATTACATATTTATTTTTAATCTCAATTTTTATTTTTTAGTAGTAAGTGGGCAATGCAAGTATAGCATTTAATAGAGTACTTGGCACAATAGAAGGGACCTATAATGTTTTATTATTTTTTACTATTTTGCACTATTTATATCCACACTTTTCATCACTTTGATGAATTATTTATCACATTTTCCAATGATTCATGCAAATAGGCCTCTGATACCCCATTTTCATTTTGTGACATATTAGAATTCTGGGGTGAATGCAACTTAGGAAATAGAGCTGAGCTCTCTCCTCATTTGGCGAACTATCAAGGACAACAGTCAACAGTCAGTGTGAGTATTTCTTAAACATCTCAGTTACACAACTAAACTAGGTGAAGCCAAACATGTTGGTCTGAGATAAAAGACTGCTCTGTTGATGGTTGAAGTTGTTCGTACTTCAATATATTATTTTTCCAGCAAACGAGCAATGTGATGATTAACATTGTCAACAATCACCCCACTGACTCCACCTTTGCTTTTTAATCTTTCAGAAAGTTCCTCAAGTGTCTGAAGTGGTAAATGAAGACAGAAAGCCAACAATTTACTTTTTTTTTTTGCATTTAGATGGTATGACATCTTAGCACATTAGCACTCAAGATTTTACCTCTCACTATCAAAGGACATGCCTGTTAAAGTGCTGATTATTTATATGCACTAAATATTTTGCATTGCTAGTCTTAGATCAAGATTTACTTTGATAATCCACAGTAATTACTACAGATTTTATAAACATAGCCCAGCTATACCTACTTCCATACATCCTAAAAGAAAAGCATTCTCATATGTGGTTAGAAATAAATGGTCTGGAAGAGTCGAAGCTTGAGAGCAATTTAAGCGAGAATAGTCCATTTGATTTTTAGTCAAATGGGATAAACAGGCTAGATTAGTAATATATTACTTTCAACATAAAAGCTAATTAGGCAAGTCCCATCTTTTAAAATATCATTTAAACTGTAAGTAAAAACAATATAAGACTAAAATGAAAAGGCTGTTTGAATTCATATACATATAAAGCAATAAAACTCCTAGACAGGGATTATAACTGTTGATGGTGACGAACTTTACCTTTACATTGTAAAAACTCAGCTATCTTTCATAGATGCTGGAAAAACTTACTGTTTTTGATAAAGTGCTGTGAGGATTCCAGCATGATGGTGGGAGGACCTTTGTTGCTAAATCACTCTCCAGCGAAACTGGTGGGGGAAAAATATGTATATATATTATATATAATATATTGTGTATATTTTTATTATATATTATAATTATATATGTTTATACACACACACACACACACACACACACACACACACACACACACACACACTAAAGTCTCTCTGGAAATGGCCATAAAAGCAAATAGCAAATTAAGAAACATCTAGTCATGAAAATCTATGAGAACTTAGTATTAAAGGGATAGTGTATGGTTTTTTAACCTAGAACCCTCCTCCCTACAACTGTCCTGTGTTCTGTTCCCTTAGGGCTTAGCTGGGAAACTAAGCTCTCCTTGTAAGTGAAATCAAATCAAGTTAGTATATCTTAGTTATACAATCCAAGCAAGATTAACATTCTAACAAACAGTTTAAAACCATAAACCAAAGTATAATGTGGGAATTAAGGATATCCCTATAAGTCTAGAAGGATAGAAGCAAACTACCTAAGCTATAGTAATTTTAGGATGGAATCAAAATAACCTTCCTATTTTATCTAAACTACACTGCCCTGAAACATAGAAATAAAAGGGAAAAAAACCCTTTATTTCAGCAAATGTTTAAAATTGACTTTAGAGCAAAATTAATTTTTAAAGGACCTAAGAAAGACATCTACGTTAGCGTTAACTTCAGATAGTTAGTTAGATAGTAGCTAGATAGACTTCAATAACTGTATATCAGAAGATTTTTTTTTCATTTCTGATAGCTGCCATCCTAAAGCAAATATCTCTTGAGAACAGAATCCTCCACCTGCATTCCCTATAATAATGAGCCTAATTCTGAATCCATTTTAATATCTGGTATATTATTGGTGCTCAATTATCAATACATACCTTAGTAAATTGTTAGACAAGTAACTACTATCACTAATTTCTCCTGTGCTTGCTTTTCTTTATATCCAAAAATTGATTCAATTGTTTTAAATTTTGTTTTATTCACGTAAAGTAATAAGTAACCCAGTACATTTTTTTTCTGTGCTTTGGCTTAATCCAGTAATCCTCAACAGAGAAAATAAGAATTAAAATAAATTTAGGAACTTGCTTTGCTCTTGATGGAAAGAAAATATGTAATATAACTGGAATGAGAAACCCTTGTTTATTCCTATTGTGATATTAATTGTATTAAAGCTGAAATGAACTCTATAATCATTTACAACATTTTAGTATTCATCAAAATGTATTGCATATACAGATAAAACTTATTTTATAATTTGAATGAATTCTCCTTGAGTCTCAAAGCTCAAATACCCATTCTTTTGAGTTAGTGTAAGGAAATTGAGTAGGAATTTAATTTGCCTGATAAGTGATTCCCCTCTTGCTGAAACAGCATTCCATCACTGAGGATAAAATGAATCCTATTAAAAGCAGGCATAATCAAGCAGAAAATGTCTGGGGGGGGGGTTCCAGTTTAAAGTATACACTGCATTTTGCCAGTGTATTGGTATCCATCATAAGTATGTAATTTCAAAGAGTCATTTTGTGCAAGGTGATGACTATATAGATCTCTCCATTTAAATGCAACTATTATTTCATCAGTTACTTGTCTATAGTATCAGGAATTATTTGTAGTTTTGTTTTGTAACATATGTTCCCATTGTAGAGTTTATTTGATTCAGTTAGGTAGAATTACAAGAGTAAATGTATATTAGGTTTATTTCTCAATATCCTATATCCCTTGGCTGTATTATTTTATAGTATCTGAGATTGGATAGGAAAAAAAAACATGCTTCTGGCAAATACTTCGCTAAAAACTGAATTTGTTAAGGAATTTTCCATGGAAAACATTTTCAGATGTGGATGAAAACTTTCACTCAGTGTGTATGTGTATGTGTGTGTGTGTGTGTGTGTGTGTGTGTGTGTGTGTGTGTGTATAAGTAGGGAGGGAGTGAGGGACAGAGAGAGAGAGAGAGAATCTGTAAATGTGTGCATATGTGTGTGTATAGAGAAAGACATACATATATGCACCCATTCACATATGTTGGTGTAGAAATGGGGATAAGTAAAGTAAATGTTGAAAATTTTTTTTATAAATAGTCTTTTTTATTCATTAAAGTTTATTGGGGTGACGATAAAGTCAAGAACCATATGATTTCACTGATATGTGGTATATAAAACTGGAAACAACAAAAGAGCAAGACAAACAAATGAAACACATATAAATAGTCTCCTTTATTTAGCACTATTATACCGGAAATTTTTAGGCACCCAATTGATTTGAAAAGATAAAATTGAGAAAAAGTAAAAGAGCATGTAAGAGAACAATCATGAATAAGTTCCTCAGTGAGTTTTTCTGAGAGTAGTCCCAGAATAGATTTCAGATACCTCCCCTCAGGTTTCATTTTCTTTACAGAGAAACAAATTGCCAGCTTTCAAAACATCAGTCAAATAATTTCATGTATAAGTGTAATTGAAACATTTCTGTAGTTCCTTACAATTGTTACACTAATATTTTAAAGGGTTTACAGTGAAATATTTAAGAATATATAACAAGCAGGGAATTTTACCTTAAGATCACATTTTTGCCCTAAATAGAATGCCATGTCTAAAACACAGTTCTTAAATAAAATAACTTTCAGAGATGACATGCTAAGTTGTGTTGGTATAGTTTATTAGTGACCAAAGGAAATATGAGATTTGCATAAATATGTATTAAGATTTTGTTATTTACATTAAATTAAGATGCATTTAAAATATATCTCCATTTGACATATTCATAGACATTATATAAATATTTATACAAATGCATATATAATAAAATGGTAATAACTACTAGGATGAAATATTACCTACTTTACATTGGGGGTCAGGTAATATTCCTCAGAGGAATAACATTTAAACTAAGATGAGAAATAAGTTCAGGAGTTAGCCAGGTGAAGAATGGAGTAGCACGTATGCAGGTTCCAAAACAGAAGTGAATATGTTGCTTTCAGAGAATGGAAAGAAAGCCATTATGAATAGAATATACTGAATGGAGAATAAGAAACATATTATTGAGAGAGTTTCCACTTCTTCTCTATTCTCACTCCCTAGATGATTTAATCTGTTTCTTTTCAAACACTGAGAATTCCTAGTCTGTACCTTATACATAAGATTTGGGGCAATATCCCCAAAATTCTGTTTTCTACATTACTGGCAAGCTTTGAAGTTATCCTAAACACAATATGTCTAAGACTAAATCCTTGATTTCCTTTCTAAAACCTTATTTTCTTCTACTCCTTGAATCTCAATATGTGGGACCACTACCCACTGAATTTCTCAAACCAGAACTTCAGAGCTGTTCCCGATTCCTCCATTTTGAGCCCTCAACTCAGGGTTGATAAGCAAGCCTGACATTTTTACTATAAAATTTATTCTCCCCTCTACACTCCTACTGTCACCACCCAAATTGAAACTACCACATAGTTTTACCAGAGCTGTTAAAATATCTTCCTTAGTATCACCTAACTCTAATGTATCCCCAACATAGCAGCCTGTTAATAACATCGAAGCATCTTAGGGAATTTTAAATGTTTAAATTCAAAATATTTGGAGTTTTCCTAAATAATTTTACATTATTGATTTTATTTTTAGTTTCCTCATGTAAAAAGAATATATGAATATGATTTTAATACTTTCACATTCATTGAAACTTTTTTTATGCTCATCTTATGGTCTATTTTATTGAATGCTCCATGTGCACTTGAAACAAATGCTCATTCTGTCATTATTGGGAGGAACGTTCTAGAAATATCAAAAAGCTTAACATATCTGTTAGTGCTGTTCAGTTCCTCAATGATTTTACGGATTCTTTTGTCTTGTTTTTCTATCAGATATTGAGAGAATGTGTTAAAATCTCTATGTTCATGGAATCGCCCATTTCTCCCTTTACTTTTGTCAAATTTTCTTCTTATATGTTACATATATATTATTAAATTTTTCTGGTTTTTTTATGATATGTCACCTTTAACAATTTGCAATGAACCGATTTATCTTACATCATGATCTCTGTTTTAAATTTCATTTACCTAACATTAATATAATCACTCAAATCTTTTTATGTTTAATGTTTACAAAGAATTTTTTCCATCATTTCTTTCAACCCATCTTTATTTTATTTAAATTTTATCTCATGTACAAACCAGAAGACCAGCTATTCTTATCAGCTTCTTAATTAAAGTTTTAGACAATTGGCATTCAGTGTAATAATTGATGTGAGTGGTATTAGAACTTTATTATTTTATCATTTATTATTGTTTGCCATATCTGTTTCCAATTCACCTATTCTCCCTGTTTTGCTTTCTTTTAGTTTCATTTTATCTATTGGCTTTTCAATTATAATTTTGAAAATATTTTTAGTGACTTCTCTAGGGAACACAATATAATGTCTGATCTTTCCACATAGTAGTAAACATTAATACTGCGCCATTTCACATAAAACATTGAAAACTTCTACTTAAATAATTTTCAAACATTTTTCATGTTATCATTGCCATACGTATTGTATTTGCATATATCTAAGTTCCATATATTAGTGTTACAAATTTTGTTTTAAATAGTCATAAAATTTTTGCATTAAATAATCATGGCTAATTAATCTTGGATATTTTCTCAGATTCTTATAATTTCCAATGTTTTTCTTTCTGCATTTGTCTGAAAATCTTTCCCCAGATCATTAATATTTTTTATATTTTTCTTTATTCTTCCCAAGTGTTGGTTCATCTCCACTAACTGCTGGTTTAAAAAAAAAAAAAAGATTGTTCAAAAACCTCCTGGAGTTACTCCCCATTCTCACTCCCAGAGTAATTTTTTTGTTTTAATCAGCAGGAAAGATTGACTCTATATGGCTTAGATTGCCATTCCAAAATTCAAGGTTCCATCCCAGAAGGTTTTGATATATTGCCATTATTATTTAGTTTCGATATTTTTGCTGGAATTTCTTTTTTGATCTCTGAGTTTATTACAACTGTATGGTCCAATAAACAGATTTCAGGGAGATGTGCTAGTTACATTTTGTTAGTATATTTTAGTTTACTTCTGCTATACTGGGAGAAACTACTCTGTAAAATATCAATTCTTTGAAATTGATTAGGTACATTTTACAAACAAAAATATAGTCACTTTTTATAAATGATTCCCATTCACTCAAAAAAATACCAACTCTATGCTGGTTTAAAGGAAAGTCTTATATATATCATTAAAGTCAAATTGGTTAGTTTTGTTATTCAAACATTTTATTTCTTAATGAATTAATACCTGCTTGTTCTAGCACCTATCCATAGTGTTATGTTAAAAACTGGAAAGCCATGTGCAAAAGAATAAAACTAAACTGCTATTTGTCACCATATACTAACAGTAACTCAAAATGAATCCAAGACCTAAACATAAGACCCGACAAAATTAATTCATAGAAGAAAGCATAGGTACTAAACTTGTGGACCTTGGATTGAGAGAGAATTTTATAAATTTCACCTCATAGGCAAGGAAATAAAAACTAAAATTAAAAAAAAATGGGACTATATAAAACTAAAATGTTTCTGCACAGTAAACAAAACAAATAAACAAAAAACAGTCAACAAAACAGAGGCAACCAACCACATGGGAGAAGATATTTGCAAACAACACGTCCAATAAGGGGCTACTACCCAAAATATAAAAAGAACTCATACAACTCAACAACAACAAAACACTGATTAAAAAATGAACAGAGGACCTGAGCAGACACTTCACCCAAGAAGACAAAATGGTCAACAGATGTATGAAAAATTGCTCCACTTCACTAGCTGTTAAGGAAGTGCAAATCAAAACCAAATGGGATACCACCTCACACCTGTTAGAATGACTACTCTCAACAAGACAAGTAATAACAAGTGTTGGAGAGACTGGAGAAAAAGGAACCCTCATACACTACTGGTGGGAATGTAAGTTGGTACAGTCTTATAGAAAACAGTATGGAAGTTGCACAAAAAATTAAGACTAGAATTACCATACAACCCAGCAA
>NW_017732631.1:184028-202665 GCF_001890085.2 Hipposideros armiger | reverse complement strand
TATATATATACACACATATATAAAATGGGATATTATTCGGCTGTGAAAAAAGATGAAATATTGTTATTTGTGACAACATAGATGGATTTTGAGATTATCATACTAAGCGAAATAAGTCAGACAGAAAAAGTCGAGAACCATATGATTTCACTGGTATGTGGGATATAAAACCGAAAAACAAACTAACACAACAAATAAACTAAAACTCATAAACATAGACAGTAGTTTAGTGGTTACCAGATGGTAAGGGGGGAGGAAGAGTGGTGGAAGAGGGTAAAAGGGGTAAAAAATATGGTCATGGAACGAGAGCTGATGCCGGGTGGTGAACACACGATGTAATACATAGCTGATGCATTACAGGATTGTGCACTTGAAATCTATACAATTTTACTAACCCATGTCACTCCAGTAAATTTAATTACAAAAAAAACCAGAATTGAAGATAAAATAAAGACATTTTAAGAAAAAGAAAACAAAAAGATTACATCATCACCAAATTCACACTACAGGAGACACTAAAGACACCAAAAGGGAAAGTCTTGGGTCACCAGAAATGACTGATGTTGAAAATAGTCGATATATAGGTAAATATTAAAGACTATTTTTGTTCTCAATTTCTTTAAAACATGATTAAAGAAAAAAAACTTTAAATGTCTTAAATGGGTCTTAATATATAGAGATATAATAAAGATAACCATTATAACAACAACAAAATATCCAACCATGATAATAGAATTTGTACTTCTTCAATTGTCAAATATGTTAAATTGTGCTACATACAACTGGAATTATATTATTGGTGTTACATTTGTATTACATGGAATTGTGTCACAAGATTATGCTAGTTATAACTTTCTGTGTATTGTATTCTTTAACATTAGTATTTTTTTTCTGTATACTTCTTGCCTTAATGTCTACTTTTGGCTGCTATAAATATAGCTATGTCAACTTTTTGTTTGCTTTTTGTATGGTATATATTTTTTCATCTTTTCCTTTTAAATATTAGTATTTTTTTAATTTTAAAATTAAAGTTTATTAATTAAACTTTAAAATTAAAGTTTTTAAAATTAAAGTTATTGGGGTTACAATGGCTAGTAAAGTTACATAGGTTGAAGTGTACAATTCTGTAATACATCATCTATATATCACATTGTGTGTTCAGCCCCCCGAGTCAGTTCTCCTTCCATCACCACATATTTGACCCCATTTACCCTCATTTACTACCCTCCTCTCCCCTTAACCTCTGGTAACCACTAAACTATTGTCTACATCTATGGGTTTGTTTGTTTTTCTTTGTCTTGTTCCTTTGTTGTTTTCAGTTTTATATCCCACATACAAGTGAAATCAAATGGTTCTCAACTATTTCTGTCTGACTTGTCTCGGTTAGCATAATAATATCAAGAGCCATCCAAGTTGTCACAAATGGCGCTATTTCATCTTTTCTTATAGCAGAATAGTATTCTTCTTTATTCGATCATCTATTGAAAGGCACTTTGGTTTCCATGTCTGGGCCACCATAAACAAAGCTGCAATGAGCATCAGAAACACATATATCTTTACATATAAATGTTTTCAGATTTTTTGGGTATATATCCAGGAGAGGGATTCCTGGGTTGAATGGTAATTCTATTCTTAGTTTTTTGAGGAAACTCCACACTGCCTTCCATAGCAGCTGCACCAATCTGCATTCCCACCAACAGTGTATGAGGGTTCCTTTTTCTCCACAGCCCCTCCAACACTTATTGTTTGTCTTGTTGATGACAGCCATTCTAACAGGCATGAGCTTGTACTACAGAGCAACAATAATCAAAACAGTATGATATTGGCAGAAAAACAGACACACAGACTAATGGAATAGAATTGAAACCCCAGAGATAAACCCACATAAATATGGACAGATAATTTTTGACAAAGGAGCCAAAAACATACAATAGATAAAAGACAGCCTCTTCAATAAATGGTGCTGAGAGAATTAGAAAGCCACATGCAAAGGAATGAAACTAGACTGTTTTCTGTCACCGTGTACCAAAATTAACCCAAAATGGATCAAAGGCCTGAACATAAGATCTGAAACAATAAACTGAATAGAAGAAAACATAGGTACTAAACTTACAACCTTGGGCTCGAAGATGATTTTATGAATCTATCCTCAAAGGCAAGGGAAGTAAAAACTAAAATAAATGAATGGGACTATATGAAACTAAAAAGCTTCTGCTCAGCAAAAGAAACCATTGACAAAATAAAGAGGCAACCAACTGAATGGGAGAAGATTTTTGCAAACAATGCCTCCGAAAAGGGGCTACTACCCAAAATATATTAGGAACTCATACAACTCATCAATGAAAAAACCCAAACAATCCAATGAAAAAATAGACATTTCTCCAAAGAGGACATACAGATGGCCAATAGACATATCCAAAAATGCTCAACATCACTAATCATCACAGAAACATTAGTATTCTTATATTTAAATTTTGCCTCCTGTTTATAGCATAGAGTTGTTTTATTTAACCAGTCTGTAATCTTTGTATTTTATTTGGAAATTCTATTCTATCTAAATTTAATATAATGACTAATACAATTAAGTTTAAATCTATACATGTTGTTTACTTTCCATTTTTATTCATTTATTGGTAATTTTTATCCTTCTCTGTTGCCTTCTTTTAGTTTAATCAAAATTTTCAATTATTTTCTTTTATCTCCCATATTTGTTTTGCAAAATTGTATTATTATAGTGTCTCTTAGTATTAGCCCAGAATATATAATAGACATTGCAGTTTGTTAAATTCTATGTTGAATAATTTGTTTTACTATTTCCTGAAGAATGTAGAAAACTATAATTTACATCATTTACTAAATCTCTAAACTTCAGTTAGCTAAACTGTCATCAAATATTATACTCTGATTTGGTGTTGGATATTTTGATGTTTACATTACTGGGGCCTGAATCTTATAGTAGTTGTTTAAAGGGTCTTAGGCTTGTTGAACTTGTTCTAACACATACTTAATTGCAATCTGTTTGCTCATATTGAGCTTTGATTAGAGTGGGTCCAGAGCAGCATTTATCCTAGATTTAATTTACCCACATACTATGATTTGTGATGTGACCTTTATAAGGACTCCAGTGCCCATTTATGATGAACTTTCTTCACTATGGATGGATGGTAACATGAAATATTCTCAGCCCTGCTTGTGCTCCTAGAATTATGTATTCTACTGTTTTCTGGTGGTTCTTTCCCAGTCTCATGTAATTTCACTTTACACATATGCACATCACTAATCATACAATGACTTAAAGACAGCACCCTTCATCCAGGAAAATCCCTAGAGCTCTCTTTTTGTGTAGCTCCCTCTCTTCTAGTCCTCTGCTATGATCATTATGACTGGTCTCCTAAGGAAACAGCAGTTTCCTAAACGTAGTGATGCTGCTAGGTTCTATTGTATTTGACTTCCCTTCCTACCCTGTGGCCTGCAAATTATCTTCAGGCATTAAACTTAGACAATCACATTTTCACTTCATTTGTTTACTTTCCCTCACGGATCATAGTACTGCATTATCTACTGTGATGTCCAATACCTGAAAACAGCGGATTCTCACATTATGTTAGTTTTTCTCGTTGTTTTTGATGGAAAGTCATTTCTGCACAGTCATGGTCAAAGCAGAAGTGCCCTGAAATTCACTTGTATAATACACTAAAAAAGACATTTCTATGAAACTGAACAAGGTGATTAAGTCATTCATTAATGAATAGGATATGCCATTATAATATCATTAATTGTTTTTTTTCTGTGTACATCTTATATGTCATTACCTGGTTTTGACTTAGTCAGACAGGCCTTGTCCTAGATGATTGAACTTTAATGATACCTGGAGACACCCAATAAACTTAATCTTTGTTGCCTATCAAAAGGGTGTGATTTCTGAAAGGGCAAATCCTTCCTGTATATCAAAACAAAAACAAACAAACAAAAAAACAAACAAAACCCACAGCCTGCTACCATAATGAGAGCTGTATCTTCATGGTGACCATCTAAGGATGGCAAGCTAACTGGCTATTTTTGTCAAATTGAATATAAAAACCCAAATCAGAAAATGGCTTTTTTTTTCTTCAACAAACGTAGTATGTGTGCTTTTCTACAACTGATTATTTTTTTAAGACAGAAAATGGTTTTGGCAAATATATATTAAAGAATGCAAGATTTCACCAATATGTCCCTTTTCCTACTTCTTCCTATGCACACAGCAACATTCTCCACGCTCCTTATATTTGACTAAGAACAGGAGCCTGTTTCTGGACAGTGGAATTGTGGACATAGTGATGTGTTCCACTCCCAGCTCTGGCTTCTAAAATATTTTGGGTTAAGCTCTGCACTCTCCTTCTGTCTACTCTGTCCAGTTAAATGCAGACAATCTAGTGGAGGATCTGAAGTTAAGTGATAAAGACACTACATGGAAAGTGCCAGTTCTCTGATTGATGCAGGAAGTAAACACTTTGCCCCCAAACTTATTTGTTTTTCGCCTTCTTTTGTACTGGCTTATGAGGTGAGTGAGAAGTGAACATTTATTTTGTTAAGCTACTGAGATGTTAAGTTGTGTGAGTATAAGTTATCTCACTTGAATGCATGTGATAGTGACATTAGCTTTAATATATATCTATATATTCATTTAAATTCATTTAAAAATGAATTTTAAATTTATTTTAAAAATTCATTGAATAATTTATTACAGAATATGGTAAATAATACTGTGATAAGTGAGATTTATTTTTATTCTCTCAAAAACTCACACAGTGAGAAAGACAGGTATGTAAAAATGGAATGCTGACTTATAAGTACCATAATATATATATATATATATATATATATATATATATATATATATATATATATTTTTTTTTTAAAGCTCTGATAAACATGAATACATAATTAACTATGTTTTTTAAGGATGACAGAATATACAACTAAGAAGAAATGGAATGAGCTGAATATAAATAATACGGAACTACCAAAGAAGAAAGGTACAGGGAAGAAGACATTTCAATACAGAGAAAACATTTGTGCAGAGTAACAGAGATGAAACAAATGTGGAGAAACTATAGGTATTTTACCATAACTAGAAAATAGTGCAGATAAGAGGGAGCAAAGGGGAGATAAGCTTGAGAGGTGGGCCAAAGTACTGTCAATCTACTTTCAGTGAAGAGGTGTCAGATATATATTCTTTTCTTTTAAAAAATCATACGGTGTGTAAGGAATGCTAAAACACTAATACAAATGTCGTCTTTTAAAGTCCTATATTGTGATTGTTTTTTTGTCTCTAAAGTTGATTTGGGGCATCCATAAACACTACTCCCCAGATAAAGTCTGTGTTTTGTAGCTCATCAGATATAATCTATTATTACACTGGAATTCTGTTTGTGTACTGGTGAAGCGTTAGGGGGGGAAATTATTCTATAATCTTATTACATCTCAGTCTTTTGGTGGGATTGTGTCCCTGGGATGTGACCTAACAAGTGTTTCTAAGGTTTTTGTTTCTCCCTTAGTTGACACAGTAGGATGAGGGAGCCGGATTTGGAGAAATGTCCGACCGCCAGGTGGTATATTGCACTTTTGTTCTGGAGAATAGAGAATATAAGCATGTTTCATAATGGTTACTTTTCCCCTTTCTCTGTTGAGTCATGAAGGAAATGTTTCTTGGTTGTTCAATGTAAGCCCCTGGTGGGATTCCTGGAGTTAAGTCCTATCCAATTGTAGGGGTCTGCTTAGACCATAGCACCCAAGAGTTCCTCATTTATATTAGTACAGCTATTCATCAGAATTACATTTTAAGTGTTCCTGCCAGTTTACTGTTCCAGTTATTTCTGTTCCAGATAAGCCAGTCTTTTGCCCTGACTCTGGATTTGCCTCTCTCCAGATATTGAGGTGGCAGTTTGTCTTAAACAGCAGTTCTATGATTAGTGCATGAATAGTAATTGGTATTCATTTTGTTTATCTTTTTCTAGTTACAATGATATAATTGCTGAGTTCCCCACATTTTATATACTGAAACTGAAATTAAAAGCCCTGGAGTGGTATTTTAATATCAGGTTAAAAAGTAGGTTTTGAGAAAATGAATATTATCAAAAGTTGAGGGACATTTCACTATGATCAATGGGACCAATTTATTAAGTAGGTGTGTTTCTGGTGTAAGGTCAAAGATGGTGAAATATATAAATGCTGTCTGCCACCTCCCATGATCTTGTTAAAATTACTACTAAATTATAAAACAATCAACCTTGAGAATCATCCGAAGACTAGCTGAACAGAATCGTTATAACTAAGGATATAAAGAAGAGGCCACATCAAGACTGGTAAGAGGGACAGAGATGCAAAACAGACTGTCCCCACCCCCACCCTTGTGATTGAGCCCTGGAGGGACATCTTGGCAGTGAAGGTCCCTTCAAAAGAATGAGGGGTCCCAGCCCACCACTGGGATCCTCAACCCAGGGGTCCTATGGCAGGAAGAGGAGTCCCCACATCTGGTAGTGAAAATCAGCGGGAATTCCATCCATCCAATGAGACAGCCTGTGGCTGTAAACCAGATATCCTCTTAAACAGCCTGCGCACACTCACTTGATTGCAAGAGAGGTGCCAGAGACATACCAGGAAAGGTTGAGTTGTGTAGCTTCAGGGCAAGGGCTAGAGGGACAACTGTCATTGTCCCTGTATGGAGCCCATCTGACGTGTAGCCTACAGTAGGGCACCATCTTTTCTGTGTTAAATCCTCCCTCACCAGGGCCAAATCTAAGACCACATTGATGTGATAAAAATCCACATGCACCCCATCTTGGTGACTCTCTGGGATCCCAGCCCACCCAACTTGCCTGACATCCCCAGAGGCACTCTTACCTCCTGGGCAGTCAGCCCCACATAGCAGGATGCAGGAGGTTTCTATAGCAGCAGACATCCCATGGCAGTCTGGAAATATTTAGTGGTTGGCAATCAGCCATAGCTGGTGCTGCAACCCTTCTTGGGCAGCTCTCGAGCATCTGCAGGCCCAAGACAAGCGGCGGCTGGCTGTGGTGTTCTCTGGGTGTTTTGTGGACTGGCCACAGGCTCAGCGGGCACAAGAAATGAATCTGCATTAACTTTGTTAAAACTAATGGCCCTACTCAGGTGCCTCCCTGGAACCCCACCCCTCCCAACTCAGGTGGCATCGTCAGGGGCACTGTCAGCACTGGGTCAACCAGCCTGGCCCCAGGACACAAGGAGGCTCTTTCAGCAGCTGAACCTTACAGACAGCCGGCAGAAGCAATAGGACTAGGAAAACCCTGGGCCTTTTTGCTAAGCTGCCCCAGGCCTAATGCTGGTGGCAGCAGGCCTCAGTTCATAGCGAGGCCACCCCCACATTCCTCCAAGTGTAGCACAAACAGCAACCAACCACAAATATCTCTGTGGCTTCTACCAGGTAATCCCGAGCTGATCATAGGCAAGGCTGAAATTGGTCTTTATGGGCGCCCCTCCCAAGTGGCACCAGAAACAACCAACCCAGAGGCCAGCGTCAGAATATACCACAGAACTACCCAGTTAGCCCCATAAGCAGCACATCCAAACAGCAGTCTCAACAGGCAGAAGAGCCAGCTGGGGTGAATCCAGTTCTGAGGGTTCAGCCTCCACACAGCAACTCATACACTGGACATAGTCAATCCTCACAGCTAGTCAGCTGAGAGTCAATCCCATGCACTGATGCATCAAAAGCAATCAAGGCTCAACTACAACAGGAGAATACACACAACAGACAAAAGAGATACTCCTGGAACACATGCAAAGGTGATCAGGGAGATAGCACCACTGGACCACATAGAACACTTACTACATAAGATCACCTGGCAAGGACTGAGAGATTTAGGAGATCTACTTGATACCATACAAGAAAACACAGAAAGGCAGCCAAAATGAGGAAACTGTCCCAAATAAAATAACATAAAAAAAAAAACCTCCAGCAAAAGAGCCAATTAAAAGGAAGGCAACCAACCTACCAGAGACAGAGTTCAAAACACTGGCTGTAAGAATGCTTCTAGAATTTAGTGATAACTTCAACAAAGAGATAGTGGGCATAAAGAAAGACATAGAAACTATGTCAGGAATAAAGAATACAATAACTGAAATGAAGAATAGACTAGAATGAATCAACAGCAGACTAGATAAAGAGAAGATTGAATCAGCGATTTGAAATACAAGGTTGCAGAAAACACCCAACTGGGACAGCAAAAGGAAAAGAGAATTTTAAAAAAAGTGAAGGTTGTTTAAGGGACCTCTGAGACAATATCAAGCATAACAATATTTACATCATAGGAGTACCAGAGGAGAAGAAAGGGAGCAAGGGATCGAGAACACATCTGAAGAAATAATTACTGAAAACTTTCCTAATCTGGCAAAGACAATAGACATACAAGGCCAAGAAATGCAGAGTCCCAAACAAGATAAACCCAAAGAGGCCCTTACCAAGTCACATCATAATTAAAATGCCAAAATTTAAAACAAAGAAAGAATATTAAAAGCAGCAAGGGAAAAGCAATTAATTAACCACAAGAGAGCTCCCATAAGACTGTCAGCTGATTTCTCAACAGAAATATTTCAGGCCAGAAGAGAATCTCAGGAAATATTCAAGGTGATGAAAAGAAAGGGCCTACAAGCAACACTACTCTACCAAGCAAGGCTAGCATTTAAAATTGAAGAGTGTTGAAGAGGTTACCAGTAAAGAAAAAGCTTAAGGAATTCATTACCACCAAACCAGTATTACAAAAAATTGTTAATGGGATTTCTTTAAGAAGGAAGGGAAAACAAACATACAAACAAAAGAAGATAAAAAATATGAAGAATAAAATGGCAACAATTATGTACTTATCAATAATTACTTTAAATATAGATGGACTAAATGCTACAATCACAAGACAAAAGGTAGCTGAATGGATAAGAAAACAAAACCCATACATATGCTGTCTACAACAGACCCAGCTCAGATTGAAGGATACACATAGACTGAAAGTAAAGGGATGCAAAATGATGTTACATGTAAATGGAAACAAACAAACAAAAAAACTGGGGTGATGATACTTACATCAGACAAAATAATTTAAAATGAAGACTAATAAGAGAAAAAACAGGATATTAAATAATGAGAAAAGGATCAGTTTAACAAGAGGACATAATCCTAGTAAATATCTAAGCACCCAAAATAGAAGCACTTAAATATATAAAACAAATATTGACCAACATAAAGTCAGAGATCGACAGTAACACAAAATAATAGTAGGAGACTTTAATATGCCATTAACACCAATGGACAGATTTTCTAGACAGAAAATCAACAAAGAAACATAACACACTAGACCAGATGGATTTAATAATACACTAGGCCAGATGGATTTAATACCACACTAGACCAGATGGATTTAATTGATATTTTTAGAGTATTTCACACCAAAGCAGCAGAATATACATTCTTTACAAGTGCACAAGGACCATTTTCCAAGATAGACCACATGTTAGGCCACAAAACAAGTCTCAGTAAATTTACAAAGACTGAAATCATTTCAGGCATCTTTTCTAACCACAATGATATGAAACTAGAAATCAACTGCAAAAAACAAAACAAAACAAGCAAACAAAAACCCTGAAAAACACACAAACACACTGAGGCTAAATAACATGCTAATAAATAATAACTGCAGTAACAAGGAAATCAAGTAAGAAATCAAAAGATACCTTGAGAGAAACAAAAATGAAAAGAGAATGACCCAAAATCTATGGGACACAGCAAAAGCAGTCCTAACAGGAAAATTCATAGCTACATAAGCCTACCTAAAGAAACGAGAAAAATCTCAAATAAAAATCTAACTTTATACCTAAAAGAAAAAAGAATAAAAAACCAGACCAAAGTGAGTAGAAGGAAGGAAATAATAAAGATGACGGCAAAATAAATGAAGTAGAGGCTAAAAACAATACAAAAGATTAATGATACCAAGAGCTGGTTATTTGAAACAAACAAAATTGATAAACCTTTACACAGACTCCTCAAGAAAAAAGAGAAATAACCCAAATAAATAAAATCAGAAATGAAAGATAAGTGATAACACCACCACAGAAATATTAAAAAAAATTAAGAAACTATTAGGAACAATTATATGCTAATAATTTGAACAATGTGGAAAAATCGAATAAATTCCTAGAAACATACAGTCTTCCAAGGCTGAATCAAGAAGAAACAGAAAATCTGAACTGACTGATTACTAATAATGAAATTGAATCAGAAATCAACAAGCTTCCAAAAAACAATAGTCCTAGACCAGGTGGCTTCACAGGTGAATTTTACCAAACACTCAACAAAGAACACCTATTCTTCTCAAACTATTCCAAACAATTCAAGAGGAGGGCAGCTCCCAAGCTCATTCTATGAGGCCACTGCTACTCTGATTACAAAACCAGACAAAGACATTACAAAAAAAGAAAACTATAGGCCAATGTTCCTAAAGAACATAAATGCAAAAATCAACAAAATATTAGCAAACCTAAAATAACAATACACTAAAAAGAACATATACCACAATCAAGTGAGATTTATTCCAGGTATGCAAGGTTAGTTAAGTATGTGAAAATCAATCAATGTAATACATCACATAAAATGAAAAATAAAAATCATATGATCATATCAATTGATGCAGAAAAAGTGTTTGACAAAATATTGCATCCATTTATGATTAAAAACTCTCAGCAAAGTGGGAATAGAGGGAATATACCTTAATATAAAAAAGGCCATATATGACAAAATCTCAGCAAACATCATACTCAACGGAATACCCAACACGAAAAAGCTAAAAGCATTTCACTTAAGGTCAGGAACAAGACAAGCATGTCCACTTTCACCACTTTTATTCAACATAGTACTGGAAGATCTAGACACAGTGATCAGACAAGGAAAAGAAGTAAAAGGCATCCCAAGTAGAAAGAAAGAAGTAAAACTGCATTATTTGGAGATAACAAGATACTATATAGAGAGAATACCAAGGAGTCCAGTGGAAAAACTATTAGAACTGATAAATGAATTTAATAAAGTGGCAGGATACAAAATTAATATTCAGAAATTGGTTGCATTTTTATACACCAATAATGAACTCTCAAAAAACAAGAAAACAATATAATTTACAATGGCATCAAAAATAAAATAAAATAAAATACCTAGGAATAAATTTAACCAAGGAATTAAGAGACCTGTACTCAGGAAATTAAAAGATATTGAAGAGAGAAATTAGAGAAGATACAAATAAATGGAAGTGTATGCCATCCTCATGGATAGGAAACATTAATATAGTTAAAATGTCCATATCTCCCCCAAAGTTTATATATATATTCAGTGCAACTGCTACCTAAATACCAATGGCATATTTAACAAAACTAGAACAAACAACACTAAAATTTATATGAAACCATAAAAAGCTCCAAATGGCCATGGCAATGTTGAGAAAGAAGAACAACGTTGGAGGTATCATGCTACCTGATATCAAAGTATACTACAATGCCATAGTAATCAAAACTGCATGATATTGGCATAAAAATAGACACATAGATCAGTGGAATAGAATAGAGAGCCCAGGAATAAATCCATGCTTATATGGTCATTTAATCTGTGACAAAGGAAGCAAGAATATACATTGTGGTAAAGGCAGTCTATTCAATAAATAGTGCTGCAAAAACTGGACAGATACATGCAAAAAAAAAATTAAACTGGGCCACCTTCTTAGCACCATATACAAGAATAAACTCAAAATGAATAAAAATTTAAATGTAAGACCCAAAACCATAAAACTCCTCGAAAAAGACAAAGGCAGTAAGCTCTCAGATATTACCCTTAGCAATATTTTTACGATATATCTCCTCAGACAAGGGAAACAAAAGAAAAAGTAAACAAATGAGATTATACCAAACTAAAAAGGTTTTGCACAGCCAATGAAACCATCAACAAAAGGACACCCTACTGAATGGGAGATGATATTTGCCAATAATACAGCTGGTAAGGGGTTGGCTAATATCCAAAATTTATGAAAAACTCATACAACTCAACACCAAAAAAAAAATCAATTAAAAAGTGGGCAGAAGACCTGAATAGACATTTCTACAAAGAGGACAAACAGATGGCCAATCGACACATAAAAAGATGCTCAAGATCACTAATCATCAGAAAAATGCAACTAAAAACCACAGTTTTATATATATCTTCACACCTGTCAGAGTGGCCATTGTCAATAAGTCAACAAACAACAAGTGTTGGCGAGGATTTGGAACATAAGGGATTGTGCACTTGTGCACTTTTGGTGAGATTGCAAATTGGTACAGCCACTATGGAAAACAGTATGGAGGTTCCTCAAAAAATTTAAAAATAGAACTAGCTTATAATCTAGCAATTCCTCTCCTGGGTAGTAAATATAGTCCATAATATTGTAAAAGCTATGTACAGTATCAGATGGATAAATAGACAGTGGGGTTATCACTTTGTGAGGCATGTAGATTTATAATCACTATGTTGTTTTGTACACCTGAAACTTCATATATATATATATATATATATATATATATATATATATATAAAAAATGTGTGTGTGTGAATAATATATCCACATTTTAAGAAATAGAAAAAACTGTGTTAAAATTGTAATACAATGAATGATGCTAGAATTCATTTGTTTAACACTGTCTTTTGAGTGAACATCATACTATAAATTGCTTCCATAATTCAACTTTGAAAAGCAATATATAGATAACATGTCTTTAAAATGTGTGCATTTTTTGGCACTTCTGGTATATACAAAAGGATGTATACTAACACTCAAGATTCCTAACGCATGAAGCAAAAATTGACAGAACTGAATAGAGAAATAGATAATTCTATAATAAAATCATCATAATGTTTTAGTTCTTCTCCCAGTAATTGATAGAAAAACTAGATAAAAAGCTAGTAAAGATAGAGAATATGTGAACAATACTATCAACCATATTAATCTCATTGATAAATAGCAATCACTACATCAAAAATAATATTAATAGAATATCCACTCTTTTCAAGTGGACATGGTACAGCCTCTGAGTAAGATCATATTCCAGGACATAAAACAGCCTCAAAAATAATCAAAAAAATCTCAATATATAAAAAATTATCTATTTTAAACCAAAATGTAATTAAATTAGAAACCAATAAGAATAAAATATGTTGAAAAACACTAAATTATACAAAAAAAAACACTTCTAAATAATGCATGGGTTAGAGATGAAATCACAAGGAATTTTTTTAAATTACATCAATAATAACACAAAATACATGTAAACTTTGTAGGATAATACTAATGCAAATGGTAGGAGGGGCACTTATAGCTTTAAATATTTATATTATAAAATAAAATAAAATATTTGTAACCAAGAACCTAAGGTTCCACCATATTTAGCTAGAAAAGTAAAAGCAAAGTAAACCCAAATAAAGAAAACAATTTAATAGTGAAACAAAGAGAAGCAATTCAATAAAGTATAAAATAAATAGACAATATAAAATGTTAGGAAATCCTAGTAATTTATATTGCGAGAGATTCACAAAACTGGAAAACCTCTAACTTGACTTATCAAGAAAAAAGAGAACACAAACCACCGATTCAAAATGGCAGAAGTTATCACCAGTAATTATAGAGAAAATAAATTGTGAAAGGATAATAAAAATTATGAACATATTCATGACAACAAATGTGATGCTTCCAAAAAATAAACAATATTTTTGGAATATATCTTATCCAAATTGCTATATGAAAAATTAAAAATCTGCATATCACTTTATTATGGAAATTAATGTTACTTGATTGACCAACTAAAAAGTGATAAGCATTAGGAAAACTAACCACAGCCAATAGAATGACTATAATTAAGAAGGCTGATTGATGATACTTAGGGTTGTTAAAGGTGTAGAACATTTTGCATTCTCAAATATTGATTGCTAACTGGATGAAACCTATTGGCAAACAGTTTACCAGTTTCTTGTAAAGTTAATATACAATTTTCATGCAACCCAATCATACTACTCCTAGATAATTATTCAACATAAATCAAAATACATATCTACACAGACAATTGTTGCAATATTCTTAGCAGTACTAATCACATTAGCCAATAACTGGAGAAAACTCAAATGTCTATTAACTAATTAACATATAAAGTTTGATATGTCCATCTAATAGAATCTACTCAACAATAAAAAGAAAACAAAATATTGAAAAATTCAACCAACAAAGATGAATCTCAAATTTTATGCTAGGTCAAAGAAGTGAAATAAGAAATAATACATCCAATATAATTTCATTTGTGTGTGTGTATCTATATATATATTATATATATATATATATTATATATATATATATATATATATAATATATATATATATATATTTAGACAATGTGAACTAAATTTCATAACTGAAATTTGTTGCCTGGTGACAGCATTAAAAGGTGAAAGGAAGTGTGAGAGCATGACGCATTCTTTGCAGATGATGGAATTAGTCTGTATCTTGATTGTAGAAATGATTTCATGGATGTACATATTTGTGAAAACTCACCAACTTTCACTTTTTCATTATTTGCAGTTTCTTGTATGTTAATTATACTTCAACAAATTTGAAATATATATATATATATATATATATATATATATATATATATATATATATATATATATATATATATATATATATATATATAAAATTCATTCATTTTTGTGGAAAAATGCATTTTTCAAAATAGCCCCTATCATTCCCTTTAAGAAGAATATACCTTCCTACCCCATTTTCATCAGTTTCAGTCATACTTTGGCCACGTTCTTTGCCCAGAGAAAAATGGGCAAAAGGAAAGTGTTCCACTTGTGATCATGAGCTTTAAGAGCCATTGCCTGGCTCTGTCACTGCATTTATCCTTAACGGCCATGAGTTCTGTCTAGATAGTGCCCAATGCTGAATTATGAGCTCTAAATTGAAGAGAACATAGACTACAAAGAACATCCATAAATGTAATGTAGCAAAAATAAAGCCATAGTAGTACATAACACTGATAGTGGGTTATGGTTTTACTTAAGCATAACCTAGTAAAATGTCCCAAAATCCCATTTTAATATTTAAAGTTTCATTATAGTAGAGATGCACTCTATATACACTAGAACATATAAATTTCAAAAAACTATGAGATTCCTAAAAAATTTAAATATTTTTTTTGTAGTAGGAAATGTGATTTCACTGGAATGTATGCAATTCAAATTGTGATCCTCTTTTATACTTGACAATATCTAACTGACTCAAATTAGATCTATTAATTCTATCTGGATTTCAGCATCTTAATTTATAAAACATGTTGATTGAAACAGATAATCTCTAAAATTCCTGTGTACTTTAAATTTTAACAATACAGAGTTATTATAAAGTAAAATATCTAGAGTGACAAATGCTAGAATAATGAAAACAGCTTTCTTGATATCAAAATCTAGTCAGTGTTTTATGTCTTAAAGTCTGTCTTGGTTCTTTCTTTTGAAGGTCAAACAATTTTAGAAAGCATCAAACATAGTTCAAATAAAAACTTTTATACTGAGTGATAAAACATTTACTATCAATATATTCTGAGAAGCATGAGGTTGAATATTTTAATTTAGCATGCATAACTAAAATAGCTGTTCTTCTTCACCATTCTATAATTATTTATCTTTTCACAATTGTTTTGGGTACTTCCTTCTTAGAAAAGCAAATTTTATAAATAGTATTACATTGGGTGAATATTGTGTGTATGTGCTCATGTTTGATCTCTAATACAGGCATACCTCGGTTTGGTTCTAGAGCACCAGAATAAGCATGTCTCTCAATAAAACAAGTCACATGAAATTTTTGGTTTCCCACTGCATATAAAAGTTATGCTTACACTATACTGTAGTCTGGTAAGTGTTCAAAAGCATTATGTCTAAAAAACGGACATAACTTAATTAAAAATACTTTATTGCCAAAAAAAAATGTTAACCATTATCTGAACCTGTTGAGAAAAACCGCACTAATAGACTTGCTTGAGGCAGGGTTGCCACAAGCTTTCAATTTGTAAAAAAACACAATATATGTAAGGCACAATAAAGTGGACCACAATAAAATGATGTATGCCTGTAATTTTTCACAACATTATTTTCATTAAGAATTCAATATATTAAAAATATGTTTAAAGTTTTGAGAAAATGTTAATAATTTACAAACACCAAAAATTTAAATGTCAAGTTTTTTTGGGGTTTTTTTTGTTTGCTTGTTTTTTTCTTTAAAGTATGTCCAGGAAAGATTGCTCATTTCTAATTCTTTAAGACTCTGGAGCATATTCCTATAAGTGTGCCTAATCCTACTTTATATCTTTCTACCTCAAAATGCAGTTTCCTCCACCTCAGTGAAATCTTACAGGCACTGGAAATATGGGAAACTGTATGAAAACATTATTTGGAGTCCGTTTTTATTTGGCCAAGTAATGGCACATTTTTCTCCAATCAAGATGGAGTCACCCCTATAGGACAGATATAGATAGCAGGTTAATGGGAAGAAGAATTTATGACAAATTAAGAAAAATAAGTCCTTGAAACTTAAAAGCAATTTTACTCCAATCTCCTCTTAAAACATTGGCTTTTAATGAAACAAGAGAATAAACCAAACTAAAAGGAGCATCCTTATTAAAAAGCTCTTTTCATTTATAAAAGAGAAAAAAAATAAACATAATTAATTCCATTCCACATATTAAAAGGCAATTAGAAAGAAAGCTAAGGGTAAGGAGGGATAAACAAATAAAGTAGAAACCAAATGAATTGGAAAACCAAACAGTAATGAAATAAAACCTTAAAATGCCAATGAGTGTTCTTAACAAATATCAAAACAAAATTTATAAATTTCCAGCTAGCATGAATATAAAAAAGTGAATAAGAAAAAAATAGAAATTATTTTTCTCTAATAAACTTTGTTATTGAAGTATAACATATATACAAAGAGTACAAAAACACAAGACTATCTAATCTCCTTCATGGAAATGTCTGATCAGAGCTCTCTGCCCTTATGCAGGGAAAAAAACACTATACTGACCTTCAATACTGCAGATTAGTTGTTCATAGATTCCATCTCAATGTTATCATCAATGTTATATGTTTTGATTTACTTTTTTTTTCACATAATGGAAGTTTCTTCATTGCTGCATATTGTTCCATTGAAAGAATATGGCAACTTAATTATCTATTTCTTTTTGTCATTTGGGTTTTGCCAGTATTGGATTACCATGAAAAGCAATACTACAAGTATTTTTGTTTATTGACTTTTGTCAAATCTCTTTTACACATTTTTTATGACTATTCCCAGGAAAGGATTTGATGCGCCATAGGGTATGCATATACATATATACATATATACACACACACATATATATATATATATATATATATATATATATATGTGTGTGTGTGTGTGTGTGTGTATATATATATGAATCCTTAGATTTGCAGTTTAGTCCTTTTCAGTAATTACAGAAAATTCTTGGTAATTATCTCTTTAAATATATATATTCTACTCCATTCTCTCTAACTTCTGAAACTCCAACTATGCACACATTAAATTGCTCAATATTATTCAACACTCTTTCAAGCCCTTTCCAAATTTGTAATTAGTTGAGAAATATGACAGTGGAAATATAGCAACTTTATTACTGACAAAGTTGATTGGAGCAAGTGAAACTTGACCGGGATGGGCAGGGGGATATGCTAACATTCCTTAGTTTGACCCACCCAGATTAATCAGGTCTGAATAAACATTTGCTTTTCTTCACAGGTGCAGAGCTTGCATAGTTTAATTTTCTAATTACAAGAAAAACAAACCAGAATGCACTATCTTCAAAAACAGGTATTTACAAAAGACACTGAAACTCCTCAATCATGTTTTTCTCTTATTCTGGATAGGAACGAGCAAGGCATGAAGTCAGCTTAGGACTGGTTCTGCAGATGTGGTCATCAGCTGCAGAATATGAGCATCAGAAGCACCTTAGGAAGTGGATAGAAATGCCAGTGTTCAGGCCCCACCTCACACTTGCAGAATGAGCTAGCACTCCAGCTGATTCTGATGCACACTAACACTTGAGGAACACTTTTCAGCTTATAGATTCTCAATACTGCCTAAATATTGGAACTTTTAAAAACTAATAACGTCTAAACCATTCTAGACTTGTACAATTTCAATGTCTTGGGATACAGCCCTGAACATTGCATGTGTGTGTGTGCGTCTGTGCGAGTGTGCGTCTCGGTGTATTTTCTACGGCTTCACAGATGACTCATATTCAGTCAGCATTGGGAATTACCCGCTCTAGCACAAGTCCCTTCCAATGTAAACATGAAGCCAAGGGGGATGATGGTTGACCCTAAAAAATTATGCAATAATATTGTTTTAATGAGCTGAGCGTATAGAAGGCCTTTCTAAATATGGCATTAACCTCAAAATCCAGGTTGTTTTGTAATTTTGACAATTTTAATCTTATGATTTAAAATTTATCAATAGTATATATTACAAAGAAAACAAATTACATTCTTGTGT
>NW_017732631.1:176403-182178 GCF_001890085.2 Hipposideros armiger | reverse complement strand
AAAGAAAACCTGTCCCTTTAGCAATTAACCTTTTCATTTCATTCCTTTGCTTGCAGTAGGGTTAGTTTGCTCTTCTTTGTTTCCATTCATTCACTTTCCATCTATTTGTATCTTTTAATCTAAAGAGTGTCTTCTGTAGATAACATACAGTTGGGTCTTACTACTTTATCCACTCAAAGAATCTCTGCCTCTTAATTGAATTGCTTAATATATTAAATTTATTATTAGTTACATTAAATTTATGAGCCTAATTGATGAAATTTCATTAAATCTGCTCTTGGGGAATATCAGGATAGCCTTTACAAAATAAAATAAAAAAGCTGATGGGATTTGCCCCACCAAATACTTAGAAAGAGGTACATCACTTGGTGGCCCCCTTGGAAGGTAATATAGACCACATTTTCTTCATGGTCTAACTCAGGGGTCAACATTTTTTTTTCTTGGACAGACAGAAAATATATAAAACTTGTTGGTATATAGTCTCTGTCAGTATTATTCAACTTTGTCATTGTAATGTGTAAGCAGCCATACACAATGCATAAACAAGTGGATATGACTGTATTCCAATAAAACTTAACTAATAAGAGCAGATGGCCAAACCATAGTTCATGGTGTTTTGATCCCTGTTCTAACTCATTTACTGTCTAGTCTTTAAAGCTTTACAGGGTAAGAAATGGATTTGAAGCTGGTCCAAAGCGCCCTGTTGGCTTTAACACCCCATAGATTTACTGGTGCAAGAAGTGTTTCTGCAATGGGGACGCTGTGTGGAACCTCTGACATACCTCAATAATAGAAACCAGAGTATCAAAACCAAGAAATTTTGATTGAAATTAAGCTATATCCTACAAGTAACTTTTATTATTTTTGCATAATATACTTTACTAAACCATGAAATACTAAATAACAGTATGAACTGAGGTGCTGATCCTTGACCAGGGAATCTGACCTAACAAACAATTAAAATGGTTACTTGTATCGTAATCATAATCAGTACTCCATGATTAAGTGGAAATTAGTGTGTGTGCATACCCTGAGCAAGTTTAGAAGGCATAGTAAGTTTCATGAGCAGGTGATTCACAATTTCAAACATCTACTCCTCCTGAATTCTATTCTATTTATCTACGCACATATATGGATTTATAGAGAATCCCCTTTATGTTTAAAACATTAAAAAACCTTGCTTTTGCTTTTCCTATGGTTAGGTGTAACTTGCTGGCATATTATAGACTCACACAAGATTTCTCCTGAATGGTAATGCAGGAGAAAAATTCTACAAGGGAAAGAACTGGAAAAATATATCCAATTGTTCAACTTCCTGGATGGAAAAAATAGCCTGTGGTATGAATTAACACTGGTTCATAGACAATGGCTGAACATTGCCAATGTAATGGGTATGGGAATGTTTCTCGACTACATTCAATTTTAGAACAAAATGTATGAAACAATTTTAGACAAAAAAATAAGGAAAAACTATTTTTAGACAAGAGAAATCATACAAAGAGGGTTATGATATTTGAGAAAAGGAAAATATAAGATATGAACAATATATTCATTTCATCTTTATGCTTAGAGCACTTTATGAACCGCTGCACAGAGAAAAGGAGCCGGAAGAGAGAGCAGTGCATATACTGAGCAAAGGGAATAGATAACAAATTTGATGACAATGGACATGGCTGGAATTTGCAGGGAATTGAAGACAGCAGCATGGAGTAGGAGGTCCAGAAACCTGCATGGGGATTACACTGAGTTTTTGTGCAAAAAATAAACTCTAGGGCCGGCCGAGTGGTGCAATGGTTAAGAACTGACTTGAGACACCAGAGAGCCCCGGTTCGGATCCCACATATGAGGGCCAGTGACACTGCCCTCTACAGCTAAGATGTTGAACAACAGCTCAACCTGGAGCTGGGCTGCTGTGAGTCACTGTCGATGGCGCAGGCTGCAGCCTCTGTGGCAGTGGGTTGCCATGGGCTACCATATGTAGCCAGCAGTCAGCGTGAGCGGCCAGCCGTGAGCAGCCCTCCAGAAGCCAGTGACTGATCTGCCTCGTCAGGGAAGAGTACAATGATGGTGCCAACTTGGACCAGTGAAGCAACGTCCTCCACAACTAGACTGAAGAACAAAACGACAGCAACTTGTCTGTGGCCCTTCCCCCAATTCCCCAGCACTGTTCCCATCCCCCAATTCCCCAATAAAAAAATATTTTAAAAAAATAAAAAAATAAACTCTAAGTGACCAGAGAGAACTCCACTCACAGGATCTGTAAGACAACACAGATTCTTAGCTCAGGACTGTGAGCTAAAGATAGATGCCAGTGGTGAAAGGATTCTTAGAAATAATGGGGTTCTACCAACCAGAAAAAATAAACAAACTTTGTTAAACTCTCCAGACATTCACTTGCGGTTCCTGGAAAGGTATCCTTTAGGAGAAAATCTACCCTACCGGTGCAGTGATGGCTGTGTGTAGACATGCCCTAATAAATCTGAAACCAAGCTTCACCAGGATCAGGATGAACCACCTGTTAATAAACTGCTTATCAAAACAAATTCAACACTTTTTAACGGACCATAACACCGGCAACCTTGGTGTTAATCATAATATTATACTGCTTTTATGTACTCCTTTTATTGTTTATTATCTCATCTTTACAATAATTTAATAAAGCAAATATTATATCTGTGTTTCTATACACTAATTAACCTAAGGCTCAGAAATAGTATTTAACTTGAACAAGATCTATCTCTAGTGATAGAGATAGCTCTCAACATCTGGTCTTTTTATTGTAAATGTAGTTCTACTCTACTAGGATGTCTCATTTTAAATTAGCCATTAGTTATGAGTCATCATATTAGCAGAAAAAATTAAATGTAATGCTTTCAGCAATTGTGTATAAGCCCCAGGACATCCTTAATACAAAATCAGCATTTTTGATGACTTACAAAATAATAGCAAATCACACCCAGCATATCACTTTTGAAAGCTTTACTGAAGAATCTGCAGTCAGAGAACGTGCATATAATTTCATTTACAATCTATCATTAGGTATATATTATTTCCAAAGGCTCTTCTACTCCCTGAGCCTGGGTTTATGTTTTTCTTCTTCCAGGCTTTGGCCCTACTCCCTCTTATCTGTTTATTACTTAGCAACCTAGCTTCCATCTGCTTTGCAAAACCTCAAGTTCAATGTACCAGTTGGGCTTGGGAGGCAGCCTCAAAACTTGTTGGGACTTAAACATATTCTAAACAAAACTCTATGCTGATTAAAAATAATATTCATATCAGCTGATAAGAATATAAAAAAATAGCCCAGATCTGATTAGATTTAGAAAACTAACAATCACTTTTGTTATTTTAGACATTCATAATGAAAGAATTTACTTGCCTAATGGGCACCATTATTGGTCCTCAACTTGTATCTTTTGAGTTGCAGCAACAGGCATCATTTAATATTACTACTAATCTAAATAAGGGTATTGTATTTGTTATCTACTGCTGTGTAGGAATATTACCAAAAATTTAGCAGCTTAAAACAACTCACATTTATTATCTCACAATATCTTTGGATCAGGAGTTTGAGCAAAACTTAGCTATGTCCTTTGCCTAGGCTTTTATGAAACCAT
Organism: Hipposideros armiger; assembly: GCF_001890085.2. Lineage (NCBI taxonomy): Eukaryota > Metazoa > Chordata > Mammalia > Chiroptera > Hipposideridae > Hipposideros > Hipposideros armiger. The sequence continues at coordinate 178,561 of NW_017732631.1, read as the reverse complement.
TATCTCAGTATTAGCTGGCACTGTGGTTTCATCTGAGGTTTGACTGTGGGAGGACCTTCTTCCAAGCTCGCATGGTTGTTAGCAGCATTAAACATTTTTTGGGCTCTTGGCTGAAGACTGCCCTAAATTTTTAACTGATATGTTTGTTTGATTTCGCAAAACTAGCAAAGGAGAGAGTCTCACCTAGGAAGACTGATATTATAATCTCTGTAATGTAACTACATATATCCCATCATCTTCATCATATTTTATTTGTCATAGGTCCCAGTTCCCTCTTCACTCAAAGGAAGAGAATCACAAGTACATTACTAGTAGGAGGGCAGGATGATGGGGCCACCTCACAGTGTCTCTGCCACAGGTGGTCTGCATAGTCCAAGTTAGTATCGCATACTTCTGAGAAGCAAAGGTATTCCAATAAAGATTTATCCCATAGTTCTGATTTATGTTATTTCTTAAGGAGTTAATTTGCTTGATGTGAAGATAATAAATGAATAACAGCAATAAATGTCACATGTTTTGAAAAATGAAGAAAACACATTAAACACGGATTTCAGACAGCAAATAAAAGCAGAGCAGTTTTAAAGTAGAAATGGAAGTTTCTGTTCCCCTATCCAAATTTAACTGGCTTTATAAATATTATATCAACATCATGGATGAAGAAAAGAAACATATTAAATACATATATTAATTTTCTATTATTGTCATACTAAATGATCATAAATTCAACAGCTTAAAACAATATTCATTTATTATCTCACAACATATAGGTCAGAACTCTTGACACAGCATAGCTCAGTTAGATCTCTGTTCCAGGTTTCAGAAGGTGAAAATCAAGGTGTCAACAGAACTGTGTTCATTTGAGAGGCTCTGAGGATGAATTCCCCTTTAAGGTTATTCAAGTTGTTGGCGTAATTCAGTTCTTTATGGTTGTAAGACTGAGGTTTTCATTTCTTGACTATTGGCTAAGGGTAATCCTCAGCTTCTAGAGCCCACCTACATGCCTTGCTCATGTCCACCTGCTTCCATCTTCAACTCCAGAAAGAACAAGGGAAGCCTTTTATATTCTTTAACTCTCCCTGATCTCTCTGTCTGCTTTGAGTCAGATAAAGCTCTTGGATTTCAAGGGCTCATAGTATTAGGTTGGGCCCACCAGGATAATATCCCTATTTTAAGATCTACAACTGTAATTACATCTGCAAAGTACATCCTGCAGTCTAAACTATTCAAAGGTTGTAGGGATAAGTATATGAGCGTCCTTGGTGGCACATCTTTCTGTCTATCACAATAATCTACAACATCACATTAAAGTCATAATGAGATTTATTTTACTATAATAATAAAAGAGAATGTTTTATTATTTTGCTATCCCTAAGGATAGTATAAACTAGTAATCCAAATGCATGGCAGAGATTTAAAAACTTTAAAGAGCGTTTAGCTGTAATCTCAGTTTTATCCAAGAAAGTACAACTTCTCCAAAAGCATGTTTCACTGTAACTAATCTCAGCGACAACATTATTTGTAGGGTAGTGAATTCTGAGCTGATTATTAAGCATTTGGGAATCTCCTATGCAATTTTTGAGTGGTTCTTTGATTTAGGAGAAAAATGTTGAGGAGGCCAAAGTCTTCTCATGCAAAATTATCTCTTGGCTTGGGAACACTACTGTAGCCTGTATTTCACAAAAGAAATGTCAATATTTTTGCTTAAAGGAATTTAGAGGTGTTTGTTTATTTTTTATGGTTCTGTTTCATCTGAGTTCTTAAAAGCATCAAGTGGTCCTGAAAGAGTAGATACATTTTGTATGTTTGTATTTGATGAACTCTAAGTATGCTCAGCAACTGTATGCCACTCCAGGATCTAATTCACAGAATAAAGTTAAGTACTCACTGACCCTGTGGAGGATGTCAACTATCACAGCAATAATAATGGCTTAAGTTATTTGAATGCTTCCTCTACAAAACTGTGCTAGCGCTTTCATACACTTATCACATTTAATTCTGATTAAATCGTAGGCACCCTTATTGTCCCAATTTCAAACAGGAGAAAACCGCGTCTGACATTAAAATTTGTACTGCTAGTATCTAATAATTCAACTTTACATGCCTATTTTTAGCACTTAAGACCTTCATTTTTTTTTCCACCCCCTACACACACACACAC
>NW_017732631.1:150341-176388 GCF_001890085.2 Hipposideros armiger | reverse complement strand
CCCTACACACACACACACACACACACACACACACACACACACACACACACGGTACATGTCTAACACCAAAAAAGTACACTCTACCAGTACATATTTTAAGGTGAGTGTTTATCTTTAGTTCAAACCATGGTGCTCTGATGCTAAAGATCAGCAAGATGCTAGAAGCATTAAATATGATTGGTTTTAGAAATATTCTAAAGCTATTTTTTATGATACATTCACTTTCATGATTTTCATTTTATTATGTTCCAGTTTTAAAGTGAAGCTGTGCTGCTACTTTCCGCAGGGCCTCTGATTATACCAACTTAGCTGAAAGTGCAGCCATGATTAAGCTATGTTGATAAGGCAAAACATAGTAAATTACAAATTAAGTTATATCACCAGTTCTATAGATTCTGGGTGCCATAAGGGGCATTTTGTTAAAAGAGGTGTTAAATGAGTTCCTGAAGGTTTGAAATATTTGGGACAAAATGCACTGGCTGAACTCCAAGATAGCAGATAATTGAACTTAGCTCTTTTACTGGGAGTAATTAGGCCTAATTTGCATAGGTAAGGTCATTTGAACAACTTTCTGGTGGAAAATAAAGCTAATTGAGATTAATGACTCTTAAACACATTGCTTCTCTACTTAGCATATCGAGGCAATAGTTTCCGGAGAACAGAGAATGCTTCAGGAATTCTATTAGGAAAGTAGGGGTAATAGGTTTTTTATTCTTTCACTCATTTTGTCACATAACATTGTTATAGGTTTCCATAACACATGATTTTATAAATCAAGTTTGTGTCAAGAAATGAAGTTACTTACTAAAGACTACACAACTAGTAAATAGCCAAGCCAAGATCTGAAAGTAGGTCTCTTCAACCTTCCAAATCATTTTAAATTAAAATAAATAGGATAATAGGATAAGGTACACACAATTTACCTATAAATGTAAAGCAATACATTGCTTCTTTTTTTTATGTTCTTATTATGTTTCATACCAAATACAAACAGGAGATAAATGCACATATTCATTTTGAGCATCTGTGCGTTATATATAGACATGTGAAATTACAAACAGATTACTATATTAAGAAAAACTGCATTGGAATCTGTTAAAAATTCAGTAGTGATTGTTTAAAAAGAGAGGGTAATGTATCCAGCTGCAATGCTTTGGGTAAGCTTGTGCTTTGAACAAACTTCACTCTCCACAAAGGCTTGTTGAATAATTGTCCTGCCATTACACTATAAAGATAATTGACAAGTAAGACGAATTAAGCCTGTGGGTCTGAACTAGGACTACAATGTACCCCCTTTCACAGAATACATACAGGCAAACATGCAAACTGCATTAAAAACAAAGTACAGCATAGGGAATAGAGTCAATGGAATTGTAACAGCTATACACGATGTCAGAGGGGTAGTAAATTGGGGGAAGGGAGTTATCACTTTGTGAGGGGTTAAATGTCTAACTACTACATTGTTTTGTACACATGAGGCTAACAAAACATTTATAAATAAAAATAAATATATATAATATATACTTACATATATATTATATATATAATATATACTTACATATATATTATATATATAATAAACAGTATTCTTTATCTGAATATTCAACAAAAAGAAATATATTTATAAAAATTATGATCCATCCATAACCTAGAACACCATTCAGCATTAAAATTGTGTGGTAGAATATTTAAGAAAATTTCCACAATAAATCATTATGTAATTAAAGAAACACAACGGTATTTTCTTGTTATAATTTTGTAAATATAGAGAGATGTAGGGGGTGGTTAATGTATTTTTTTTAAAAGGCTGGAAATATGTAAAACGGAAAAATAATGTTATTTTAAAGAAATGCAGTTACAAATAATTTTCATTTTTGTTATACTTTTCTGTGATTTCTGAATATAACATTTCTACTTTTAGGTTGAATATTTTGACTAAAAAACAAAACGGAATAAACATATACCTGAACTTTTGCCTGCTACCTTGTTACAGGCTAAACTGTGTACCTCCAAAATTTCTATGTTGAAGCCCTAACCCCCAGTACCTCAGATTGTGACCTTATTTAGAGATAGGGACTTTGAAGTGGTAATTAAAGTACAATGTGGTCATTAGGATGGCCCTAAGCCAACACGACTGGTGTCTTTACAAAAAGAGAAGATTAGGACACAGAGAGAAAGACATCAAATAAGTACACACACAGATGAGTGACAAACATCTGAGGACCCAGCGAGAAGGCAGTCATGTGCAAGACAAGGAGAGAGGCCTCAGAAAAAAACAAACCTGCTGACTCCTTGACCTTGGACTTCTGGGCTCCAAAACTGAGAAAATATATTTCCGTTGTTTAAGCCACTGAGTCTGTGGTATTGCGTTACTGCAGCCCTAGCAAACTAACTCATAGCCCCTTCCACTTAAAGCAGTTAAATACCTTTTTCATGAAATGGGTAATTGTACACATTAGATTCTACTGAAATCTGTAAGAAAAGATCTACATTATAGAGTATATAGGGGGCCATATCATAAGTTTCATAGTAGGAAAAAGCATTCAACTCTCAAAATGGCAGGATTTTCAGCCCTTTCTATCTTTCTCTATGTTCTTTTGAGGTTGGCATTGTCCAAAGTTTTTACTGCTATATGTATCCTAATTGTTTCTTGGTACAATCTAATTGTAAGTATGGTACTTGTTTTGCCTAATATAGACTATTTGTAGACCTATGCCAGGAACAGATATGTAAACCAAGAGATTGAAGCTGAGAGACAAAAAAAAAATAGAACAATAAAAGCCATTTTGGCACTTCAAAAAGGGGTATTTTAATTATCTATTGCTATATAATATATTATTATAAAATTTAATGGCTTCAAATAACAAACATTTATTTCACAGTTTCTGTGGATAAGGAATTCAGGTATTGAATATATTAAGCCCTTTATATGTGATTATCAATATTAAGTTTAGTACAAAAACATATATCTCTTTATAGATATGTGCCTCAGTGTTTACAAAATATTTTATAAACAACAGAATAAATACATTTATGTCATATTATAGTTACAAGTAAGGCTTCTTACTTGTAAGAAGTAAGACAAATTGGGGAAATTGATTGTTGAATTCAATGGAGATTTAGAATAGAATACATGGATTTAGATGAAATAAATTCTCTCTCTCTCTCTCCTCTTATCCTTTCCCATTCTCTGTCCCTCTCTCAGGTCCCAAGCTCTATGAGACAGCATGTTGCCTGGGAACTTTACCCCAGATGGATGTCAAAGATACACAGAACCCTACTTAATAACAAGAGAAAGGCCTATAGATAGATAGATAGATAGATAGATAGATAGATATAGATAGATAGATAGATAGATAGATAGATAGATATAAAATCACATTTTAATACATAATGAAATTCACAGAACAGTAATAAACTCAATAAAGCATAGTAAGAAGCTAATATATTACCTAATACTGCAAGAAATTTGACTGCCATATCTAAGAGAAGATTTGTGAGCTCCAGACATACAAGTAAGTATCATATTGAGCAGGCTGGTCCCAGTGTCTTTAGTGGGTGGGTAGCTTGGATTCAGTTATAGCAAGGAAAATATAGGAAACTTTGAAGAATTAATATAGCAGACTTTACAGATAATATTTTATGAGTTCTCAAGGAAATAGTGTGATTTTGGGGGAGATAAGAGCAGTATAGGAGATGATATCTGGTAAAAGGATAAACAGAAAGTATAGTGATATGAGATAATGATGTTTGCCCTGGAAGATTTATAGTTTTGATGACTACTAATATTAAAAAGATACATAAACTATGATGGGATTAATTGGAGTGATTTCATAGATGAGATTGAAAATTGGTTTTAGTTATAAGTGTTTAAGTGGTATTTTTTTGAGTCATTTGCGGGAAGGCAGGAAGGGGGCAGGAGCAGACACTTCAGCATGTGGCTATAGAAAGCCAGGGAGTCAGTGTCTGAAGCTAGGGAAAGAAAGAAGTATGGTTTAAAGCAAAGCCAGAGCTCACATTATATTCAGAAAAGGACCAAAAGTTGTTCTGACATGGTGCTCTGTTGTCAAGTTAGTGAGATAGCTTCACTAAAGATGCCCTGCTTAACATGGAGTTTATTCCCAGCTGTGGGACGCTGATGAACCCATCTATATATGGGGACTGAGGGACATTTGCTGGAACACTGGATTATGGAGGAGAAGAAACTCAAATAATTTAATTTGTTTCCATCTCTTTTGCCCTTTTTCTAGAATGCCAGGGAATTGCTGCTCTACATAATCCACATCACATTCCTTGATATTTTGCTCTATGGCAATAATGTTTTTAAAGATAAATGTGTTATGGAAATATGTACTGTTAACAATGCTATAATATATACCAAGGGGGTCAAAAAATGTATACAAGTGTACACATTGGTCAACGTTGCTCAAGCAGTAGTTAGCCGTAATCAGAAGTGTCTGGATGCTGATAGTAACCACTCTGAGCACCTCTTGTAACTGTAGAAGTCAAACATGACTTGTATTCATCTTTTGTTATCGATATATATTGAGTATTACAATTTTAATAGTTTTCCTTTCTTGAAATGTGTATACATTTTTTGGCACCCTCTGTATAATAAGCATTATGTAAATTGAGTTTCTCACTTATTAGACATTTATTTTTATAACATTTTCTTGTAATTTTAACTGTTTTCAAAAAAGAAATAGATAAAATAGTGTTATTCCAATAGTATAAAATTTTAAGAGAAAATATTTGGTATGATAAATACAATTATCATTAAAATTTATGATTTACATTTAAGTGAAAGTAATGGATTACTTAGTAGGTGCTTTATTATCAATAATGTAAAAGTTTGAGTTAATACTATTTACTTAATTTTGAGTCAATAAAACTAGGAAACTAACACTTAAATTATTGATATTATTATTATTAATGAAGGATGGTACTTTTTTTAACCAGTTTCAGTATCCAATGTATTCTACATGTATTTCTCATTGAAATTTATGACAAAAATATGAATTCATACTAATATGTAAATACAGATGCTTTTTTGTAAATAGTTTGCCTTATAATATCTGGTTATTCTTTAATTCAACAGCTTTAGAAACACAAAATTAAATATTAATTTTTATTTTAAGATAAAATGTTTATCTTAAAAATGTTTAAGATAAAAAGTTTAATATAAGTATAAAGTTCAGAGAAAATACACTTCAAATTTGTAAGAATTGTCAGAGTTAACATAATATTGCATAATTTGCAAGAAAATTTAAAAGCATTCACTTATTATTTAACTGACTCATTAGCAGAAGTTGGCTTTAAGTATGTGAGGCACCTGTCATAGTTCACGATTCACCTGTATATTTTTCAGCCCCACGTGAAATAGCATTTCAAGCATCTCACTCTCTCAGCAGTACCTCCTAAATTACCAGCTATGTTTCACTACTTCTACCATGTCAAAATTTCTTCAAATTCTTGGCAACTTTCAGTCACATCTACCTCATGGATTCTTTTCACTCCTTAAACATCGTGTTTTTCATAATCGACTACTATAGCCATTTCATTGCAGTTTCATAATTGGCCTCTGTCCCTTCTTCATGCCAACAATTCTGTGTAAGCTAAAATCTTTATTCTAAATTGCAGAATACAGCAACCAGGCCTACACTAACTCAGGTGAATTCATTTATAGGAATATGCAACTATGCCGACCACCCTCACTTCAATGTTAAAGCCACAGATTTCAAGGGAACCCTGATAGGTGACTTTTCTCAGTCTGGTAAAAGAGTGTTACTTTAACATCTCCTCAGCATCTCACCCTTATTCAATGACTTCCCTCCTTACTTCTCCAAGAAAACAAAAGCAACCTAATTTTTCATAAAAAATATCTTCAGTTTCATATGCCATATCCCTGTATGTTCAGCCCTTCCTCCTTTTGCAAAGTCAGAATTATTCTTCTTTCTCCCTAAGTCCAAATAAAAAAATTTTTCACTTCATTTTACCTTATTATTCAAAATTTTCACTCTTGCATTTATCTCCTTTTCTTTTGCATCATTGATTTGTTCTGCACAGCACACTTTAAATTTAGCATAAACACAAAATAATTTTTCAGTTTCATAAAACATTCCCTCAGACTTACACTTTAGACAACTCTAACAATTGACCAATTACCTGTCCCATTTTATAGGCAATTTATACAAAAGTTGTTTGTATTTACAGTTTCTAAATCTCCATGTCCCATTATGTTTTTAATCTCTCTAATCAGTTTTTCACATTCTATTTAAATTCATGAATGGCTACAATTTTGACTCTAACAGCACCTGTCTTGTTAATTTCACCTTCTTTTCAAGTTTTCCAATGACATTTCAAATTCAATTATTTATATGTTTTAATCTTACTTGGACTCTCAGCAGCTTTGACATAATCATTACTTCCACCTTACTGAAACACTTTAATACCTTGGGTAAACGACCTTATTAAACTCACAGAACCTTAGTTTCTCATTTATAAATGAGGATAATTATCTTACAGGATTGTTATGAAGATTTAGTGGAGTAATACACTTACGACATCTATCAGTGGCTAGCTTAAAACGGACTCAATCAAGAAAAGCAGATAAAATAATAATTAATTCCTCAATTATGTTAATCTTGTCTCTTGGTCTTCTCTATGCTTTCTAAAATGCTAATTTGCAGAAAGCATTCCTATTTTATATACTCTTTGAAGGCCAAATCTGAGCACAAACATAGCAAAAAATATCTGGAACACAGCAGTAAGTGTTTATTAAAATAATAAATGGATTCTACTGTTAACTCAACTTCGTTTTGAACAAAGAAGTAAATTAATCAAATCACACCCTCATCTCTCCTAGCAGGACAGGTGGAATATGATGCCTGTGTTCTCACCTTATGCAGAATGTAGCCCTATTCTTGTCAGTGTTGCCCAAAGCCTATCTCCGCACCCACCTAATATGTAATATTGAAGACTCGGTTTTCTCAGACAGTGGACCAGCATCTCAGTGCTGAGGAGGCAGTAATGCTGTCCCTGAATGCTTTCCTAAGCCTCTGCATTCAAATTATGTTAATTCACAAATCATATTATATTTCTATACTGCTAAATGTACTCTATGAGAGGTTTAATTACTGGCAAATTGTTCTTATATATAGATGCACTTTTCTAACAGGGAAAATACAAAATCCATAGATAGTGAATTGCAATATGTTCTTTCCTATTCCAGCTCAATATGCCCCCAAATATACATTTACATGGTTTATATCACCCATAGGTAGCACCAGTTCTAATCCCTATGTGTCAGAGCTACGGATGCTTGATGAAGTCTTCTGCGAACTTTCATTTCAGTCTTTATTATTTTTTATTAAAGGTAGACTCCCTAGGCTCAACCCATTACAAGAAATTATGTGTGTATTTCCTCCATCCCTTTTAATCAATTGATGTGGTGTTCACATCAATGCTGAAATAAGAAAATTAGTTTTATAGTAGCAAAGTAATTATATGATAATTGTTTTTTATGAGGCTATAACCTTGAAAAGAGAATAATAGAGAGCAACTTTATTACTTTAAAATTCAACATATGCATGGTTTCTTACAGTGTCCAATCTGCATCTTATTTTATTCTGATCTAACTCCTCACTCCTTTTTATAAACTTCACTTTTGGTCACTTGGCCTTAGATATAACACAATTTTTTGAGTTTCCTTCTTATTTCACTGGCAGCAACTTCTTGATCTTTGGCCTGCATTTTTTGAATTTTAAGCTGTGGAAAGCCTCAGGACTGGGTCATTTTCTGTTTTGCAACTACAGCCACTCCCGAGGTAAGCTAGTTTACCTATCCTATTACCTTGCATACTATCCATATGTATGTGACGCACAGATTTTAATCTCTAGCTCTGCCCTCCTATCTGAATTTCAGACCCTTACGTTAAGCTCACTACTTGACACCTCTATCTGGGTTTCTTATAGGAGTGTACAACTTATTATGTCCAAAAGAGTACTATTGATTCCCTGTTTCTTCAATTATACCTCCTGCACTCGTGGCCTTCATCTCATTAAATTGTAATACCAGTGATTCAATTGCTTAGGCTAAGATATTTGATTTCACCTTATTTATTTATTTTTTTAACAACCAGTACTCTTTATCTCAATAAACATTTCCAACATTTACTCAGTAAATGCATCATCATTCAGTACTATCTTTTGCAGTATCCTAAATTAGTCCCCTTGCTTTTACTTCATCTATCCTCATGTTGATAGTAATCCTTAAAAGGGAGAGTTGCCTCCTCCTTTTCCCTTTCTTATCCTATTCTGACCATAGTGGTTTACTTGTTGTTTCTTGAATATATAAACACATCCTCACCTCAGAGTATTTGCTAACCATTATACCTAAAATACTCATCTATTTGATCAAGGGTATTCAATGAAATAAGGAGTTTAAGCTGAAACGAAATTTTAAAAATTACTTCATTAATGCAGATATCTTGTCTAGTGTCATCTTTTGATTTACATTGTGATATAAACTCCTCTTATTGTTGATTGGTAAAAGTTCACATGTTTGACATTATGGTCTAATTTACACACTTTGATTAATATTAATATGACTCTTGACTTTACTTCTTTAAAGTCTCTGCCCAAATATCACCTCACAAAGATGCCTTTGCTGAAAATCTTATATAAAATAGCACATTATTTATGTGCTTTTCTCAACTTTATTTTTCTTGGCAGCATTTAGTATATGAACTACAAACCATCTAAACCCACATATGTTACTGCTTATATTATGTGCATTTACTATTCCAGTGTCTTCATCAACTTGACCTCACTATTCCAGGAGACTTGCTCAGGAAGTCAAAAGTTGAAAATAACTTTATAGTTTGTGTCACCAACTTTCTGAATATCCAATTTAAAGTAAAATCAGATAATCACCTCTTAAACAGATAATACCAAATGACCATTTCCCACTTAAAATTATTGCTCACAAATTCTAAAACATTGTATCATAAACCATGCCCAGTGCTTAGCAGGCTCTCACATTGAAAGGCTAACTTTAAAACACACTCAAAAAATAAATTGAAAATATTTAATTTATGTTCCCTTCCCTTTTAGAAGCTACCAGGATTTTGCCAAGGTAATCATAATCTTGCCTATGGTAAGCAATAAAGTCAACTTCATCAGGTTGTTCTGGTATTCTTTTGGGGGAGACAACACTCAATAATTTTTATATTCATTTATTCAACAATTGTCATATTATTGAATTTATCATACACATTCAATTATATGACATATATTCTAATGTATAAATATATGTGCATATATACTTATAAATACATATACATACTTCATATATATAAAATATGTATATATATATATATATATATATATATATATCAAGGATAATCTACTTTTATTACCTTATTTTTTTATTTTCTGTCTTTCTTCTTGGAATATAAGCTCCACAATTGAAAGGAAATTTCATATTCTTTGTCCACCACCATATCAACATGACCTAAAAAAAGTGGCAGGTTTATAAGAGATATTCAGTAAATATCCACTGAATAAGTGAATGACTCTTCTATATCTTTTTGTTTATTTTATAATAACTTGTGTTTTTATCAAATCTCTAGAATCTTTTATATCCAACATGAATCCTTATCAGGATGCATAAGCCACAATTGAATGAAAATATTAATGATCTCTGACAGTAGAGTCATAATATGTTCTATTAAGGTAATCTACAGATTTAAAACAATTCACCTGAAAATTCTCTCTTAGACTTACAATTTCTACCTAAAACCACCTTCTGATTTTTATGTCCATTTTAGAAACAAAAGAAGTTAAGCTCTCCTTCTCTTATTATTTTTCAATTCATTTTCTTATGTAACTTTGCATAGTAGGTGTACTTTTTTTGTCATTCTTTAAATTAATTTCTTCTTGGAAGCTAGTTTATTCATATTACAGAAGGAAACAAATGCATCCCCTCATATTTGTACAGAAGAAGAGATCACAAGGTCTGTAAGAGTCTGTACTGTCCCTGATGTCATCTGAAGCTCCAAAGAGTTCTTTACACAAGAAGTCATGCTATCATGCACAGGAGTATTTAATTAAACAAGCTCAGCTGTACTGACCACAACCAATTGGACCAATGATCAATAAACAAGCAAAAGTAAATTATTTAGGGCCGGCCGAGTGGCGCGATGGTTAAGAACTCGCTTGGGATGCCAGAGGGCCCCGGTTCGGATCCCACANATTTGATTTCACCTTATTTATTTATTTTTTTAACAACCAGTACTCTTTATCTCAATAAACATTTCCAACATTTACTCAGTAAATGCATCATCATTCAGTACTATCTTTTGCAGTATCCTAAATTAGTCCCCTTGCTTTTACTTCATCTATCCTCATGTTGATAGTAATCCTTAAAAGGGAGAGTTGCCTCCTCCTTTTCCCTTTCTTATCCTATTCTGACCATAGTGGTTTACTTGTTGTTTCTTGAATATATAAACACATCCTCACCTCAGAGTATTTGCTAACCATTATACCTAAAATACTCATCTATTTGATCAAGGGTATTCAATGAAATAAGGAGTTTAAGCTGAAACGAAATTTTAAAAATTACTTCATTAATGCAGATATCTTGTCTAGTGTCATCTTTTGATTTACATTGTGATATAAACTCCTCTTATTGTTGATTGGTAAAAGTTCACATGTTTGACATTATGGTCTAATTTACACACTTTGATTAATATTAATATGACTCTTGACTTTACTTCATTAAAGTCTCTGCCCAAATATCACCTCACAAAGATGCCTTTGCTGAAAATCTTATATAAAATAGCACATTATTTATGTGCTTTTCTCAACTTTATTTTTCTTGGCAGCATTTAGTATATGAACTACAAACCATCTAAACCCACATATGTTACTGCTTATATTATGTGCATTTACTATTCCAGTGTCTTCATCAACTTGACCTCACTATTCCAGGAGACTTGCTCAGGAAGTCAAAAGTTGAAAATAACTTTATAGTTTGTGTCACCAACTTTCTGAATATCCAAATTAAAGTAAAATCAGATAATCACCTCTTAAACAGATAATACCAAATGACCATTTCCCACTTAAAATTATTGCTCACAAATTCTAAAACATTGTATCATAAACCATGCCCAGTGCTTAGCAGGCTCTCACATTGAAAGGCTAACTTTAAAACACACTCAAAAAATAAATTGAAAATATTTAATTTATGTTCCCTTCCCTTTTAGAAGCTACCAGGATTTTGCCAAGGTAATCATAATCTTGCCTATGGTAAGCAATAAAGTCAACTTCATCAGGTTGTTCTGGTATTCTTTTGGGGGAGACAACACTCAATAATTTTTATATTCATTTATTCAACAATTGTCATATTATTGAATTTATCATACACATTCAATTATATGACATATATTCTAATGTATAAATATATGTGCATATATACTTATAAATACATATACATACTTCATATATATAAAATATGTATATATATATATATATATATATATATATATCAAGGATAATCTACTTTTATTACCTTATTTTTTTATTTTCTGTCTTTCTTCTTGGAATATAAGCTCCACAATTGAAAGGAAATTTCATATTCTTTGTCCACCACCATATCAACATGACCTAAAAAAAGTGGCAGGTTTATAAGAGATATTCAGTAAATATCCACTGAATAAGTGAATGACTCTTCTATATCTTTTTGTTTATTTTATAATAACTTGTGTTTTTATCAAATCTCTAGAATCTTTTATATCCAACATGAATCCTTATCAGGATGCATAAGCCACAATTGAATGAAAATATTAATGATCTCTGACAGTAGAGTCATAATATGTTCTATTAAGGTAATCTACAGATTTAAAACAATTCACCTGAAAATTCTCTCTTAGACTTACAATTTCTACCTAAAACCACCTTCTGATTTTTATGTCCATTTTAGAAACAAAAGAAGTTAAGCTCTCCTTCTCTTATTATTTTTCAATTCATTTTCTTATGTAACTTTGCATAGTAGGTGTACTTTTTTTGTCATTCTTTAAATTAATTTCTTCTTGGAAGCTAGTTTATTCATATTACAGAAGGAAACAAATGCATCCCCTCATATTTGTACAGAAGAAGAGATCACAAGGTCTGTAAGAGTCTGTACTGTCCCTGATGTCATCTGAAGCTCCAAAGAGTTCTTTACACAAGAAGTCATGCTATCATGCACAGGAGTATTTAATTAAACAAGCTCAGCTGTACTGACCACAACCAATTGGACCAATGATCAATAAACAAGCAAAAGTAAATTATTTATATAGTTGAATTGTTGAAAGTTGCAATTGTGAAATCAGAGAAAATTCGGAAATGTAGGCCAGTTAATTATTCTCCCAAATAAACGCTAGGCAATGTTTCATGTCTTTGTCCAGTTTACTTTTTAAAAAGTAATGTTATACTTTTAAAATAACAAAAATTTTTGTCACAATAAGATTATCAATTCCAAAAATTTGTCATTTATCCTTATTTTAAAAAGCTTTTAATAAAAACTATTTTAAGTTACTCTGGAGAAGTTTAAATTTTGTTTAACTCCATACCAAATAAATAAATGTCAAAACAAAGTTGAGCTTTTTCAGCTCTTAAAAAAAAGAAAGAGCTATTAAGCCATGAAAAGACATGGAGGAAACTTAATGCCTATTAGTATGTGAAAGAAGCCAATCTAAATAGGCCACCATATGTATAGGCTACATACAATATATACAGTATGATTCCAACTATATGCCATTTCTTAGGCAAAACTACGGAGACAATAGCAAAGATCAGTGGCTGGGGTGAGGCAAGGGAGTGGTGAATAGGCATCACAGAGAACTTTTAAGGAGAAAAAACAGATAGATATATGTCATTATACATTTGTCTAAACCTATAGGATAACACCAAGAGTGAATCTTGAGGTAAACTACGAACTTGGGATGATTATGATGTGTCTGTCAGTGTGGGTTCATCCTTGGTAAAAGAATGCAGTATTCTGCTGAATGATGTTAATAATGGCAGAGGCTATGCTTGCGAGAGGCAAGGAGTATATGGGAAATCTCTGTACCACCCTCTTAATTTTGCTAAACATCTAAAGCTGCTCTTAGAAATATTCTAAAAAAAAAAAAGCTTACTGAGGTTGTAAATAAAAAATAGGGTAAGAATAATAATTTATGGTTTTAGTTACTCTTTTGTCAAAACTTTTTACATTTCTAAACTATTTAGATACTCCATTTATTTGGGAAATAGAAAGTACTCTATGTACAGCTGGTCCTTGAATAATGTTATTTCATTTAATCTTGTTTCGTTATCACATTCATGATAAAGATAGATTTCTGCCAGGGCCACTGTGTCTGTGGAGTTTGCACATGCTCCCCAAGTCTGTGTGGGCTTTCTCTGTGTGTTCCAGTTTCTTTCCACATCCTAAAGATATGCCCATTAGGTTAAGTGGGTGTCTAACTCGTCCCAGTCTGAGTGGGTGTGGGTGTGTGTGAATGGCCCTGTGATGGAAGGGCATCCTGTCCATTGTAAGTTTCAACCTTCTGCCCTGAGCTGCCAGAACAGGCTTCGGACCAGCCATGACCCTGAACTGGAATAAACAGGGTGGAAAATCATTCTTTCTTGTTTTTATTAATCTTTTAAAACCTAAACAGAATTCACATTTATTTCAATGTTTAATATTAGAATTGCTTTGCATCTTTATTTAGAAGTTTAGTGATGTTTTTATGACCAGAAATATGGTGCAGGAACTTAATTCTTGTTTATATCAATTAGCCTGTGGTAAAATTAGTTTCATTATATGTCATTTTCCTGAAAGTTGCAGTTTCCAAGAACCTATCAATGACGTTAAGTGGGGACTTACTGTATTCCAATTCCAAGTACTAAGGATTTGAGACTTAACTGGCTGTTGAAAAAAAATGAGACAGCAAAGGTAAAAGAGGCCATGGGGGGTCTACAGGATCCATCTTAGACTCCAGTACCAAGGTGAGTGGAGCTCAAGGGCTGCCCTGGGCTCCTGTAAATGCCACACCTGCTGATCTGTCTGGCTGCAATGTATTCCAGAGAATAATGGCTTCTCCTTTGACAATCCAAATATCACCCAGTGACTCTCCTTGGCTGACTCTGTTCAAGAACATTAATAGGAAGGGGGTATTTGGGGAATGCAGTTTATCTGTGTTGCAGAAGAGACATTGTAGGTAGTGGCAGTGATTTTGAGGTTACAACAGACGTTTCAGGACGGACACACACACACACACACACACACACACACACACACACACACACACAGACTTAGTTGTAAATCTGCTCACCAGGTCCAGACCCCAGAGAAGGCTTGCCCTGACTAACACCCATCTTCCTGCCTTGCTTCCCCCTCCTCTCGCTTTTGCAGAAGGGACTGGACTAAGTCAGATGAGAAACTTCAACAAACCAAATGGGTAGAAACAGAAGTCTCACCCATGTAGTTATATTGTTTTACCTTTTAGATTTTCTCACTTTACTTTGGATCCTACAAATAATTTGGGGGTTAAGAAAATCAAAATGCAAGAGGTAAACTGATTGGAAATTTGTTATGATAGTCTTTGTTCTTGCCATGCTGATTCTGGTTAGTGTGAACTTAGCATTAAGCAGAAGCGTCTGACTTGTATATACAGAGGCAAACATTTTGACCTAAAACTTTTCCCCAAAGGACACTTTCTATTGTTTATACACTAAGTGAATGCTTTGACTTGAAAATGTAACACTGGGTAAACAGAAAAAGCAAACTTTATTTAAGTTCAAAGAATCACCCAGATAAAATTCATTAAACAGCTTCCAGCATGTCTCGGTCTGGGAATACTAGATCCCTGATTTCCAAAGTTATAAGATGTTGCTCGCTCTTTGCATTCCTGTGTCTTCTTTGCAACCCTAAATCAATTAACTAAAAGATTCAAAAAGGCTTGCAGGAGGGAGAATCAAGTTAAATTAATGTTTTACCAGCAAACTTGTGCAGAAAAAAAAATCCATCTAAATTATACCTTTGGTCAATGCTCCTACTTAATTTTTATTACTCCTTTGGATTATCTTTGTAGCCCAGCAAGAACTATTATGAAAATTATTTCTAATGTAGAAGGGAGGGTAGTCCTTCTTAGAAAAGACATCATAATATGGTAATCTATAGAATAACAATAAGCATTAACATAATTAAATATCCAAAATGTACCCTATATCATGTTATAGTGATTTTTATTCTAACAGTTAAATTTCAGGTATGAGTGACCTGAAATTCCCCAGTTCCTCTTAAATGTGGAGCAAAATTGTCCCTGTGCTCCAGGGGACAATTGCCTAGAGACATGTTTACTTACAGCTTGGGGGGGCGATAGGGTGTGTTACTGGCATCAAGTGGATAGAAGTCAAGAATGTATTTAAATTTCCTACAATGTGCTCCCCACGTAAAGAATCATCTGGCCCTAAATGCCAATAGTGCCAAGATTAAAACATCTTAATGTAGAGTAAGAAAATAAAATAGTATAAAATTCACCAGTATATTCTTTTAGAAATGTTCTTTTTCAATCTATGTTCTTCCACTTGTAAGTGAAAATAAGTGGGATACAGCAAATTAAAGTATAACACTGATTTTTTTAAATATCATGGTGAAACATAAATATTACTTTAAACATTTATATAAAATGAAAATTTCTCTTAGAGAAAAATAAGCATGAAATATAACTGTAGGTCCCCCCCCCCTTAGGATGTTTATAATGTTTTAATGAATTTGTCTCAATTTAAAGAAATTATGTTATAAAATAAATAGTAATTATAAATTGTATCTTATGTGTATGTCTCTAAAAGAATAGAATACAATTTTAAAAGTTATAAATATTCATGTTTTCTATAATAAAGCAGTAGTCATTTGTAAGATCTTTATGAAAATATTAAATGGTTAAGTAAACAGTTATATGAAAATATAACTAAGTTCAAAGCCAAAGGGAAGTTTGAATTAAAGGTTGGGGATTACAGAGGTCATCAAAGGACCATAAGTCTAAAAGAGGAACACTTGACCAAACACTGATTTTTCTAGAGACAATCATTTTGAAATGAATAATCTTTTCCTCAGCATTCTTCTTTAGATTCTTTTCCCTCCTTAGAAAATACTTTCCAAGTAGATTTTATTCACTAACAGCTGTGCTCTCTGCCTGCATGCTGATTTCACTAGAACATATAACCTTCCTCGCTTCTCTTCTCCTAAATTCTAGACATAAAAATACAACTGTCTAGGTAACAAATCCAAATGGAAACACCAGAGAGAATTCAAATGGCAGGTCAGGACTGGTTTCAAGAGCAAATGACCTGTGCAGTCACACAGGGACCCACACTCATAAAAGCATGTCCATTTTGTACTGGGTCCCACAAATGATATAGTCTTCCTGCTATCGCTCAAAGTCTGAATTCATCTCTCAAACTAGACCATTTACTCCTTCTAACCAACAGACCTCCATCCATGGCTTTCCTCTATTTCTTGCCCTCCAAAGGCTATAGTTTTTTTTTTTTGGGGGGGGGTTGTTTGTTTGTTTGTTTGTTTGTTTACTATTTAGCTACTTTTTAAATGTTTCTTTTCATGTTTTCCCATATTTTATATTGCCATTACTTGACTTTTCTGTTTTATATTACCTAAAATAAAGAGTTAGCCCCATGACACCCACCCCCCAAAATATCATTTCCCTTTGTCTATGCATCCATAATAATTCTATCAGGGGTTTTAGTCAAATCAAAATTCAGAGTATATGTTATTATACAAGATAAATACTACACACAGATAAGCAACATTTTGTACTTTGAGTATATTTGCTTTCTTATACTATGTTTCGTTTTCCCTTGAGTTAAATATCTGAGTCATATTAAAACATTTTCTTTGAGACAATCTTTCTCAAGTCTTTGTCTTCCCATTTCAACCTGGCTGTTTCATCTCTATTCTCCATGAGATCTCCCTCCAACATCATGATTCCCTTAACATTTTTCCTACATTAATTCACTTGTTTCATGACTCTATGAATATTTTTTCTGTATTTACTTTACATTTGATTATGTATATTTTTCAGTAGTTTCCTGAGAAGGATAAATAGAATATAATTATTTTGAAATCTTGAGTAGTGGGTATCATAAGTTGGGACTATTCAGCATCTATTCCTACCACCCTGTAAAGGTACCTTCCATTACTTGCGAGACAAGAAAGCTGAAAACACTTCACGGATCCCTTTACAGAGAGGATTGTCAATATAATTTATATTTCATCAATCTGATGCACTTTTGTGATATTTAGACAGTCGAAAGTTTTACTTCAACTGGTTATTTTCTTGTTTTTTTTTTTTTGTTTTTTCCTGTTTTTACTGGCAAGTATGGTCAGCGAAGATTTCTACAGCACTGTGAGAAGACATACCATCGTCCTGTCACTAGTTTTATACTTATCAAGAGGCATGGCCCAAAGTAATCTATCTCATTGGCCCTCATAACAATGGGCCCAGTGGAGTAGTGGATCCAGGTAAAATAATAGCGGTTACAGTCCTTTTGTATCCAATCTGCCAGTAGCAGTGTTGTATCCAGCATGGCACTACGTACTGTTGTCAGCCCAACCATATTGGACATCCTCCAAAATGTAGAGGAGAACAATTTTTTTTCCCACTAGAATGAATATTTTTTTCTTAATGTCATGTTTTCCTGCATGCCAAGCTTCTGATAACACCATCCAAGGACTTACTGAACATCCTATTTCTTGTTTCTGAATCCTACAAAGTATTACTGTTTACCAGAGAATTCACTTTACTACATTAAATAGCAAAGTGTTATGCTAACATTTTTTTTTTAAAGAAGTTATATTGGGGAACAATGTGTTTTTCCAGGACCCATCAGCTCCAAGTCAAGTAGTTGTCTTCAATCTAGTTGTGGAGGGTTCAGCTCTTTGGCCCATGTGGGGATCGAACTGGCAACCTTGGTGTTATGAGCCTGCGCTCTAACCACCTGAGCTAACCAGCTGCCCCTATGCAACACTCTTGATAGTCACTGGCCATTCCTTGTCACCCATCATCCAGAATTAGTTGACCTAAATATGTGCAATGACCCACTGAAAAATTACATGCTATAGTCAGCTTGGATATAGTACCAGATTACAATGTCATCGTAGAAAATTTGGTATATGCTTAGAAGTTGTCACTTAAATACGGTTCTGTGTCTCCCACTACCGTCACATATGCATCAAGGAACAAAAGTTAAGAAGGGAAGAGGAATGTCTGCCTATGACACACTGGCAAAAGTTTTGCTTCCAGTTTCAGAGGTCTTAAAACCTCTGAAGAAATATATTTTCTTTATTTCATTGAATGTTCTCACTGCTACCTTTACAGTATGCCACTGAAACAGAAAAGAAAAAAGGATATTCTGTTGTCTGGGATGATTTATCCAGATAATCAACAGGAAATTGGATTTGATGCTACACAAGGAAAAATACATTATATCTAAAGCCCATCTACTAGTATTGTGATGCTCACTGACAAAAGTATTTGAAGTTTACAGCAATCAAATATAGAAATGATTCTGAAGGGATCAGGTCTTCCCAAGAATAAAGTTTTGGTCACTCAGAATTGTGAAGAACCATGACAAGTTTATGTTCTGGATGAGAGTAAAAATAATATGGAATGGAAACAAAATTAAAAAGTTATAAACAAAAAATGCAACCTCATGACTAGTTGTGAAAACAATGGCTCTACTAAAGCCTTGTATCTTCCACCTTATCTACTTTCTCTGCTCCTTTTCCTCTATTTTACAATATACTGTGTAATGGCCGTTGTTAGTTTTATTGTTTATTCCTTAGGGTACAGGCTATCAATTTGGGATTTGCTATGTCTGAGAAGGTTTTGTTCTTTCCCTGTAGGGTGATTATGAGCATAATTGTGTTTGTGCCAGGAATAGTTGTGTAACATGGGAGCATTTTGGTGATGTTGATAGTTTTAGGTGGTTCAGTATAGGAAGATACATGTGCATGGTTATGGACAAGGAATATCTCAGAAGTGGCCAGTGGTGAATTAACACACATAAGATTTGGAGGCCAGAAATAAGGCAGGTGACACACTTTGACTGTTTTTTGTATTTCTGGTGACAAATAAAATCACAAAGGAGTTTAGGTTTTTTTGGTATTGTTCTTCCTGTGACCATGTACACAAAGGTTTTAGTAACCGGCTGTACATGGTTTTAGAGCCTGTAGCTGTACTGATAGCTTTCCAGTTGAGGAGGCAGAGTTCTCAGATTGCAAAATTAGCTCCCTTGGTTACCTTGTTTTGTGACCTGGTGTAACAGTTAATTTTATATGTTAACCTGACTGTGCCACAGGGTGACACGATATTTGGTCGAACATTATTGTGGATGAGATTAATATTTGAATTCGTAGACTGAGTAAAGCAGATTGCTTGTTCCAATATCAGTGGGCTTTGTCCTATCATTTGAAGGCCTGAATGGAACAAAAGTCAGCCTCTTTCCTGAGGGAGAGAGAATTCCTCCTGCCGATCTTTGAAGTGCGATATTGGCTTTTTGTTGCCTTTGGGCTACAAATGAAACATCAATTCTCCCTGGGTCTTGAGCCTGCCAGCCTTTAACCTGGAACTGCACCACTGACGTTCCTATGTTTCCAGCTTGCTAACTCACCCAGAGGACCTTGGGATTTGTCAGCCTCCATAATTGCATGATACAATTCTTGATTATAAAACCTTTCTCTCTCTCTCTCTCTCTCTCTCTCTCTCTCTCTCTCTCTCTCTGTGTGTGTGTGTGTGTGTGTGTGTGTGTGTGTGTGTGTGTGTGTGTGTGATATTGGTTCTATTTCTCTGGAGAACCCCGACTAATACACGGATTTAGATACTATCACTTAAAGGCGAATCTTAAAATTTTTCCATCAGCAATTTTAATACTTTTTAGGCAGCTTAGTAATTATCATTAATCCCTTTATGCATAAACTAAACAGAAAAGATTCTCTTCTGTGAAACTAAACCCTGAATGATATAATATGCATGTCTAAAATTGTCTTCTTTTGACCTATATGCTTGATTAAATGTTTGGTTAATTGATTGCATACTTTTAGGTTGGAAATGATTTTCACTCAGCATTTTGCAGATTTGCCTCATTGTCTTCCATGCTTTTGGATTTGCCTGTTGCAAGAATTAATAGATACTATTTTAATGTCAATTACTGTATAAGTGATTTTTTATATGCTCTCATTTTTTTCTCTGGAAACAATTAGGATTTTGTTGTTGTTTTTTTTACTATTATTACTTTTAATATTTTTACTATTGTTATTACTATTAATATTACTGTTTTTACTATTATGTAACTTAAAAATGATGTATTGATTATATTCCTTCATATTATCTGACAATTAAGTTCACAGACTCATCCTAGAAAAAGTGCTACATACCTCATTGCTGAAAATATCACTACAGTCACCATCAAAGTACTCTGCTTGGGAAGCTATGCACTGATGCCAGCACCTAGTCCACCCTTCAAAGCAATTTGGAACTCTTTCTCTGGAATGGCCATGAGAGCTGTTGTCATATTACCCTTGATGTCCTCAATATGTCTTCCTTTCAATGTTCACTTTATCTTCAGGTAGAAGTCATTGGGGGGCTACATCAGGTGATTAGGGAGGATGTTCCAATATAGTTATTTGTTTACTGGCTAAAAACTCCCTCACAGACAGTGCCTTGTGAGCTGGTGCATTGTTGTGATGCAAGAGCTCTAATTCCACACACACACAAAAAAATCCAATTAAAAAATGTGCAGAGGACCTAAATAGACATTTTACCAAAGAGTACATACCAATGGCCAATAGACATATGAAAAAATTAGGAATGGATAGTTTTTCTCAATAATTTCATTGAATAAAAATACTTCCCTCTATTTTTCATTGTCTCTGTTATATCTTTCTAGAATTTCTATTAATTGCATATTGTACCTTTAGGTTTATGCAAAATACACTGTGTGTATGTGTGTGTTTGTATGTGAGCCACATATGTAATTTTAAGTTTTCTTATAATGCCACTTAAAAATGTAAAACAAATTAATTTTAATCATACTGTATTTTATTTAACCCAATATATCCAATAGTTTATCATTTTATCATGTCATGAATATAAAAATTATTAATGATATTTTTTATATATTTTACATTAATTTTTGAAAAGTGGTGAATATTTTACACTGACATATCCTAATTTATACCAGCTAGATTTTAAATACTCATTATCGACATGCAGTTAATGCTTATACTCCCTTACAGCAGAAGTCTAAAGGATATTCTTCCAAGGGGTTGATACAAATTCTGCAAATTTTGAGTTTTATTTCCCCCAGTTGTGTCCAATGGGAGCTTTTTCAGAAATAATTAGGACAGGCCTTTTATTTACTACTCAAATGGTTCTTAAATGTTTTGATGACTGAATTCTGGAAGAGTGCAATAGTCTGGTTATGCCAACAGGAATAAAAATTGTGATACAACAACCATCTGGATAACAGCTATTTTAAGATGTTATTTATTACAGATATCTAAAATGTGAAATAATTTTACTTCTCAAATTGATAAATACTGTAGTTAATTCCCAAAGAGATGGAAGAATGTTAAGAAATTTTAGGAATGACCCTTTATTTCTATCTCTCCCTTTTCTTTCCTTTCTCTCAAAATATATGAAATATATGGACACATAGATTGTGTGTTTATACATGCATGCATACACACATGCAAGCGTGGGCAAGAGAGAAGAACATAATTACAAGGTGTGATCAAAATATGTGGGGAATGTTTAAATTAAAAAAAATATTACAGTAAAAGACACTTTGCCATTAATCCCCCTCAAAATACTCCCCCTCACTTTAAACACACTTATCTCATCATTCTTGGCACTTTCTGAAGCAGTTCTGGAAGTCCTCTTTCCTGAGTCTTTAGTGGCACTGTCATGGCTGCCTCGATATCCTGAATCAATTCAAAACATTTACCTTTCATGGTCATTTTGACTTTGGGAAAGAGCCAGAAGTCACACGGTGCCAGACCCAGTGAATAAAGTGGATGAGGACACACAATAATGTTTTTATTTGACAGAAATTGCCATACCAGCATTCACTATATTTTTTGTCCACATCTCATATTTTCTCTTATATAGTTTAACCAGGAGGAAAGATTTGGGAAAAATCCCAGTTTGCTTTCAAAAGAGACAATTGTGATGCAATTGTCTCCTTTTAATCACTGTTTTATCACAGTTCATCTTTCTTTTCCTGGATCTCACTTTCCCAATCTAAGGGTAGTGTAAACTGTATCTTTTAGTATAAGGATCATTTATTAACACATTGAGATCATTTGATAAATTAACTGCATGAAACACAATTCCATTCATAGAAGGTTCTTACACAAAATTATAATTATGTGCTCTAATTCAGTATTAGCAGGAGTTCCTGGAATGACAGGATGTGGAATCAGCCAGAGGTAAATAGAAATCTTTTGTCAAACAGGGACTCTCAGTGTTTTTAAATCAAATTTTGAGTTTATGCTCCAACTGAGATTCATATATGTTTAAAAGCTAATATACACTGGAAACTTTTTTGATGGAGCAGGCTTGAAAGGGCATTGAGGTGTAAGCTGTTGAGTTTTTCTTTGCTGCCATAATATTATAAGGACTAAGGGAGGAAGTAAGATGTTAATATTTCTCTTGGTTCTTTCTGTTCAAGCAGAATATGGACTACAACATTTCTAAACTCTTAAAATCTCCTATTTATTCTATGTCTCCTGATCTCCCCTTTATCCTCATAATCACCTTCTTTACATTATCTGTTCTGTATTGTGTCTTCCCATGAACTGAATAATTTCCTATGTAAAAATTAACTTTGCTTTTACTACTTCTTATGTTTTCTTACTGTTTAAACCTTTGAAGATTGTAATGATGACAAAATTGATCACCTTTTCTTCTTATCTCTTTTCATACTTATACTTGGAGGATAATATTTTGGTAAAAGTCTGCTAAGGAAAGTAATCTCTCTGATTGTTGGACATATCATCAAATCTCTGTATCAACAAAAGACCAATATCAACAGAAGACCATTTCTTGCTCCTATTACTAATTTTGACACTGTTCCCAATGTTACTGTTTTCTAGACCAACCCTCCTCCAACTTCCCCTTTCAGGTAGATGTTATTCAAGAATCAACAACATCCATCATGAAAACACCGTGTCCTTTTATGGAGAAAATCACCTTAAAGGCCCATTTCAACAAGACCAAAAGCAAATTATTAGATCCCAAAGAGAGATGATGGCTGGTTACGATGACAGCAAAGAACTAAGTATACTCAGCATACTAATCCCAAGTGGTAGAGTATATATTAATAGAAAGGTGATCAGAAACTTATCTACTACCATAGGACAAATAACTGAGGAAATGGCCAAAGTAATTGCTGCTCAGCAGAAATCTCTACCTTCTTTTGCTTGGGTAGTCTTTGACAATATTATATATCAGTCGACTACCTGCTGTCCAAACAAGGTGGCATTTGCACTGTTGCCCACACTGCTTGCTGTACTTATGTAAACACCTCTGGAGAATTAGAAACCTGATTAGAAAAAAAAAATCGCTCAACAAGCCAGGTGGCTACAGAAAGTAAGGACAGATGACCCATTGCATGAGTTGTTTCATTGGCTACCTTCTGGAAAAGGAGCGTTCTTCTCATCTTTGCTACAGATAATTTTCATGATACTGGTAAGTTTGCTGATCCATTTCATAGCATTTAGGCTCAAAGTCAATTGCTTTTCTCGCTGTTGAAAATTAACTGTATGAAGCTGAAGTTGAATAATATTGTATGTCAACTATAATTATATGTGCATATAGTCACGGGACATGGAGTAGAGTGTGGGAATGGAGTCAATGAAATTGTAGTAGATTAGTATGATATTGGGGGTGGGAGGGCAGTAGATAGGGGAGGGGGATTGTTTCTGTGTGAAGGGTGAAAAAGATAGCTATTGCATTGTTCTGTACACCTGAAACTAACAAAAAATAAATAAATAAAATAAAACTCTAAAACTAAAAAGAAAGAAAATCAACTGTAAAGAGTAAATGATAACACAAAGAACAGAAATGATCCATCAGGCTGCTGCATCTACCTAATCTTTGTAAACCTGAACAATATATACTCTTTTCTTACTATTAGTACATTGCAACTATAAAAATAATACTCCCATATTTTAACAAACATTTAAATTTTAGCATTCCAACCACTCCCATCCTAATCACTTGCATCCTAATCACGCAACACTTGCAGACCATGGCCATGAGTGCTAAGACCCTCATCAAAATTTAACCTCAATTCTGTCCCCCATGGGACAAGAGGAACGGGCAGCAGGGAGCAATACCACTCTGGCAAGAATAGTGGGACTTAAAAAAACTTTAATTTGTCAGCACTACCGCATCCTTTGAGGTTTGATGATAAGGGGGAAATTTGTACTTTAACATCATGATTTTGTGGCCAAATATTTGGACTGTTTACAATTTGGTTTCTGATGCTGCTTTCATGACCCATAGCTTTGCAATTTGGACTCTAACTCTACTTGCCAGACTGCACTCTCTATATTCCGTTTAACCACGGACTATAGCAAAGCTTGTTTTACAAGTTTGTTTTGTAAGCTCTAAGGGAATCTGAACATTGGCCCATGTCTTATGACACCACCTATTGGCCATATGTCCTGACACCACTTAGCTAAGACTGGAAAGCCACATTACCCTAACCAATCAGGAAATGTATATGCATATTTGTGACTTTATTTCCCTTACCAACCAGTACCTTTAAAGGTCATCTTCTTGCAAGTTTTGCCTTTAAAATCTCTGCCCTAACTCCCCTGTAGCGGTGTGCAATTTCAGGTTATGTCTCCCTGGTTTGCAAACCACATAGAACTAAAAATCTCTTCTGCCTCTGAGAAGGGTCTTATGGATTTTTATTGACAAGAACTTAATTTGTGAAACATTGTGCAATTATTCCTGAGCTCCGGTGCACAACAGGTGGCAACCAGAAAAGAGCTATGTTGTAGCATGGGTAATTCCACTAAAGGTATGTGTGAAAGCTTTCCACAGTAAAACATATTTGAAGGAAACAGAAATATTAAATATTTTAAATGTGAGAGTATTAAGGATATTAGCATTTTTGTTTCGATTTTCTGATTTTTCAGGTGCTTTTTAAAAAGAGTAAAAGGCAGGACATATATGTTTGAGGTGCTCATAAGTCAAATTATTTGTTGCTTTAATTTGAACTTAATGTTATGCTGTTTATATAAATTGGAAATTGTGAATTATAAAAATTATGCTAGCCATCTGGAATACTATGTACTTAATTCTTATGACATCTGTCTATTTTGAATATTTTATTGAAGAGTATGAAATAGGGAAGACATTTATTAAAGCCCGTTAGTCTATGTTCAATTTATTTATGTCAGAAATCATCAAGATATACATAACGTGCATGTATGTATATACATACATAACACCTGGTACTTCTTGCAGTTAGCTGAATGTAGAAAAATTCAATACTGAAATTCTTCTTGGGAGTATACTATAATTTTTGTCCTAGTTACTTTCATGTTATGAAGAAGCATCAGTCACATAATACTCAAATCTTTAGGAAATTAATAATAAAAAAACAAATTATATCTTCCTCCCTGTCAAATATTTTATGGTCAAGCATTGTTATCATCATCTCTGCCAACAACAATAACAACAAAGAATATCAAATCCATGTGTTACCAGTGACCACTGTACAAGTGATGCAAACTCCACAATTGCATGAAAGTGTTCCTGGCATTCAACCAGGAGATTAAAAAGAAGGCAGCGGGCCGGCCGAGTGATGCAATGGTTAAGAACTGGCTTGGGATACCAGAGGGCCCCGGTTCGGATCCCACATATGAGGGCCAGTGACACTGCCCTCTACAGCTAAGATGCTGAACAACAGCTCAACCTGGAGCTGGGCTG
>NW_017732631.1:20440-150283 GCF_001890085.2 Hipposideros armiger | reverse complement strand
GGAAGAGCGCAATGATGGTGCCAACTTGGGCCAGTGAAGCAATGTCCTCCACAACTAGACTGAAGAACAAAACGGCAGCAACTTGTCTGTCCCCCTTTCCCCAATTCCCCAGCACTGTTCCCATCCCCCCAATTCCCCAATAAAAATCTTAAAAAAAAAAAAAAGAAGGCAGCATTTGGGCCAGCTGAGTGGCTCAGTTGGTTAAGAGCTTGCTCAAAGGTTTGAGCTCTGAACAACAGCGGTTCAAGTCCAGTCCAAGCTGAGCTGCCACTGAGCTGCCAACAGGTGGCAGGATGGCTCAGCTAAAAAAAAATAAATTAAAAAAAAAAGGCAGCATCTAGTTGAAAAACACCATTTTTTGCCAACAGGTTAGAGAAGATTTGTGGGTCTAATTACTCTCTTCTTTACAGTGCTTGATTAAACACAGATTCCAACTCAAGGCTTTGCTGTTAATTTCAAAGGCTTTAATGAGAAAATTCTAGTAAGTTTGACAATCTATGCTTCATATTCTTCACATGACCTCAGATGATTTTTTTTAAGACATTCTGATATGAAGAAAAGTAATGAGAAAACCAATTAAGACCTGACCTACAGTAGAGGAGTTTATTTAGTGATATTTTTGCTCTTGCTTTAGTATCTATTAATATTGCATATGCTGATCAATGTATTATATTTTGCCATGTATAATGAGCTCCCGTGTATAATGCACACCTACATTTTTGGCCCAAACTTTCAGGGGACATAAAGTTTCATTTTAATTTTTTTTCAAATTTGTATTTGTTTATATTTGGGCTTGTTTTTTTTGTATTATGAAGGAATTTTAGAATTTATTTTTTAAGATAGTATAAGAAATTTTATGTAACAAATAATTACAAAATACAAGAACAGATACAAGGTACAAGAAATTTTATGTACCGGTAACAAATTTACAATATTTACTGCATCATAGAAAGCCAAGAACTCTTCATTATTGCAAGTTCATTGTAAGTTCAACAAAACTGATTATCATATTCCAGGGTATGATTTTGTATATGGATATAGTTATTGACTTCTAGAGTTACACTTTTAACTTATAAGCATAAATAAAAGAATTAAAAACATTTATATAGGCATGGAGTTAGTACTACCCATGTATAATGTGCACGCTTATTTTTCCCTCACAAATTTGGGCAAAAAAGTGTATACTATACGTGGCAAAATATGGCATTTAGACTGGGATTCACACCTTGTTTGAACATATGAAGTCAGACAATTAAGTTGGCGCACTCATCCTAAAAAAAGTGCTACATACCTCATTGCTGAATATCACTACAGTCACCTTCAAAGTACGCCCCTTGGGAAGCTATGCACTAACACCAGCACCTAATCCATCCTTCAAAGCAATTTTGGAACTCTTTCTTTAATGGTCATCAGAGCTGTCATCATATTACCCAAATGTCCTGAATGTCCTCAAAATGTCTACCTTTCAAGATTTACTTTATCTTCAGGTAAGTCATTGGGGGCCAGGTCAGGTGAGTAGGGAGGGTGTTTCAATATAGTTATTTGTTTACTGCCTAAAAACTCCCTCACAGACAGTGCCTTGTGAGCTAGGGCATTGTTGTGATGCAAGAGCCATGAATTGTTGGCAAAAAGTTAGGGTCATCTAACTTTTTCATGCAGCCTTTTCAGCACTCCCAAATAGTAAACTTGGTTAACTGTTCAGTTGGTACAAATTCATAATGAATAAACCCTCTGATATCAAAAAAAGGTTAGCAACATCGTTGCAACAAGTTCTTGAACTTAATTGTCAGAACTTGCAATATCAGGAATGGAAAAAAATTCTATTAAATTGAGATTTGTACTTGTATAAGTGGAAAAGTATTTTTAAAAAGCACTGAGGGTCTGCCAAAATCCCAAGTGAAGCTACATCCAGTGTTTTGTTTTGTTTTTGTCTTATCCTGGATCAGTTAAGCTGAATAGCAACTCCCTTATAATATAGCCTTCTGAGAATATGAAATTAAGTCATAAGAGAAAGCTGATATCAGTCAAGGTTTACCTTAGTTCTCCACTTGTTTTAATATCTAATTATTTTCCCAAGCTTTTGGCCCTTAGTTCCATATTCTTATTTAGATCCATAATTCTGATCCCTCCAGGAATTTGTATTCTACCTAAATACCTGACATCATCAATCTTCTGCACGGCTTTTCATTTACTCAATACTTCGGTCACTTTATCTTCAGTTTCCTTAGGCAAGGACTCTTCACTTCAGGTCTTAATTAAACTGTATCCCAATAGAACCCTAATGCTTCTTTGTTTCTGTTTAATCAGAAAAGCTTTAGTCCCATCTGAAGCACCCATTAGGTATGGGGAGAAAAAATTGGTGTCTTTTATTTTAAAGTCTTCCAGTATGCATTAGAAAGGATGTAAAACATAATGAAAAATAAGCATTTCCTGCCACCCATAAATGCCGTAGATTCAACATTAGGCAGTCAGGAAATGTTTATTACTTTTCATGCAAATGTGGCTACAAGATTTTTATAGCCAGGCCACCTATGGTTATAATGCAAAATATGTCCTCATGTAATTGTATTTATTAAAAACATTATTTTTTAATCCAATATTCCATACCAGCACTCTGTTATACAAGAGAACATCTGCCATGCTAGGAAGCTCTCTTTTGCTAGATCTCTACTTGTCATTTTTTCATGGGTTTAGATCATGAAAACTCACCTGGAAAATGAAGACATTTAAGGCTTTATTATATCTTATTACTCAATTATTCTGTATTTTTATGAGTTTTAATACTTTAATTTTACAATGTAGGATGATAGGACATTATTTTACTATAATAAATATAGGAAAAACTGTTGGGTTGTCGGAAAAGTAATGACACATTTTATGCAACAAACATAAAAAAAAAGTCATGACTTTTCCTCAAACCCATTATTTTGACTTTTATATTGCTTACTTAAGCTGGCCGTGCAGTTTGGGACAAGACTCTTCAATTGTGAATAAACGATTTGCAAGTTTAGCTGATACAGTTTATTCAATGTGTGCTATTGATTTGCGTCTTTACTTCTTTTTACCTCTAGCATATCTACCTTGACAATTTTTAAATATGAAAATATGAGCTATTATCGTGATTTCCCAATTTTGTTCTTTCACAATGGCTACTAAATTATATAGGGAAATAAAACAAAACAAAACAGAAATGACCTCAAAAAATCTACAACAAATTTATTTTATGCAATTTTGACTAGGCTTTGGGGCACACTGTGACTTTTAAGTTAATCTTTAGTTATGTCCCTAAAACAATTCTTAGAATAATTGAGAGGAGTATCCATATTTCCTCAACTCCACTATTTTAAATCTCCATAGATTCTCTTCCCACAATATTTGTGCAGAAGATAGAAAATGCATAAAACAAACTTCTACAAGTTCTCACCTCTTCATATTATTTTATTCATGCTCTCTTCTTTCTCTCCTTTCTAGCCTTCATCACAAAAACTTCTTAAAAACTATTCTGTATTCACTATCTACACCTATTGATCACAAATCTGAGCCACAATGTATCATATTCAAGCCTTTGCTTTCATCATTTTTTTTAAATGTTTATGTAGAAATCCTTGAATTTAACTTTATTGTTTATTTTTCCAAATCATTTCCTACAACACTATGAGACTGAGTTTCAGAAAACATTAGCATAAAATCTTCAGTGCCAAGGACTTCTGTAATGGCAATATTGCAAATTAGATATTCTAAAATATACCTGTTATAGAACATTTAAAATGTCAGAACAAATATTGTAACAATTCCCTTAAATGTGTGGATAAGCTAAGAAGATAACTCTTCTAAAGCCAGAAGATATACAGGAGCATAAGGCTGAAAAGGTCAGTGGGCATCAAGACTATTAATACTTCACCTGTAGCCTAGAGCTTCAGGTTTAATGGCCTCATGGCCTATGGCTTATTGAAGAAAAAGCTTTTGGTCTAAGATCAGAAGTTTACATACTCAGAGAAAGGAGAAACAAACACAAATGATAATACTAAATCTACCGTTGGCTGGAAGACAGCAAATATTTGCATCAGATGTGAATATGAAGGATGAGAAGAAAAATTATAAAAGTGTCTTCAAAGAATCTGAATTATAGGCTGGACCATATGTTAGTCTGGGGCTGGAATTCACTCTATTTTCATGTTCTGGAAAAACCAAACCAAACAGAAATCTATATTTTAATGTAAATTAGATCTGTATTGATGGTGCCTCCAAAACATAAGCAAAAATTCAATGGTAAGTTAAAATGGTAACCCAAAAATTTACTTTCAAATATAAGGAGGAAATCACACAATTTCAGACAAAGTAAAACAGAAAAAATATTTAAATCCAGAAACTGACTTATGTCACTTCTGAAGCATGTATTCCAATAAATAGAAAAGTCAAAAAGTCTTTTCCAAAATGAAAGACTGAGAAGTAAAACAAAGTGTTGCACAGAACAATAAACGTGAATAAATCTATACAAATATTGATCATACAATGTAAGATTTATAACTTATCAATTATATTACTATTATTATATTACTATATAAATTATCTGTTGTTATCTAACTAATCACTGAAAAATATACAAGCTAAAGCCACAGTAATGATTTACTATCTCTCACATCATTTTTGGGTCGGGAATTCAGGGGTAGCTCTAGCTAAAGATCCCTCAAGAGGTTGCAGTGAAATATTGGCTGGCGCTACAGTTTTAAAGAAATATTTACTTCCAAAAATTTTACTCACACTGTTGACAAGTTGTTTCTTCCCAGTGGGTCACTCCCCTGTGCTACTTGGCCATCCTCATGGCATGGCAGCTGGCTACTACAGAGGCCAAGGCAGAGACTGCAATGTCTTTTGTAGTCTAGCCTTGGAAATCACACAAAATCATATTCATGGTTTTCTTTTGGTCATAGGACTACAAAATAAACCTTTAAATTGGTGAAAATTTACACTGTTTTTACAAAGACTCAAAATTATGAAGGTGTCAGCCTTTCCCAATTCACTCAAAACTTAACTGGGGTCTTGTATATGTTTTGATTAGTTGATTTGAAAAGAATCTGAGTGTAAAGAATGTCTGAGACATTCCTGGAGAAATAGAATAGGTGGGGAAGACTGTCCTATGTTACATCAATTACATTAATAGAAACACTGTGAAGACTGACAAATCATCTAATGAAACCAATAGGATGCTGATAAACATACCCAATCATACAGGCAAAGTTGATCCATAAGGCAACTGACATTGTGGACAAGTAGGGAAATGATGGAGTATTCAACAAATTGTGATTATTCATATGAAATAAGAAATTAAATCCTTGCTTCACGCAAAAAATCAATTCCAGGAAGAATGAAGATTTATACATGAAAGATAAACTTTAAAGGTTTTAAAATGATAATAAAGAAAAATGTCTTCATTAATTTTGTGTAGAGAAGATCTTAAGCAAATTACAAAATGTGAAAAGTATTAAAAAGAGATGATAGGGCCGGCCGAGTGGCGCATTGGTTAAGAGCTGGCTTGGGACGCCAGAAGGCCCTGGTTCGGATCCCACATATGAGGGCCAGTGACACTGCCCTCTACAGCTAAGATGCTGAACAACAGCTCAACCTGGAGCTGGGCTGCCATGAGTCGCTGGCGACGGCATAGGCTGCAGCCCCTGTGGCAGTGGATTGCCATGGGCTACCGTGTGTAGCCAGCAGCCAGCGTGAGCGGCCAGCAGCCACTGTGAGCAGCCGTCCAGAAACCGGCGACTGATCTGCCTCGCCTGGGAAGAACGCAATGATGGTGTCAACTTGGGCCAGTGAAGCAACGTCCTCCACAACTAGACTGAAGAACAAAAGGACGGCAACTTGTCTGTTCCCTTTCCCCCAATTCCCCAGTGCTGTTCCCATCCTCCAATTCCCCAATAAAAATCTTAAAAAAAATTGAATTAAATTAAATTAAATTAATAAAAAGAGAGGATAGATGATAGATAGATAGATAGATAGATAGATAGATAGATAGATGATAGATATAGACATATATTGACAACATTGAAATTAATTGTGTTTATTCCTCAGAGGCTACCATAAAGGGAGGAAAAGTACAAAACATAAACTGCAAGTTTGACACTCATACAATTGACAAATTATTATAACCCAGAATATATTAAAAACCCTACAAATTAACATGAAAATAAAAATTCAATGATAAAATGGACAAAGTTAATTATTGCATAACAGAATAAAAATACAAAAATGCCAAGAAAATTATGAGAATCTTCTGCTTTGTTAACAAAATGGTAATGTTAATCAAAACTAAAATAAAATATAGTTGAACATGTACATGTTACTCATAGGAGAGAATGCTGATACAACTTTAGAAAGTTAATTTTATCTGGCTAAGTTGAAAATACTCATACTCCACTCAACAACACCATTTAAGAGATAAACTTTCTAGATAAGAGTTAGTGAACATGTGCTCCAGGCAAAATGTGTGTGTGTATAAATTCACAAGAAGGAAGTAACTTCTGCTCATTTAATTACAGTACATTTTTTACTGGAAAAAAATCATTTGGTGAAAAAATGATAGCTTAGAGGGAGTATGTTGACCAGCTAACTAGGATATTTGCTATGCTAGAATTCTCCTAGTGCTTTGCTTCTTAAAGTGTGGTACTTAAATCAGCAACTTTAGTATCTCCATCATTTGGAGCTTGTTAGGAATTCAGAATATCAGGTCCTATCCTACAGAATTAGGATCTGTATTTTATGAAGATAGTCTGGGTTTCATATTCACATTTTACAAAGTTTGAGAAACCCTGCCATGGTAGAGATGTGTGAATCTTCCACTCACAAGTTCTTAAATCTATCTAGTGAGAGCAACTTCTTGTCTCTTTTTAATTCCAAGTTCAATGAAATATCTCATTATGAAACAATTTGCTTGCTATGGAGAAGATCCTCCAAAAACAACACAATCTAACCTGTTTGGAAGTTGTTTCTTGTTATTTATTAATGATCATTATATTTTATTAGTTTGTTTGTTGTGAATCTGTTTCATAAGAGAGAGTTTCTTGTTTCCATCTTTCTTTGGATAATGTAAAAATTCAATTACTGAAAGTGGTCAATTTGAGAAAAATCCCTAGGCTAGTGTTTCTCTAACATCTGCATCGGACTCAAATGTGGTTTACATGCAAATTGTTAAGCCAAGTGTGATAGGTAATGAATCTGAATTTGTCAGCGAATTTCTACCACCTATGTTTTCAACGAGCCCCACAGTCTCAAAATTATGAAGAATTGGATTATTTCCTTAACAAACTCAAGAAACAAGTTTTTTTAAACATGTTGTTTAACCTATTTCTCAGCTTTTAATTATAAACACATGCATGACAATTACAAAAGAACACTAAGGAAATAATTCTCATGACTCCCTGGTTCAAGAATATCTGAGACTTTGAAGGCTTCTACTTTTCTTATATTTCCCATTATTTTACTTATTCTTTATAACTTTGAGGAGTTGAAAGCTAGACTTACACTCATAGCTACGTGTACAAACAATGAATGAACAGATATATAAAGTATACCAATATTTTATATTTATCCAAATTACAAGGATAATTATTCTTTATTTCACTTCATTCTTATTGCCATAGTCTCATATAGATGGGATGATTCCTATTTCATATTTACTATCAACTATTTTACCTTTTTTGTTAGTAAACAGGCTTCTTAATAGAGTAGTTAATGTGCCACATGCTATTAGAATGTCACACACACACAAAAAAAAATTGGCCAGACTTTTAGACTTCAGAGAAAAACAGATTCATTTTATGTCAGTCATATAAAGAACAATGAGCTATGTAAAAAATGATCATATAAGTAGATATTGTGGACAAATAAAGGGCCACATACTAAACCTGACAAGTTCAGAAGAGGCCAGCATGGCAGGCCCTACAAACTCAGAGAGGGAAATAATTCACATAGGATAGTCTGAACATAAAAATTCCTAACTAAAAGCGGGTCATGGCCTGTAGTGACATCCTTGGCCTGTAGTTTCCTTGACAAATGTCAATCTTTACCTTAAGTGAGCCTGTTTATTGTCTTTTTGCATCTAAAATAGCATGACGTTGGAATGTCAGAGTAATCCCTTCTTTTGGACCCCTCTCTGGGCACAACACACCACACCAGACCACTAGACTACAGAACCCCTCATTGCTATCTTGTTCCCTGAATACCATCTCTATGTGCTGTAAAATGTTAATTGTTAACTATCCTGTGCCACCAATGTAAAAAAAGTACGTCTCCCCATTTTATTTTTTATCCAATCCTAGAGATTTCCCTGTTTCCCCTACCCTTTAATCTACCATCAATGGATTTCATGTAGCTCTCCTTACATTTCTTCCTTTGATTCTAATATATAAAATAAGAATCTGTCATTTTCCAAAGCATTTTATAATTCATTGAGATTTTGCTTCCAGCAATTGGTTTCCGTTTGGCTCAAATAAACTAATTAAACTTCTCTACAGGTTTGGACATTTCTTATGTCGACAATATCTATGAATAAAATTATGTGATATTCTTTTACTATAGAAAATCAGTTAATAAAATTTACTAAAACTAGTCAAATACATTAATATGCACCATTGCAAAGAGTTTTTGTGTAGCTAATCTTCTATAATTATTTTCTTAAAATTACACTATCTGAGAAGTTTCAAGTAGCACAGGCAAATACAAATTAATAATAATATTGTGCTATTGGCTAGGCATCTTCAGCTACGTCACTATTAAAATAAGTAAAACAACCACAATAAAACCTTCCTGACCTACAGGTTACTTAAATGACTGACTCTGCATCCTAGAAAAAGGAAAATAATGGTAAGAACCAATGAGAGATGGTTAGAGAAGCTAAAGTCACTGAAGAAATAATTTGTTGTTTTAGAACCCAAGATACCAATTATCATTAGGGTAAGAACATTTCCCATTTACTGAAAATTATTTGAACCTAGGTTCTCTATTTAATGTTATTGACATGCATATTCGTAGACTTGAGAATCAGAGTCAATTGAAGAAAGAAACAACAGCTTAATTACAAAGCTTGCTATCACTGCAATGCATCCTAATCTCAGATAATCAGAACAGTACTGAAATTCCCCCTCGCTTAACCTCAGTTTGCTTATTTCCAGGTGAAAACCTAATTTGCCTCATGCTGATTATTTTTGAATAAACTGTCTTAGATATTGTCACCAATGTTACCCCTTCAGGATGAAGAAAATAAAAGGTGCTATATGAAACCATGTAAAAAATAGTCAAAGTAAACAACTGAAATTTTCTGAATGGAGTAAATCAATCTGAATTATTTATGCTTCAAAACCCATTTTGGGCTTGAGCCACCTAGACGGTTTTTGAGTGGAGACTGTTTCTTTATTCCCACAATCTACTGAAAAGCCCATGTTAATTTCAATGGCTAATGTTCAATTATTTATTTTACTTTAGATCTAAATACTTCATTTGTTTTGCTACTGTCTCTGCTTCTTGATCTCATCAGAAACAAAATCCTTGAGTCATTCAAGAACAGTCCCCAATTCAGAAGTCTTAAATTATATGGAATGCCCAAGAGAACCACTTTGTTGTTAAATTTTATATCCTATATAATGAAACCACAGTTTTGCCCTAGGCTAAATGTAGAAACAGGAGTAAGATATTTTATTAGATACCATTAAAAGCCATAGTTGTACTAATGTTTATAAGCAATGATATAGACTTCAGTACCACTATTCTTGACCATATTTATGTTAAGTTTAAAAGCTTAATTGCCATCACTTCAAACTACTGAGTAACTTTTTAGGACAAAATATTAGTCATTGAATATTATGACTCATTGTTTTTCCAAGGAAATGGGAGATAACAGATGGAGTGCCAACTTTAAACTACAGTCACTAAAATAGAATTATCAAGAAAAAATGGACTCTAAAATAACAACTTTAAAAAGTATGACCAAAAGCACTGTTGCAAAAGAGAATGCATATGGAACAGGGAGTTTTTGGTATGATTGACTTAAAAATGTGAAACTTTTTATGTAAAACAAGTACTAAAAGCCAAATTATCTAAAAATTATTTTTTTATGAATTTTTAAGTAACCTCTTTAAAAGGGATACATTATACATGCTATGGCTAAATAAAATTAAGAAAAGATATATATTATATAATGAAAAGTAAACTTTGTTCCACAGTTCTCGTTCCATTACCAAAGGCAAACAGAATAAGTAGTAGTCTATATACATTTGTGTATATGTTTATGTGTGTATCACACCAGAAATTGTCCACACATGTATAAAAACATACACATGTTTACATATGTATATGTCTTCTTTACAGAAATGAAAGCTTATTATACATAATCTTCTATATCTTGCCATTTTCACTTACAGTATAAATCATTCCATATCAGCACATATAGACCTATTTTACTCCTCTTATCTCATTACTCCAAAGCTCATTTATGGTCCTTTGTATGGATGCTTCACAATTAATTTATTTATTCTCCTCCCAATGAGCATTGATGATTTTCCTTCCGCTTACCTAACTGTATCAGTCAGAAAAATATTAAATAATAATGCAATAGTGGCATCAGACTTAATGGGAGTCCTTCTAAAATTTCACCATTAAGCATGCTGATAGCTTTTTACTTATACACATATACACAGTCATCATGATAATGCAGTTTCCATTTATTTATGTGGTTCTATTTTACTAGTACTTTTAGTAGTTGCTATATTTATATTTTTGATTATTTAGTTTTGTTTGTGCTTATGAGTTTTTAGCAATAATGGCTATTAGATTTAATGAAATGTCTTACCTAAAATTATGCAATTATGGATATGATCATATTTTCTTCTTTGACTTACCAATATTATAGTTTATATTTATGGACTTCTTAATATTCAAGTATTCTTACAAATCTAAAATGAACCACCTAAGTCAAGATATTGATATTATACAAGATTTATTCTATTTCTTTACAATTTTGGCAAAATATGAGTGTATTGGTTTGTAGTTTTTTGTGTTTTTTTTTTTAGTTCTAGTTTTGTCATTTTAAAAATATATCTCTGCTTTTTTTAAAAAAGAAATTTGACGTAGTGCTTGTTCTCTTTATTAGAGTGTATAAATGGTATTGAAATTGTATGATTTTGAGATTTGTTAATATTCACTTATAAAGTCATCTAAATTCATGAATTTATTAAGATAGGCAATAGGAGTGGATTTATCAACGAATTTTTCATTTTTTTCTGTAGTAATTGGTCTGCTTAGAATTTATATAACTTCATGGTTCTGGCCCCTATCCTAAAATACATTCATAAATATTCTAATAAAATCATTTTTCCTGGGGAAAAAAACAAAACAAAACAAAAACTTTAATTATTTCTCAGTGTAAACTCCATTAATGATGATCTTCCCAGTGTGTTTTGAATGGAATATTAACTACCAAGCATGCTTGGTTTTTTCATATTCTATCTCCTGTCTACTCTACTAGTCTCATTTTTCACCAGTCCCACTCAGGCAGTCCAGTCATAAGGAAATACCTGTAAATGCCACAGGTATGATGTTGCCCCATGACTCTGAGGATTTACATTTGTCATTTCCTCAGGGCTGTAATTCAGGCCAAGTTTAACCATTCTTGGGACACTTAGGGGATCAGTCTGACTTCACTGCTCCTCCTTAGTATTTTTCTTAGCATTCTTCAAAGATTTCTATCAAGCAATTATCATACTGGTCACAATCATTGATTTGTATTCCTGTCTCCCTAACCTATGCTTCCAGGGCTGATGACAAGTAATATTATTCTTCATATCTTAAATTAAGCACTTAGCCTGTAGGATAATAAGGGAACCTTAATTACTATAGAATGCAAAAGTTTAGTTGATAAACATAGAAGAACTTGCCAAACTTTACAACTAAAATAAGAATTGCTGTCATGTTGAAAAAAATATTGTTTTAAATTTTTCTTATTTTATTCCACAAGTTTATCTTCAACTTCTAGTATTATTCAATATTACAATTAACTTATATAAGAACTTTAAAAAAACACCATGACCCCCAAATAAAAAATGGCAAGCCAAGTCAAGTTCAACAAAACAAAGCTAAGGTCACTAATTTCTTCAATACAGTCACGAATCGCTTAATGATAGGGATATGTTCTGAGAAATGCATCGTTAGGCAATTTGACCATTGTGTGAACATCATAGAGTGCACTTTCACAGTCCTAGGTGCTACAGCCCACTACACACTTAGGCTAGATCGTGTGGCCTATTGCTCCTATGCTACAAACCTGCACAACCTGTTACTGTATTGAATTGTAGTCAATTGCAATACAATGGTAAGTATTTATGTATCTAAACATATAAAAGATACAGTAAAAATATGGTGTAAAAGTTAAAAAAAAATCACACCTGTGTAGGGCACTCACCAGGAATGGAATTGCAGAACTGGAAATTGCTCTGGGTGAGTCTGTGAGTGAGAGGCAGTGAATGTGAAGGCCCAGGATATTACTGCACATGGCTGTCGACTATATAAACACTGTACACTTAGGCTACACTAAATTGATAAAAGCATATTTACCTTTGTTCAATAACAAATTAGCCTAGCTTACTATAACTTTTTATAAACTTAATTTGTTTTAACTTTTCAACTCTTTTGTAATACAACTTAAAATACACATTATACAGCTGTACAAAAATACTTGTCTTTATATACATATTCTATAAGCTTTCTTATTTTTAAATTTTTAAATATATATGTTTTTTACTTTTTAAAGTTTTCTGTTAAAAACTAAGACATAATCCTACACATTAGCATTGGCCTCCACAGGGTCAGGATCATCAATATAACGGGTTTCTGTCTCCACACCTTGTCCCCCTGGAATGTCTTCAGGAGCAATAGCATGCATGGAGCTGTCATCTCCTGTGATAATAATGTCTTCTTCTGGAATATCTCTTGAAGGATGGAGCTGCCTGAGGCTCTTCTTGAGGAGCTGTCACTCATTTCAGAAATATGTCTGTGGCGGTTTGCTTTTTTTTTTTTCCTCAGAGATTTCCTTGTAAGCACATAATGCACCATGCACATCCCTCTCTATTAATGAAAACCTTTCAGTATTTGGGTCCATGTTTTCAAACGTTAGGTCTGCAAAAACTTCTGCTAAATCCTTCACTATGAATTTTCTTGGGGCTTCTTATTTTTCTTCTCCTGCAGTTTCCTTTTCTCTTGTATCTTCTTCAGCTATGCATTCCTGTTCCAGTCCCAACAACTCATTAGTCAATTCCTCAGGAACCATCTCAAGTAGCCTCTCAAAGTCAGACTCATCCACACACTGGTTAAAATTTGTTAGCTGAACTACAGCCTTGTTAATTTTTGCAACCTTCTAATCCTTTGCAAATACTTTAAAGTAATGAACAGACCTTTTTAATGTCTTCTTCCAGATGCCATTCACACACTCCTTGGTGACCTCACCCAAAACACCAGCAAGTTCTTAATGCAGACATAGATGTTGTAATCCTTCCAATGCATCAGTGTCTCCTTAGTGTCTGCCTCAGTTGCAGCAACAGACTGGCAAAGATGTTCCTCAGGTAGTAAGCCTTAAAAGCTGGTATAAATCAGTCAGAGAAAGACAAATACCATATGATCTCATTTATATGTGGAATCTAAATAACTGAATAAATGAGAAATGTAAACAGAAATAGTCTCAGAGACACAGAGTTAAAACTGAGGGTTGCTAGTTGGGAGGGGATGGGGATGAAGGAGAAGGGGAAGGGACGAGACAATACAAATTGGTAACTAATATGGCCTCACGGATAGAAAAGACAGTCTGGGGAATATAATCAATAATGTTGTAAATATTTTTTAGAGGGCCAGATGAACTCATGTCTTGTTAGGGAGACCACTGCATAGACAGCGTAGAGGCCTGACCACTGTACTGTATTTCTGAAGCTGATGTTGAATAATATTGTATGTCAACTACAATTATATATACATATAGTCATGGGATGTGGAGTAGAGTGTGGGAATGGAGTCATTGGAATTGTAATAGTTAAGTATGATATCAGGGATGGGAGGGCAGTAGATTGGGGGTAGGGGTTGTTTCTGTATGAGGGGTGAAAAGGATAACTATTGCATTGTTCTGAACACCTGAAACTAATAATAATAATAAATTAAAAACAAAAAAAAAACAGAAAAATTAAAAAAAAAACAAAAGGACAGCAACTTATTTGTTCCCCTTCCCCAATTCCCCAATATTGTTCCCCTCCC
This sequence comes from Hipposideros armiger, assembly GCF_001890085.2. Lineage (NCBI taxonomy): Eukaryota > Metazoa > Chordata > Mammalia > Chiroptera > Hipposideridae > Hipposideros > Hipposideros armiger. The sequence continues at coordinate 135,994 of NW_017732631.1, read as the reverse complement.
CCAATTCCACAATAAAATCTTAAAAAAAAAAAAAGCTGCTATAACTTCTCAATCCATTGTTTGTATCAAAGAGGTGGTGTTTGGAGGGTGAAACACCACTTTAATATTAGGATGAGAATCACCAATAAAAAGAAAATACGAGAGTATTATCAACAATAGGCAAACCTTGAAAGGTATGTTACTCTCCAAACAGTACTTCTCCATTTTTCTGGCATAGAAATTCAGAGGAGCATCTTGGAAGAGGAGTTCAGTCATCCATGACTTCTTATTTCTCCTGTAGTTCACTGACAGTGTGTGCTTATTGATATGCTTGAAAGTCCTGAGTTTCTCACTGTGTCAGATCACAAAGGGTTTCAATTTGTAGCCTGCGACATTGCCCCTAAGTAATATTAGCATCCTATCTTTAAGAGCCTTAAAACCTGGCATTTACATTGCCTCCTGACAGATGAAAGTCCTTCTAGGCATCTGTGTTCAGGATAGAGAGGTTTCATCCACATTGAATATTTGCTCTGGCAAGTAATTTTCCTCCACAATATGCTTATCTAGTTTCCAAAAATTATTCACCTACCTTCACAGCAGTACTCTGAGACTCACCACTCACTTTCCTATTATGTAATGAATAATGATTCTTGAATCAATTAAACCGCCCAGACACAGCAAGCAGAAGTTCAATATCATAGTCAGGTCCAGTCTTTTCTTTAAACATTGCAAACAAATCTTGCTTTGGCTGGGATCGTCGTGATGCTGGGAGGAATACACTTCTGTGTCCGGTCTTCAATTCAAGGCATTAGAAATCCTTCCATGTCTGATGAAGGCCCTTCTAAAATCTGTTAGTCTCATTGCCTTTAATGAAGCAGATCCTTTAACAGTTTCCATCACTTTGTTCTTGTTCTTGTTCTTTCAGATCATAGCTCTAGTGGACTGGGACATGCCTGACTGGGGATCAATAACCATCACTGATTTTTCCACCTTCATTGTCTTTAATCACTTTTAATTTTCTCTCCAGGTCAATTACTTGATATGGCCTCTTACTGGCAATATTAGCAGTGGAATCTATATTCTTAGGGCCCATGATGAACACAACAGAAGATTAAATCAAGCATAAGAGAAAATGATGCAATCAAGAGATCAGATAAACACAATGTATATGAGGCTATTGCTAGTGTAACTATGTGTACTGTTTTATAACAAACATTTTTTTATTCAGTAAGTAGAAAAAGTACACTCTAAAATAACAATAAAAGTATAGTACAGTAAATATATAAACCAGTAACATAGTCATTTATTATCATTACCAAGTTTTATGTACTATACATAATTGTATGTGCTATACTTTTATATGACTGGTGGTACAGCAGGTTTGTTTACATCAACATCACCACAAACACCTGAGTTATGTATTGCACTATGACATTACAACTTCACTAGGTGATAGGAATTTTTCACCTGAATTATCTTATGAGACCACCGTCCTACATGAAGCCTGTTCTTGGCTGAAACATTATTACAAAGTGCATGATTATATATATATATATATATATATATATATATATATATATATATATATATATAAATAAACTTCAACCACACCCTCTATTAACCGCCTAGCAATTCCCTGCCATCCCAAGAAAAAGAGCACAGGGACTAGATAATATCGTCTCCATTTTATAAGTGAGAAAAGTAAAGGTGGAAAACTAAAATACTTAAGATCACATTGCAAAGCAAATTAGAAGTTGATACTCTTGACTTTTAGTTTTCAGGAATAAAAATGAAAGTCACTATTCACTTTATAATTTTCTTATTGAAAATTAATTAATATCTTGCATTTGAAAAAGGTGAGATTCCAATACTGCAGTCTTATAACCTATGATCCTGAAAGGTTGCTTGAATGCATACAGGAACAACAGAACCTCAAAGCTCACATTTCAGTCATTGTTTTACTTAAAATTGAAGGAACAATTAACTAGGAAATGTGTCTGACAGAGTCAGAAAAAGGAAATACCTATGTGCACTATCAAAAACCTTCAGGAAAGGAAATAGAATTTGGACTTAAGGAAATAATCGTGCCACTTTAAGCAGAGAAGTTTTATTCTTTCCTAGCAATTGGATTTACTCAGTGAAATGATATAGTAAAAATGATATTTTTTTAACTTACTGACAGCGACCTATACTCTGAATGTAAGAAATTTTCATTTCTGATCTGATGCAATTTATTTTCTAGGTTAACCTTAAGTCTTCCATATCGTCAGTAATTCAGCTAGATATATTTTGATGATATATAATCTATATACCAACTATTTCTTCAATAGTAATCATACATGTATCTTTAAACCCAGTTGTTACATTTCCCTCTTTTAATTTCTCATTTGCCTACAGGAGGAAGGAGGAAGGGAGGAAAGAAAACGGGAAAAAAGACAGGAGTTGTATTTATTCAAAAAGTGAAATAAATTAAGACTGGTATCTAAACAGCCTGGAGAATCCATACAACTATTTTCTCTTTAGGTCAAATATAATATAACTCATAAAATATTGGCGAGAGACTTTTAAATGACTTTTTGTCTTCTCTCCAGTAGTAACACCCTGTTCTTCATTTAGGCAGTGCTAAATTTATACATATGTGAACAGAGATCACCAAAGTGGAGTCATTGATGTCAGGGGAACACAAATCGAGCTGTGAAGCTGTGAAATTAGTCTTACAAATGTTCCACCAAGCATGTTTTTCCATATATTTTTGAACTTCTCAGCTGTGCCTGGACCTTATCTCTGCCTCTCCATGACAAGCTGATAGATCATCTACATTCTTTACTTTGAAAAGAGCCAACCGCTTTTGTCAACCAGCATTCTTTATTTGCTTGTTGAGCTCAACCAATCCCAATTAACCTAACCTCACTCCTTTTCCTAACCTTGCTCCTTCATTTACATAACGAGGGCCAGATTGAGAATGATACATGCAACCAGAGCCTTTATAAACATTGCCTTTCTTTGCTCTCTTCAGAGCACCTCTCAGCCTACTAGCTGAATCTGTGTTTCCTGGTTGCAACCTCTAACACTCAAATAAGTACTTTTTATTTCTCTTTTGGCTTAAGCCTCTTTCTTGATTTACATGTAAAAATGACTTCTGTTGTTTATGGTATTAAAAAAAATACTTGGGGGATTTTAATTGCTATAATGCATTAATCTAGTATTAACTTTAAGTATTAATCCTATGAGATTTCAACATTCTAATCACTGGAGAACTATATACATGGAGATTCTATACAAATATATTGCATTTGCAAAAGGTGATACATTCCAATATTACAGTCTTATAACCTATGATCCTGAAAGGTTGCTTGAATGCATACCAGAACAACAGAACAACAAAGCTCACATTTCAGCCATTGTTTTACTTAAAATTGAGAGAAATGTTTACCAGGAAATGTGTCTGAGAGAGTAAAAAAAAAAAGGAAATACCTATTTGAAGTATCGAAACCTCCAGGAATATATATATATATTTTTTTTTCTGGTATATATATAACTACATATACCCATATATAGTTATTTATTAATAGAGGTAATTCTGATGCTTCATATACCATCAATAGAAATAAGAAAGCAGTATCGCTTGGCTTTATTTCAACAATCAAACAGTCACCAAAATAGAAATTACTAGACATTTCAGAGTCCATTTAGAATTGAGCTGCAAGAACAGATTCTCTAATTATTTTTTTTTCTATCATTAATAAATTCTACTGCAAAATAATCAGAAAATGGATAGTTTTGGTCTATTTTTCTACTTTAAGCTTAAGAATTGTATCTAATATTGAGAATCCCACATCAATTGCCAGTGAAAATAATATGCATTCTTATTTCATTTTTGTTTGTATTCGATACTGATGGCACAGCAAAAATGAAACTGTGATTGTAAAATAAACAAATACAGGTCATTCCTTTCTTGCTAATATAACAACACAATTGTTGTGCATCACATAATAAATAGTTTTATATGCACATTATAGAAAATGCTTAGCATATAGTTCATTTGCCGTTATAAACATACCAAGAAGCTTTGGATGACAGGTAATTCACAAATACAATATCCTATACTAATTGAACCAGGATGGAATAGAGGAACAGTAATCAGAAGTGATTTCACATTCTGTTAACTTTCTGAATTGAAAACAGTACCTCCTCCTGGGGGGATATATTGTGGCAGTCTTAAACCAACAAGATCTATATTACTCCATTTCTCATGAGAAAGAGGGATCTAACAGCACAGCTTTCCATTATCAAGTAAAAATATCTAGGAAGAAAAGGACAATTTGAAATGGAAGGAGAACTGACTCTGGGTGGTGAACACACAATGTGATATATAGATGATGTATTACAGAATTGTACACCTGAAAACTATGTAACTTTACTAACCATTGTCACCCCAATAAACTTTAATTGAAAAGAAATAAATGAAAGAGGCTGCAACCGCCAGGACAAATAGAACTCCGTGCCCTGTTTTAATTATAACTTCTGCTTTTCTGTTTCAACTTACTTATACATTTATTTTGATAGTTTTCCTCACCTCTCCCACCCATTCTCCCCCCCCCCAACAACTGTTTCTTGATACATCTTTTGCATACATCCAAAAAGTATTCCATGGATACTAGTGAGTAATTATGTTGACATTGAATTCCTTTATGTCATGTTGGGCACCTCGTGAGTGCTAAATAAAATAAACTCAGGAAAGAGTATCTATGAGGGTGACATTAATAAAGACTTTATATAGGTTACAAAATGAAAGGCAATCTTTATCTAAAGAGGCAGCAAATACTGATGAATCGTACTGCTAATTACATTCCTTCTCCCTGGCAAGGCTGCTTTCTGGTGAAAATGGCCAAGAGACTCTTTTATTCTTTCATGCTTGAAAAACGCTAAAGAGGTGTTCTGATTTTCTGTACAACATATGTTAAAGAAATGAAATCTTGAAATTTTGTGTTATTTAATTAAAGAATAGAGGAATTGCATTTTGTAAATATTTTAGTCTGTAAGCAGCTTGCTTTTTTCCAAATGACATGCAATGCAATTAGCTTTTAAAAAGAAATCTAAACTAAATAAAAGTGAAATGTTGTGCTTGCTATTTTTAGAATATTATAATACCAAATATCCCATTTTAAGGGATTATCTATTTGAGTTAAAAGTTTCCAGAAGATTATGATGTGTTAACTTATTTCTGGCATCTGTCTATACCTATATTTACCAACTTCTCAATTACACATGGATACAATAGAATCAATCAAATAAAAGGAATCTTCCCATGACAAATATAAGAAACAAAAGGGATACCTTGCCATCATATAAAGTATCCATACATTAAAGTATCCAAACATTACTTTCTTTTTAAAATGTAATGTATGATTACATTAAATATAGGTAATAAGATAGCAATGAGAATTATCTTATTATTAAGTGATTTATACTGTGTGAAGTGGCTTCTTTCAGAGGCACTATTTGATAAATCTGTGGCATATTAAAAAACAAGACATATTACAACATAGTTTTATAAATAGGTGAAAGCATTACTGAAATTTTGGATAAGGAAAGAAGTAACAGAAATAAGCAGAGGGGCCCGTATTGGGTTTAGTCATAGTTCATCTCTTGGGACAGCAAAAATTAGATATGTGCTACTAAACGCAAAACCTACATACGATAACATAGTGATAAACAATTCCATTACCTGCTATCATGATACTTACAACTTATGGGAAAACAAATATTAAATAAGTGTTGTGTGAATAAATAAATGATTTATGCTCACAAATTTCACTAATAAAGGAAATTTGCATAACAATATGAAACCAGAAAGTTTAATTTAGATTAGTTAGGCATCCTGTGGAAGTGACATTTAAGCTAACACCCAAAAGGATAAGCAGCTTTGTCCACATGAAAGGCAAGAAAATGAAGAAAGAAAATATAATTTTCTAAGATAGGGCAAATTTGATGCTTCTCGGGAGCTAGAAGAGGATCTTGTGGTTGAGGCAGGGTGAGAAAGTTGGAGTGTGGTACAAAATGAGGATGGAAAGTGAGCAACTCCCACATCAGGGAAGCCTTGTGGGTCACTAGGAGGTTGTTGAGGTTGATTTTCATGGAAACTTCCCATTGTCTTCAAGATTAGGCAATTCTGTTATTTTTATTTCTTTATCTACTAAACAAAGCTACCTTGAGATCAAATACCCTAGTTTTGTATTAAAGTCTTTGAACTTTTAAGAAGTCTGTAGAATAACAGACTTCTGTTATTTGTCTGACCTATTGATGATGAAGAAGAGAAACACACACACTATTTATGATATCCAGATGTATTGCTGACTATAGTAAGATTATTTAAAGTATTTAAGGGAAAGGTTGGGTAAGATTTTCTAGGACAAACTTCAAATTGGAAATCAAAGCTGTAGTGAAAGAAAAAGTTCTCTCTGAAAAAAAATAGCATTCTTTGTTTTATTTTATTTATTTATTTATTTATTTATTTTTTTAGCTGAGCCATCCTGCTACCTGTTGGCAGCTCAGCGGCTGCTCAGCTCGGGCTGGACTCGAACCGCTGTTGTTCAGAGCTCAAACTCTTGAGCGAGCTCTTAACCAACTGAGCCACTCGGCCAGCCTGGCATTCTTTGTTTTAAATAATGGTAGAGAGATACAAATAAAAATGAATTGCAACACTAAGAATGGAATAAATGTCTTATTGTATGTACATAGCTCAAAACGCACTACCTTAAATTTCGTAAAGTATATACCTAACCTAGTTCTAATGACATAGGGGTTTCATAAATAAATAAACTTTTCTAAGATTATATACTACAGTGCTTCTCAGAGTTGATTTGATTATCCCTAAAGCCAAAAGATACACCATATCTAAAATGATAATACCAGTGATAGCAATTAAATAGCACCTTTGAGAGAGTGCAGTATATAGACATATGTTGGAGAACTCTTTCAACCTGACAGATTGGTTATAAGGCAGATACAGAAGAGGAGCATAACTGAAAAATAACCAAAAGTATAACAAAGATCTTGGATTCTGATCTCATTTCAATTAATAACCAGCTTTGTAACCTGGGCAGTTTACAAAACTTCTCTTGGTCTTGGTTACAGTATTATATTAGAAAATTTAAGTGTTTCACTAAGTCCAATGTCTCTCCTTATATCTTTTTACACAAATCATTAAGATAGTTTTTTGTAATTGCAGAACCATATTATAAAAATAAATATTGGCCAATTAAGTCATTGATACACAAAATTAATTTTTAAATTCAAACTCATTTAACCAAATGATTATAATGCAAATCAAATGCATTTGCATTTATAGTTGAGTGGCTATTATTTTAAATAAAACTAAACAACCAAACAGATTAAATTTTATCCTTTAGGCACAAACATGATCATAAAATTGATCATGCTTTTAAGAAAATAGCATTTTAAAGAAAAATTTACAATACAGAACATAATATATATTTTATTCAGTAATTGTTTCTACATTAGGAAATAAAGTGACTTTGTGTTTACTGATCTAAGATTCTGTTGGATTTATAAGGCTTATTTTATCCTCTGATAATATGTTTTAAACAGATGTAGACATATTTGGTAATACTATTAAGCATATTGAACATGTTGCATGTTGAGTATATATTGCCAAACCTCATAAGATAAATAGAAATTGTATAAAAATGCCCTGCATGTATAACACCAAAACAACCATTTGGATGAAAATAAACAATAATTTTTAATTAAGAATATTGGTCTTTAAAAATGATCAATTTAATAACATCAATTTTTGTGCTTATTGATCAACAAATCATACTCTGAATTTAATTATGAGATGTTGAATGTGGAATATAATTAGCGCATGTAAAACTTTCAACATGGGAAGGCTTATTAGCAACAGAGATCCAGAATATATTTGCCATGTGCGATTTAAACAATGGCAGTATTTATAACCTTCAATGAAATCATAAAAGCAATAAATACTTTGTTCATATTGTTTTATTTATTTTTTTAAGTTCAACTTTTTTGAAGCTTTTAGAACATCAATAATTTAGAAAAAAATAATTTGGGAACAATAATATAAATCAGCATATATTTTACCATACTTGTACACAGTCAACATATATTTTATCAGTTATAAAAACAGATATAATTGATGGAATTTTCTAATTTGTAGTGGATAATAACCATAATATATGTGGATGTTAAAATATCTATATTGGTAAAGGTTTTCTTTTTAACCCCAAATATGGGTATACTTGTTGTTATTAATATCCACTCTGTGTACATGCTCTGACATACTGCCAAGATTTCAATAGGTTTATCTCAGCATCCAAAATCTCAGCAGGTTTTATCTGTTAGGCTTAGCCTCAGGTTATGAACATTTAAGAAAACAGAAATCATTATGAAAAGATCTTCTTGCTAGAGATGGGCTCTTGAAGAGTTTTCCCTAGGCGAGGTCAAGGTTAATGTTTTAGGTAGTATAAGAAACTGGCCAGAGATGTGCCCTGAAGATTTTGAAGGAAGGGAAACAAATTTGCCCTCTAGTTGTGAAGTGAGAATCTAGGACTGAGCCTTGCCCCATAAGTATTTAGAGAGATATAGATATGTAAGGAGGTGGGTCTATAAAAGGATTGAGGAGTCTCCTGTGATACAGTTAAAGTCTAAAGAGTGAGGCATTATTGAAGTCCAGAGTAAAAATGATTCAATAGGTAGGCAAGGAGGATCAAAGTTTTTTAATGTTACTGCAAAGTCAAGCAAGGTAAGAAATGAGAAAGGGTTGTTGAATTTAACCATATAGATTATATATAGTGATATAGAAAAGGAAAGCTGCAGCTTTGTAGTAAGTTTGAAACTTGAGAAGAATAAGATCTCCAACTTTGTTCTTTTTCAAGATTACTTTGACTCATCTGCAGTTCCATATTTATTTAAGTGTAAGTTTTTCAATATTTTGAAAAAAAATTATAGGCATTGTACTGAATCTGTAGATGAATTTGGGGAGTATTACCATATAAAAAATATGTCTTTCAATTTATGACTATAGAATACCTTACCATTTATTTAAGTCTTCTTTTAATTCTATCAATAATATTTTCTTCTTTCTGGGTACAGGTCATGAACTTCTCTGGTTAAAATTTTATGAAATACTTTATTCTTTTTTATTTTATAAATATCATTTTTCTAAATTTCATTTTTGTGCTGCTTCTGGCTTGTGTATAGAACTACAATTCAGTACTATATATTGATTTTGAATTCTGCAACCATGCTGATTTCCTATATACAAGATCATATAATCTATAAATAGGTATAGATATATTTGGTTGTTGTCAATCTGTATACCTTTATTTTTCTTGCTAAATCATCCTGTCTATATCCTCCAGTACAATGTTGAACAGAAGTGGTGAGAGCAGGTGTCCTTGTCTTGAACCTAATTTTAGTAGGAAAGCTTGTCATCTTTCACTGTTACATAAAATGTAATAGTGAAGTTTTGTAGATGCCCTTTACCAGGTTGATGAAGTTCATGTCTATTCTCATTTTCTTAAGTTTTTTTAGGGCACGACTCTGGCCAGTTTCTTATACTACCTAAAACATTAACCTTGACCCGGCCCAAGGAAGACTCTTCAAGAACCCATCTCTAGCAAGATCTTTTCATGATGATTTCTATTTTCTTAAATGTTCATAACCTGAAGCTAAGCCTAACAGATAAAATCTGCTGAGATTTTTGATCCTGAGGTAAACCTATTGAAATCTTGGCAGTATGTAAGAGCATGTACAGGGAGTGGATATTAATAACAAAACAAATATACCTATATTTGGGGTTAAAAAGAAAACCTTTACCAATATAGATATTTTAACATCCACATATATAATGGTTATTATCCACTACAAATTAGAAAATTGCATCAATTATATCTGTTTTCATCACTGATACAGTATGTGTTGATGTGTACAAGTATGGTAAAATGTATGCTGATTTATATTTTTGCGGCTAAACTAATTTTTTCTAAATTATTGAAGTTCTAAAAGCCTCTATAAAGTTGAACTTAAAAAATAATAAAACAATACAAACAAATGTTCTCTTTCACTCTTAGAATATGTTAAAACAAAGTATTTATTGCTTGTATGATTTCAGTTAAGGTTATAAATACTGCCATTGTTTAAATCACACATTACAAATATATCTTGGATCTATCTCTGTTGCTGCTAAGTCTTCCCATGTTGAAAGTTTTACATGCATTAATTATATTCCACATTCAACACCTCCTAGTGTTGAATTTTATCAAATGTCTTTTCTGTAGCAATTTAGGTGATTGTATGGTATCGTCTTTATGTTATCCTTTAACATATTTAATTATTTTTGATGGTATTGTAAATGGGATTGTTTTCTTAATTTCTTTTCAGATGGTTCACTGTTACTGTATAGAAACACCACTGATTTTTCCATGTTGATTTTTTTATATTGCAAATTTATAGAATTTTTTTATTAGTTCTAACAGGTTTCTTGGTGGAGTCTTTAGAGTTTCTATATATACTACCATGTCAACTGCAACAGGGGCACTTTTTACTTCTTTTCCAGTTTGGATATTTTATTTCTTTTTTTGCCTAATTGCTCTGGCTAGGACTTCCAGTATTATGTTAAACAGAAGTGGCGCGAGGATACATTTTTGTTGGGTTCCTGATCTTAGAGGAAAAGCTTTTAGATTTTCACTGTTGAGTATGATGTTAGCTGTGTGCTTGTCATACATGGTCTTGATCAAGTTGAGGTACATTCCTTTTATACCTAATTTTTTGAGTTTATAATGAATGGCTTTTGTTTGTTACATGCTTTTTCTGCATCCATTCAGGTGACCACATGTTTTGTATTCATGTATCACATTGATTTTCATATGTTAAACACATTTTGTACTCCTGGGATAACTATCGTTTGATCACAATGCATAATCCATTTCTTTGTTGCTGCACTTTTGCATGCATATTGAAAATGGACATCACTCTTTCATTTTCTTATGCTTTTTTTTTTCTGGTTACAGTATCAGTAATAAAGTCATCATTGCATGTCTTGGGAAGTGCTTTCTCCACTAGCTATTTTTGGAAGAACTTGTGAAGGATTGATATTAATCTTTCCATTTTTTACTTCCATCTTGGTGTCTCTGAATCTAAAGTATGTCTCCTTTACAAAGCATATATTTGGATCATGGATTTTTTTTTTAAATTTTAATTCTATTCTGACAATTTCTGCCTTTTGATTGTAGTGTTGAATGAATTAGTGGTTGATTTAATTACAGGATGCATAGAATTTACATATGCAATTTTTTTATTTGTCTTATACATCTTATTTCTTTTGTGTGTGTGTTTTCTAAATCTCCACTGCATCCTCCATTTGCTTTCAATAGATATCCTCTATTGTACCGTTTTAATTCCCTTTTTTCTTTCATTATATTTTTACAGTCATTTTATTGCTGGTTGCCTAGAGGATTACAATTAACATCTTAACATAAAACACTCTAACTATTTAATTTCAATAAAAATAATTACAAAAAACCTGCTTCAATATGCTTTCATTCCCAATGCATCCTTTGTGCTACTATCATATAGGATTTTAAAACTCTCTTTTTTGTTTTCTTCATTTCTGAGATTTCCCCTTTTATGCTTATTTGATCATACAACCCTAATCTCTTTTCACTGACTCCTCAAATAAGAATGAGATCTCATTTTAATCTCTATCTGCAATGCCACTAAAAGAACTGGGGTGTAGTCTAAGGGACGTTTGTATAAATGTGGATCTCAGCCAATGTTGCTTCCTTCTTTCAATGGTTAAATATACCCTCCAGTTACTTTAGTTTGTTTATTTGTTTTATTTTGTCCAGAGTTTATAATTGTTTGGGGCAGAAATGTCATTTCCATTATTGCTATTATTATTGTTGTTGTTGTTGTTTAAAAAAACAGAACTTTGTATATAGGCTATTTATTTAGTTAATATCCACTTGTTGAACTGATTCCATGCTTATCAAGCAGCGATGAGAAATTAAGATTCGGCCTACATAGACAACAAAGGGAAAATGTGTTCTTATTAGGCTTAAATGCACCTAGCATCAATCTGATCTATCACGAAAAGCAGTAAGTGGCACCGTAGTTTTATAGTTAGACCAACTCTGTGACACCAACTGAAGTCCACAAATTTGATGACCAGTGTTTACAATTTGATAAATTTTCCAAAGTATGAGTCATTTCTGAGTACCTTATTGTAACCTCCACTAGTGATATCTTTTGATTAACATACACTGTGTTTATTACAATTTGAAATCCCTGTGTCAATTTTCTATACCTTCACACACACTTTCAAGCTTATGCTCACAATTATAAATCCTGACTTACTTAAGCCCTTTCCAGGACAAAATCACCAGGGAATAACTGATAGTCATAGAAATGACTCTTATTTTTCCTTTTTTTGTTTTTTACAACAGACCCTTCTGGTATTCTTGGAAATAATTCCCCTCTCTCACACAATCTTAGTTTCTAGCCTCACTTTTTTATCTCATTCAGAAACACATGACATCAGGATTAGTAAGAGTAAAGTTCCCATGAAGGCTACTCCTCCAAACTTAGTTTAGATCAATGAGCTGAACACTGATAGAAATCAGGGAACACAGAGTTCAAGTCCCAGTTTTATCTCCGTACTAATATATGTCCTCTCTGGTATCTCATTTATTCTATTAAGAAAATAAAAAGAGTGTGAGAGGGAGAGAAGGTTGAATGATTGTATTACATTTCCTGTTAATTATAATATTCTATAATTTCTGATCTCATTGTCTCCACTTTTGCTCCCAGCTCCAATATTGTACTTAACAGTGTTCCTCTCTCTCTTACTTATTCCCCATCAAGATATGATCAGTGTTTTACTCAGCACTCTTGTTGATCAACCCAGTCAAATAATTTGCAGGTTAGCCTGAGCCTGATGTTCCCTTGAATGGAATACATAATGTTCTTCAGTTCTATTAGTACAGATATTCACCCATACCAGATATTTAAGGTTTTGACTTTTTCTGCAAATACACTGAAAATTTTCTACAAATTTGTGAGATGACATTATGAGATGGTAAGACACATCCCCCCCCCACCCAATTCTCGGAAGTAGTCAATATCTGAAAAATTATTACATGTAGAATTTTAGTTTATGACATTAGGATATCCTACACATCACATTCCCTTAGTTATTTATAGCAAATTAACAGCTACAAGCTCCAACCCCACCACAGTTTCATCAAAGTAGCTCAAATTTTGGTGTTCCAAAAATCTAGAGGAGAAACCAGACCTTATTCTATAACCTTAATTTTTGTCATCTATTGATGACCGTCTTCTGTTCTCTTGTCATGTCACCTGTCTTCCCAGATCTCTATCTATCTGATGCTAATTTAGCTCTGCCCAAAAATTACCCCACCTGGGGATCTCAGTATAAACACTCTGGACCAACATCTCTTCCCTGATCTTCTCTCTAGTGTGAAGGAAAGCTAAACTCACCTTCAACTGCAGTCATTTTTACCTACTAAAAGTACCTGCCTCAATTTCTTCCTTTTCCCAATACTCAATGTGAAAATTTGAAATAATTCTCCTCAGGGACTTTTGTGAAAAGTAATGCTGGATATAATTCTTGTGATAGAACAATTTTCTCTAAGTAATTCACCATGTTCCACATGAAAAAAGACTGTATGCTTGTTTTTAAAATTGGGGTAGAGCAGGAACAGGAATTTGGTGTTATATGGCAATGGAGTAAGGGAGGTAAGAAACAAGAGTAGTTGTATCTCATTTCTATAAAGTGTGAATGCCTTTCCTGCTATTTACATTTGAATGACACATACTTCATGATCTAATTCAACTCTTACGAAGAAATCTCAACTACCTAGGGAGTTTGCCTTAGTTTCCCACACTGTGTTCACTTACCTACCATAACACTTGCTGTTTTGTGTTATTTTCCCAACAGGCAAAAACTTCTATGGGCCTGGAGAGTCTTTTATTGGGGTCACTGTATTATAGAATCTAGTCTACATCCTGGTCGAGTGGAGTTGTGCATTAGTATTTGTTGAACAGTTTTCACACCAAATTAATTAATTATTAAAAGGATATTACAGAGGAAAGAAGTGGCAGGAGATTTGTACTAAAAGATCGCCCCGCCTCTACTCCCAGTGACTCTCATGCCCTCACCTTCATCTCTTACTTACTTTGCAGCCCGGGATGTCAGAATTTCCTTCCCCAGGTCACAGGAGGCAGAGAGTGGTGGGGAGAAGAGAGGCTCCTCTTTTCCTGAACAGTAGGATAAGGGAGCTTAAACATATTTCAAAAGGGAAAACTGAATATATATTCCTCATTGTAAAGACGATGAGTTTCAGCAGGGGCTTTAGCACACTACATTATTTCAGGGGATACTTGTGAGTTGCCTTGAGACTAACCAGGATTTTCTATAATAAATTTCATTTCTTTTTAATAAATGTGAAATTCCCCTTCAGAATAGAATACAATTATGTTTTGGCACCTACTTTTGTTTTGCATCAGTGCAACTTTGGCTCTGCAACCTTTTTTAGATGAGAAACAGAAATGATAGTCACCATTTTCTAAGGTATGGTTATCTTCAATGATGCACCTGTCAATATACTGGTTCATGGTGATCGGTAATGTGCAGAAAGATGAGTGGAAACCAGTCAAATGAATCAGAAAGTTCAGAGCTGAAAGTTTAATGTAATATTGAAGGAGAGAGATATCAGATGAGATATGTTCCGTACCAGCAAAGTTCAATATAAAAAAATGATAATCATAAAAAGGAAATATCAAGAAAGATTTCTGTAGTTATATGGTAGGTGAACAGGGCAATAGGTTAGAAAATTTTCATTTTAAAATATGGACCAACTACTGTGTTTTTACCTTTAAATCTACATTCCAAAATGGTTTAAATAAGGTTTTTTTAAGTGTGGGATGAAAAGTCACTAACCTCCTGATCATTATTTCTAAATGAATTAATATTTTCAGTTATGTCATAGATAGAAATTTTCTTATAGGGCTGTAGTAAAATTGGTCCAATTATGTGCAGTACCTAAAAAAGAACGACTGCTGTTTCACTTGCACTAATCCTTTGCACTCAGTTCAATTTGTCACATTTAAGTTGATCACAAGGAGATAAATAAGAATTCAAGACAATTACCAAGAATAGATACTTTTCAATTTCACATGCTTCCTGATAATAAAAAACAAAACAAAAAAATCTCACATGTAACGTCTGCTGGGAAAAACCAACTTAAGGACCGAATTAACGTAGGCTATCTTTTTTTACCATTTTCCTCTTTAAGTCAAACTTCGTCCCCTTAACTGTGAACTTGGAATGCAGTTACTGTGTTTCACTTTGTGTCAAGTTCATCTGTCCCTGGGAATTGTCAATCACCGTGTTAGTGAACTTTGAAAGGAGAGAATCAGTTGGTTTGTCAGATATTGAGGCTGATATATCTTCACTTAAAAATCGTTAACCTCAGTGTTTAAAAATAGATTTTAAAGGCCTATTTTCCTTTTCTGCTTCTATTTATGAACAATCATCTATTTATAAAACCCGATGTATATTTATGCGAGTGTGTGTGCATACGTGCACAAGTTTGTGTAACTCAGGGCACTATGTTATTCACTGGAATTCAGTCCTTGGCATGATCCTGGCAGAAGCCTCTTAAATCTGCAGGGAAAGCCAGTATAGGCAAACCTTAACATTAGAAACCATGGGTACTCATTAATAATTTATTCCTTCCTTCCTAGATTTTAAACTTTTCAAGGACTGGGCTGTTTTTTACCCACTGCCTAATACATGAATGAGCTCAAAGCCTGTTTACTGAAGTGAAGATGTAGATTCTGGAAACAGAATAGCAGAGGTTTTAGAAGTTTCTAAGTACATTTCATTTTATTATCATCTTTTTTTCCCCCCACGAATGTTTTGATAGGTTAAATAACAAATTGTTTTCTGAAAACTAGCAGCTGAAAAACGAGAAATCATATTGTTTTTCTGGAAGTTACTCTCAGGCTGTTTCTGAAAGGCTTTCTTCAAAACCTTCATCAAAGCCTTGGTAGAAGGCAGTGAGCCTTTGAAAATGCACTGTCTGAAGCAGGTTGCAAACTCACAGGCACCCCCACCTGTAAGCGCAGACAATCCTTTGGCAATGTGAATTACAGGGGACAGGCACTCTAGCATTTTTTAGTACCAAGATTTACAGAGAAGCAAGCTCTCTTTGAGCAGGAGCACACAGGGTCAGCACCCCCTTTAAGTCTCATATTTCAGGGACCATGCCACTAACATGAAAGAAATTAGGAGTGCAAAGTGCTTCTAAAAGGCGGAAGAGATCGTGATAGCCAAACTGCTTCAGATTTTCCACTGTGTCTGTTTCAGTGCAATAGGCTCTCATTGAAGAAAGTTACTGTATTACTTAAAATTGCTGCGTTTTTCTCAGAGTTCAAATATCAGTGGTTTTCAGTCTAACATAACTCAGAGCTAGATGCTTGGGGAAATGTCTTGAGCAAATTCATAAGAATAAGAAAAACTGGATTTTGACAGATTTACTGACAGGCTATAAAAAGGGTCCTGAAGGAGGCAACAATTGACAGGTTTTGAAGTGGGGATAGAGGGGGTCAGAATTTTGAAAGGTTCATGAAAAGCCAAATTCTTACCTTCTCATCTTTACCATAGCTCCTGATCTAGTGTGAAATAACAATGCTGGGTATAACCCATAAGACTGTTGTATTTTAGGCAAATAGTGGATGCTCTGTAAAGTACGAGGTTTCCCCTCTGAGAATTTATAAAAATCACAGAAGTGGAAAGTGTAACCATACATCATAAGGTAAAAGTTTTCATGAATATTTTATTGTTTCTTTTTTTTTAAGAAAATAATGTTGATTCCTGAAAACCTATTAAAGCAACAGAATTTCAAGACACATACTTCCCATGTTCCAGTCAGCTAAATAAATAAATATTCATTTGTTCATGTAATTTTTCAGATATTGTTCTTAACCATGTTTTATGTTTCAAGCAATATGTTTGAAAGAATTTTGTATTGCGTTTTCCTGACCAAAATCTCACCCAATCGATAGCAAGAGTCCAATAAAATGATACTCTTCACAGCTTTCATCATGAACATACAATTCTAAGCATGGATACATAGAACTATATTTTAATTGATTTATTGGAAGACATATATATGTGTGTGTGTGTGTATATATATATATATGTATATATATATATATGTTTTCCTATAACTTCCTCTAATAACACTACAGTAAATATATATATATATATATACATATATATATATTTACTATATATAGTAAAATTTGAGATAGTTGTTAAAGTCAATTATTATTATTGTTTATTGCCACTGATATTAAATATGTATTGCCTTACATACTAGTGCTTTTAATTATATAAGATAGGCTATCATTGGTATGATTTATAGGATAATGAAATGATAATAAGGTTGTCATATTATATTCCAGAAACTGTGTATATAATCACATTATTCCAAAAGAATGTGGTGCCAAATCACTCACATTCTTACCCAAACTGGGTGTGATCATGTATAGTTTCCACTTTTAAAATAAAATATATATCTTAGGATTTATTTTTGTTTGGTGTCAAAAATTTGTCCAATTAAGACAAAACACTAGTTATAGAAATAATATTTTTAGTGTTTGATATTGATTACATTAAACTATATTATATTTGATTAAAATTTTTCTTTCTTTAGAAAACTTTACAGTATCTTCTGAAAAAGAAATATATAAAAACAAAAATGAAGGTTGAGAATAGGCATATAATTTTCCTTGACTACGGAGGCTGATTTTCTTTTAAATATAATTTTATGCCCATTGTAATATGCCCATTGCTTTTTTGAAAACTGTCTAACAAATGGTCTGTCTCAGTAATATTTCCAGTTTAGTACATATGACAATATGAACCTTCCAAGTGTTTCATGAATCCTTGATATTACCTTAATTATTAATGTTACTTACAAATGCTTTTACTAACTCATCTTATCGCAAGATACTACGATAGAGGGCAATTAGACCCCTTATCTGGAAGAACACACAAAGAAGAAACATGTTTGTGTTTAGATTGAATGTTTGAATCTTTACCATGTTAGTCATTTATTAATTTTATTACTAGCAATATTTAAACTGTTTAACATTGGTTGGTAGAGACCAGTCTCGGTGTCTATTATACCACATCTCATTTTCCTCTTGGACATAGAGACTACATTCCCAAAACTACCTTGCAATCATATCTGTATCATAGGAAGTAATATTGTATGGGAATTTAGGCAGAAGCAAAGCAAGTAAGGCAAGACATTCTAAGCCCAGCTATTGGGTTGTCGAAAAAGTCATGACACATTTTTGCAATGAAAAACATAGAAAAAATATGTCATGACATTTCCCACAACCCAATATTTAAACGCCTAACAATTTATTTTCTTTGGCTATCTTGAAGCCCTGTGTTCTAGATCAGGGCTCAGCAAACTTTTGAGATGGAAGAGCCACCAGGGGTCAGCAAACTGCGACTTGCGAGCCACATGTGGCTCTTTGGGTACGTATGTACATGTGGCTCTGAAGTAAAATTGAAAATGAAAATAAAACTATCATAGTTTCATTTATAAAGTTTTCAAAGGATATTATTCACATAATGGCGACTATGTAAAAATATATCTATGGCGCTTGAATAATGTTTAAATTGTTGTGAGGGACAGGATTGGCTCTTTCAGGGGTCGGCAAACTTTTGAGACAAAACGTATCCAAAAAGCCGCATGTGGCTCTCGAGCTGCAGTTTGCTGACCCCTGCTCTAGATGATAAGATACAAGAAGGAAGAGGACTGCGTCACCTGTGTGGGAGTAAAATGTGCCTAAGAAAGAAACTTTATTGTGTTAATCAACTGTGATTTGGGAGTTCATAAGTTATCTTAGTGCAGCCTATCTATTCTGCATAATACACATAATTTGGAATATCGTCCATGGACTAATTCGTGCTTATCTCCAGACTCATACAATAGCAGACCTTGATGAACAGAAAATCTTTAGTGAGTGCCGGCCATAAGGTAAGCTCTACCTCATACTTTGCCTCTCATGATAACCTGATAACAAATATAACCACCTATAGATTTTTAAATACCCCTTTTTCTTTTCACATTTCTTTTTTAACTAGCCTTTGCTGGAACATCCATTCTCTTTTTCATTCCTCCTATTCTTTTTCCTCTATAGCTTTTATTATTCTATATTGGTGGTGGGTGAGTAGACACGAAATAGAAACTAAATCTAATCAAATGAAACAAAAGAAAAAAACACTATTTTCCTGGGAAGGTTATTGTAACACTATCAAATATGTATAGTGCTCTATTTGGGGGATATCATGGGGCAGTTTGAAAAGCCCCATCATAATACTCAGGCAAAGCACTCATAATACTCATTACATTTTATCTAATTATCCTGAATTCTATGGGGGCGTTGGCCATGTCAATCTTGACTAAGAATGATGTCATAAAACCCTTGCCTTGCTATTTCAAGTCAGAGCAACTGACACAGGTTCCTTGAATTTACAATTAAATTTAATAGTTCTAACCCACAACCAACTATACTAAGAATGACTCATATGCCACTGAAACATCTGCAGTTATAAGGTTTGCTTATAAACAAAATATTTTTTGTCAGACTTATTTCACTTTGGTTTTTATCAATAGCCTATAAAACTTGTGATACCAACCATAGGTACTTAGATTATATCTCCCTAGAAATACACTTTTGTACCAATGAAAACACATTTGGGAAACCTTTTTATCACAGTAGAACATTTAGACTCTTCAAATAAAAGATCCATAGATTGAAGACTCTCTAGTTTGACTTAGAGTGACAAAAAGCAATGATGATGTAATATTCTAAATAACTTGGAATCAAGAAAAACTGAACTTGAGATAGAATTTAGCACCTCATGCATAATAATCAAAACATAGTAACAGAAAAAAATAGGATAACAGCATCTTAAAAAAGATGTCATCAAATATATCATCTCTCCTTTGCTGTATGTAATATTTTAAATGTACTAGGAAGTAATAGATATAAACATATTACTAGTTCATATGTGGAGATATATAATTTGACTGAAGTACAAAATTTAAAAAATCAACTGATAAAAGACATGAATGATAGATTGCCAAAAAAAGTAAGCATAGTAGCCTTGAACATTGAAAATAAAAATAACTTAATATTTTATCATCATATCAAGTCCAGACCATCTATAAGTCTCAGCTCTGCCCAGGAGAGCAGCTAAATAAGGGTGTGAGAGGGTTGTCATCCAAAGATCTGTTGAAATGCTGAACCATAAAGTGATGCCAAGTCTAAGGCATTAGGAAGACATTTCTGAAAGCTGAGAATTTGAAATAACCAACTAGAAGAGAAAAAAAACAAGTGATTGTTAGTATTCCAAGAGAAGAAAATAAAGAGGGAAATAAGGGAAGAGTTAGAAGGTTGAAGATGTTTGAAGGTGTATTAACTAGATCAACTTTGACAAAAAACACTTATGAAAATCTAAAGACCTCCATTCACTAACTCCATGACACAGATCAAATCAACTAAACTACTAGACTTATTTTTCTCATCTATAAAATGAAGATACCATTATACCTACTAAAATTTATGGAAATTAGAATTATTCTTTAGCTACACAATATTTATAGTTATTGCTAAGTGTGTGACTCATTTATTAAAAATATTCATAAAGGTCGCTATTTTTCTGGTTCAGCATGCAAGAAGGTTAGAAATCACCACTGCTACTTAACAACAAAAAGCTGAACAAACTGCAAAGCCAATAAACCTTAGGTCCTTAAGAGAAGTGAGGCCACAATGCAAATTGCTGCTCTCAAAGCTGGAAAAACTGAGAGATAAATACACAGAATCACAACCTACTGAAACAGAAAACCTTGAGCTGAAGCTTCCATGTGAACACCTACTATGGTAGGAAAACCTAAACTGTTATTCTTGATTGGCTGGGGGTTCAGTGTTAACAACTCTGGGATAAAAACTCAAGGGGGACTAAGTCATAGAGGTGGGAAGACACTTTTTGTTAATTTTACCATCAGGAACTTGACTTGGTTCTCACAGTGAATATCCCCCTTGATCTTCTGGAAGGGGAGGGGAGAAAAAGTGGGTTTTTTTTTGTTTTTGTTTTTTTAAATTAAAGTTTTCACAAGAAAGTCCAGAACCAACACTACCAGTGGCCATCTTCAGACTACAGCAGAGCACCATCGAAATACCTCCCTAAATGACACATCCAAACAAGAGACTTAGCAGGCATCAGAGTCCCACTAAAGCAAATCCTACTCTGAACATTAAGATCCTGCACAACAGCTGCTTCACTGTAGTCACAGCCAGTCCTCACAGTCAATTAGTCTGAGGGCAATCCCTATCACTGATTCCAAAAACAATCAAGGCTCAACTACAACAGGAGGGCACAAACAACTCACACAAGGGACACATTTGGAGCACCTAGCTCAAGTAACCAGAAAGACTGTTCCACTGTGCCCCACAGGACACCTAAAAGTTCTTTACCAAGACGAGGAGACATAGTAGCTCTACATAATACATAGAAACAAATAGAGGGAGTCAGCCAAAATGAAGGGAAAAAACAATGTGAAAGAACAGAACAAAGCTCCAGAAAAAAAACTACATGAAATGGAGACAAGCAATCTACCAGACACAGAGTTCAAAGCACTGGCTATCAGGATGCTCAATGATCTCAGGGAAAGCTTCAACAAAGAAATAGGAAACATAAAAAATTGAGGCAAAAATCATAAAATGGAACCAGTCAGAAATGAAGAATAAAATAAATGAAATGAAAAATACATTACAGGATATCAACAGATTAGATGAAGCAAAGGGTTGAATCAGGGATTTGGAAGATAAGGTATCAGAAAACCCCAATCAGAACTGCAAAAAGAAAAAAAAATGAGGATATTTTAAGGGGTGTCTGGGACAATATCAAGCTTACCAATGTTCATTTCATAGGGGTACCAGAAGGAGGAGAGAGAGAGAGAACAAGGAATTGAAAACTTTTTTGAAGTAACAGCAGAAAACTTCCTTAACCTGGTGAAGGAAATAGACATACACGCCCAGGAAGCATAGAGAATCCCAAACACGATGAACCCAAAGAGGCAAACACCAAGACACAATGTGAATAAAATGCCAAAACTTAAAGACAAAGAGAATCTTAAAAGCAGCAAGAGTTAAGCAGTTAGTTGCCTACAAGGAGGCTCCTATAAGATTGTCAGTTGATTTCTCAGCAGAAACTTTGCAGGCCAAAAGGGATTGGCACAACATATTCAAAGTGATGAAAAGCATATGGTAGATATTAATGAAACTATACAATTATCACTTTGAATATCAATGGTTCAAATGCAACAGTTAAAGACAGATTGTCAGAGTGAATCAATAAACAAGACCCAACTCTATGCAGTCTACAATAATAAACCCAATTTAAATACACAGCTGTATATCAATTAAAAGTAACTGGGTGGAGAAAGATATATCACAGGCTAACACTAATTAAAAGAAAGTGGGAAAAGCTATATTAATTTCAGAAAGATCAGGCTTTAGAGCAAGGGAAATTATTAGGGATAAAGAAAGACATTAAACAATAATAAAGGAGTCAATTTCCAAAGAAGACATAACAATCCTTATTGTGTGTGTGCCTAAAAACAGAGTGCTAAATATTGAAGGCAAAACATAATAGAAGTGCAAGAAAAAAATAGATTACTCCACTCTTACAGTGGGAGACTTCAACACCCCTCTATCAGAATGGATCAATACAACAGGGAAAAAAAATCAGTAAGGACATAGTTGAACTCAACCATACCATCAATCAACTGGTTATAATAAACATCAATAAACTACTTCATTCAATCACAGTAGAATGTACATTCTTCTCAAGTTTATTTGGAATGTTCATCAAAACAGACCACATTCTGGATCCTAACACATATATTAACAAATTTAAAAAATAAGAACATACAGTGTCTGCTCTCAGATCATAGTAGAATTTAATTAAACATTAATAATGCAAAGATAGCTGGGAAATCCCCTAAGTACCTGAACATTAAACAACAAACAAATAACACATGGGTTAGAGATGAAATTTCAAGAGTAATTTTAAATATTTTGAACTAAATAAGGATATAACTTATTAAAATTTGGGGGATGCAGAAAAAGCAGTGCTCAGAGGGAAATTGATTGCATATATTAGAATATCTAAACCAATCATTTAAGATTTTACATTAGAAAAGTAGAAAAAAAGTAAATTAAATCCAAAATAAGCAGAAGAACAGCAATAATAAAAATTAGAGTAGAAATCAATGAAATTGAAAAAGGAAATCAATAGAGAAAAGCAGTGAAACTAAAAGCTGGTTCTCTGAAAAGGTCAATAAAATAAATAAGCTTCTAGCCAGACTACTTCACATCTATTAAAATGGCCAAAGTCCAAAATACTGATAACACCAAATACTGGTGAGGATGTGGAACAATAGGAACTGCCATCCATTGATTGTTTATGGGAATGCAAAATGGTACAGATACTTTGAAAGACAATTTGGTGGTTTCCTATAAATCTAAATATACTCATATTATATGATATAGCAATCATGCTCTTTGATGTTTATCTACAGGAATTGAAAAGTTATACCCACACAAATATCTGAACATGGATGTTTAGAGCAGCTTTATTCCTAAATGGCAAAATTTGAAAGCAACCAAGATGTCCTTTAGTAGGTGAATGGATAAATTGTGGTACATCAGACAGTAGGATATTATTCAGTGCTAAAAAATAATGAGCTATGAGGCCTCCTCCCCCCCCCAAAAAAAGACATGAAGGAAAAGCAAAGGCATATTACTAAGTGAAGTTAGCTAATCTGAAAAGATTATCTATTGTGTAATTCTATTATGACATTCTGGAATGGGTAAAACTTGGAGACAGTAATAAGGTCAATGGCTACCAGGAGTTAGGGGAGAGTGAGGGGTGAACAGACAGAGCACATAGGATTCCTAGGGCAGTGAAAATACTCTATACAGTGTCAAAATTATGAGTACATGTCATTATAAATTTGCCCAAACCCACAGAATGTAGAACAGCAAAGAGTGAACCCTAATGTTAACTATGAATTTTGGGTGATAATGATGTATTAGTGTAGGTTAATTAATTGTAACAAATGTACAACTCTGGTTGGGGTTGTTGATCAGCGAAGAGTCTATGCATGGGGAGGTGGGATGGAGGGATAGGAGACATTTTTGTTCCTTCCCCTCAGTTTTTGCTGAGAATCTAAAACTGCTCTAAAATATATATGTCATCCATCAAACACTCTGCTAAGTGTTAGAGTTTTGAAGACAAATGAAACAAAGCACTGCCTTTGATAGGGCCCCAGTCCAGCAGAGAAAGACAAATAATCAGAGAAAGAGAAAGAACTGAAAAAAATCAATAAATGCAACAACACATGACTACAGGAGCAATGCTTGAAGCCTACATCAGGTGCTATAGAAGTACAAAGGCAGAAGCAGTCAATTTTACAATGGAGCATAGAGTTTAGATATTAACCTCAATGCCATCTTACAAAATGGATTGTAATGGGGAGGGTCTCTTTCCAGAAGAAAGTGCAAAGGAATCTTAAGCAGAGAAGCAGGCAAAGGCCTGGGAAACATGAAAACTATAATTGGTGTAGTGAGGCTTGAGAATGGGGTGTAACTGAATAAGGCAAGGGATAAGAGAAAAACCCATGATCAGAGGCCATATTATTCAGATTTTTGTATGAAAGGCTAGTTAGGACTGTATCCTAAAACTATATAGCTTTCATATTATTTTTAGACTTGAGCTATTTCTGTCAGTAAAATATTCCACAGACACTCAATCGATAAATTGGTAACTAGGGACTATTCCTGTTTAATCCAGGGTCACAAGCCTGTGATCTCAACCACTCTCCCTCCATTCCTTTTTCTGGCCTAAAGGCTCTTTTTACCATCCTACAACCACTGCTGGAGTACCAAGGAGTATATTTCAAAATCCTCTGCTATTTATAATGAAGACCCAGTGAAAGCTTTTAAGGCATGGGGGCAGGGGGGTGGGGGCTAGTGGGTAAAACTAATTATGGTGAGGAGTCTGAACGAAGTGAAACTGGAGATGCAGACATTTATATAGCAATTCTACGTTCCTAAGACTTCAAAAGTTGCTTAGTTCCTCTTATTGGAATGCTCCTCTCCAAATGACACAAAGGATTTGTTGTTGCAGAAGTGATCTTTTGTGACGTTTCTTGTCACTCTGGGTAGGTTTGACTAAATCTACACATGCCCTCTGACTTTCTATCAAATACACCATGAGTGCTTCCTCAAAATGGCTCAATAAACTATAGACTCATGTTCCCTGGGGGAAAGCCAGCTTCTAAGGAGACATGTCAATGTAATTAAACCTCTGTAAACTGATATTAAACAGTTAGATAATAAATACAAAACACTTGACTATAGCATTCTGCCTTGGCCTCGTTTGGACATACTCCTACAGTTAAGGATGTAGACAAAAACCCCAAAGGACTTTAAAAAAATGAAGTAAGTTCTAAAATTGGGAGTAAAGATTTGGGGGATAATATTCATACATGTAATCTATGGAAATAATTTGGATGTGCATTTTTAAAACAATGATTATTAGACATATTCTGCAAGTAGACATTTTTAATTATAGAAGAGTTTTAATTACCCATCTCTTCAATACGAATTATGCACCTAATATGTGCCAGATATGGAGTGATATTGACTTGACAACAGATGAGTATGTATGCCCCTGCCTTAGACCTTCTGCTTGAAATGTACTTTCTACAATAGCCCTATTTATGGATCTCTTCTGATCTCTGCTCTTATGTCATCAGAGAGACTTTCTATGACTCCTCATGTACAATAAAAATGGCCACCTTACCCAACACAGCCCCATCACTCCTCATTTCTTTACCCTGCTTTATTTTCCTCCATAGTACTTGTCATCCTTTAGCATTTCTGTTTGTTTATATTTTGTCTTTCCTACCTGGAATGAAAAGCGTGGCCTGTTTTGTCACTGTCCTTCCTTTCTGTTCTTACAGGTAGGAGGAAGACTAAAGCTCCTTCCTTTCTGAGACTTATCATTTCCCCTGGATTTTGTAGCCCACCCTCTTTCACACTGAAGCCCCACCCAAGGATGGGTAGGTAGGTGGTATAAGGAGAGGCATAGGATGGAAGTAACTCAAGAGTGACAATTTAATATATGAAATATAAAGAAAAAAGATTAGAACCCACACAGTTATTAGGGAGGGAAGTCAGATATAAATAGCTCAAATCCAAATATTTTTTGTGAGAGCCCAGGATAACTAGATAAGCGGACATGAGACATTTGGTATATTCTCATAGTAATTTTCTAATTTTTTTATAGAACATAAACTATTTTTCTTTTAATTTTGAACATTTTGCCTTAACATTTTGGTTACCCCAGAAGCATGAGAATTAAATCAATAATCTAAAGATTTTAAGAAAAGCCCAATATGAGGCATAAGAAGTGCAAGACATTTGTGTAGTAACTCTTGGATAATAATTGTGTTAGTAAAGATAGAACAATTGATCTGGCAAGGTGGACAAACTGGTGTAAACTAAGTTGTTTCATATGTGTCACCAGCTACCACCACCTTATATAAAGAAATATTTGATAATGGAGTGTGTTGGAAAATCAACCTAAATGGTTCACATATAATGTGTTGATGCCTTAAACTATGAGGGGATTGGGAAAACTTGTTCATTGGCTTTGCAGAAATAGGTACTGAGAAGCATTTGCTGTCTTAAGAGTTTTGTTTCAGCAAGCATATTTTCTCTGCTCTGTCTTCCCATATTATCATCATCAATATGTCAACATGCTCTCCTGAATCCTGGTGGAGCAGCTTTCGGAATTAGCTTACTATTGTTGGACGCAGACTTTGAAGTGATCAAGCTGTCTAGCTGCCTAGCCATGGAAGGTCCTAAAAAATGCCCGCTGTGGGAGAAGTGTTGGGGAATAGTTCCTAGATCTGAGGACGAACCAAGTTCTACTTCTTTGTCAATGTCATAGAAAATTCTCTGACTCAGTAGGAGCAACTGTCTTTTTTCTTCTTAATATCTGTTAAGGTGGCTTATTTTCCTTTGCAACTAAATGGAGCAACATATTTCTGGAATCCTGAAAGCCTCTGCCAGACCATTTCTGCCTTTTCTGTTCCTGCTGGAAAAATTCCCTCTCTTTCCTTCAGTGGTCAGCTCTCTATTGTACTTTCTCTCACGAAGTTAGCAGCAACCCCAGGCTGCTTTCCTTTTTACTTCTTTGTTATTCAATGGGAAGTCGCATTAGATTCACTTTACATCCTGCTTTATCCCACTGATAGGACTTCCAGCATTTTAGTCCATAATTTTGGCATCCCTGAGTTCTCTGTTATACCTAGTGATTCTAGTTATCTATTGCTACATGACAACTACCCCAAACTCACTGGCTGTCAACAGCAATCATTTCATTTGCTCAGAAATTGGAAGTTCAGTCCAAGACTCAACGGGGACATCTTATCTCCTCTTCCATATATTATCATTTCACGTGGCTGGAAAAGTGGAGGCTGAAATGAGCTGAAGCCTTGCTCAGATTCTAGAGGTTCATACTAGCAGTCAGCTGGGACCTCATCTGAACCTGTCAGCTGGAACATCTATACATGGCCTCTCCTAAAAACATGATCATTCAAAGAACAAACATCTCAAGATACAGAAAGTGAAAGCTGCTGCCAGCATCTTAAAGCCTAGACAGAGAATGATAGTGTGTCACTTCTGTTTTCCATTGGTCCAATGGTCAAAGAGGCCAGAGGCCAGGGAAGAAATAAAAGAAATGCCAGAAAAATTTGAGTTGATTTGTGACAACTGCTCTGTCCTTCTTCTAACCACATGTTATTTAAATGCCTCTTACAAAGTATACTCATCCTCTGGAAACATGACCCAAACATCTCATTCCATTGCAGTACCAGCCTCAGGCTTGAGTTTTAGGACTTTGCTATCTATATCAGGTCCAGGTATGAATGACACTCCTTCAATTCCTATAATATAGCTCCTCAAAAACATTTCCTTTTGATATGATTATCTGATGATTAAAGAGACAAGATTTCTGCTGCCTACGCACCTCTCACACAGTATCATTCAAAATGAGGGGAACAGAAGACATGCAGCGTTCTCTGATCCTTAGCAATTCTGAAATGAGTCAGACACATATTTCCATTTTCTGTAAATGACTCCTCTTGACTCTGCCCTTTGGACTGTTGGTTCTACCCTTTGAGTTTTGTTTCTTTTAGTAAAACTGTGTTTGCAAGTAAGCGGCCTTTTCAATCTACTTCTTGCCCATAGGAAGTTGAGGATACAAAGATCTCTTTCTCACTTGTCCTGTTTTTGGTCATATTTAGTCTAAGCTGATCACGCTTCTGCCAATAGAGTTTTCTTTTTAAAAATACCAACTTAGTGGGTTCTTTATGAATCTTCACTACATGAGACAAAAGTACAACCACAAATATCTTTGACATAGACCCTTTTCTACATTACACTCACTACGAGTGTTTAATGAGAATATCTGTGAGACACACTACTAAGATTTTGGAGGGTATTTTATCTGTAAGCTCTATGAGTAACAACCTTAGATCTTTCTAAAGCCTTAACAAAAGGCTTCACAGTCACGTCCTTAGCTTTATCTTTAGATCATTATTTTCCTAAAAGTGCATAGACTTAATCACTGCTGTGAGATATTTTCTTATTTTGAGAAATTGTTGCTAGCCAGAGAGGCTGGAAATAAATCTTGGACCCTTTATACTTAACTATTCTGTTTTTGACTTCTCTCTCTTCTGTAGAATTTTATTGTAGAGAGCTAGGGGGAGCAAAGTGGCACTTTTAATATTCTAACTATAAATCTCCACTAGATCATTTAGTTAATTAATTGTTTTTCCTATTTCCACAATGCTGGAAAAGACATTGTTGCCAAACTTCCTGCCACTACATAACAAGTGTGCCTTTACTCCAGCTTGTAATAACGTTCTCTGGAACACTTTAGCCTTCCTCTAAAAGGCTATTTAATGCCCTTCCAGTTTTCATTCAAATGGTTGCCAAATAAGTGAGGTACTTTCACATGGGCTTAGCCAATTTTTTATATATGAAAATTTGAAGCAGATTGAGGTTAAATTAATTAGGATTTAGCTATCAAAGTGGCTTATAAAGGGATTTCTTTGATAAGCTTAAGGAAGTAGGTATGCATTTACTGTATGTACAGTATATAAATATAAATGTACATAATAATAGTAGCATTTTTAGTAATAAAATACTTGGAAGAGCTAAATATAGCAAAATAAATTCTTAAGGACCCAGTTATTCAATTAGTGTTTTTGTGATCCCTGAGCTGAATTTGCATAGAATAGAGGAAAGGAAGGCTATGACATTATACTGTGAAATATATTAGCTTTCAAATTCAATTTTTTTCTCTATTTTTCTTAAAAGCTAGAAGAAAATAACATTAGCATCCTAGAGTCTCTCCTTATTTAACCTTCAAAATGTTGATTAAGTTAATCCCAAATTCCTCTAGTATTGAGGATTGGCTATAGTTGTAAATTAATTTACCTAAATAATATTGATGTAAGCCATTTAATACTACACAGAAAATAAGCTAGTAAATGAGAAAATAAAACTCAATTATTTAAAAATTATTCCCTTATAGGTCATAGTATCATAAATGTAAATGTTTTTAGGGACTAAATACCACTAAAGGGAAAGGGTAGTTAATTAAGGGAGTGTAATAAATTACTTAAATAATTCAAATTCATTTTTTAAATGTTTCAAGATAACATAGCTGATAGATTTTGATCCATAGATCACCAGTTTCTGACTCCTTACCTAGCCTTAAAATTTTAGTTTTCTTAAAGAAATTATGTACATATGCACTGTGTATTACACTGCTGTGTGCACTAATGTATTTGCATGTTTCCATTAATACATAGCTTTTATTATCCTTGATTAGTCACTGAATTTCATGTGATAATGCCTTGTACTTCTAATATCATGCATTAAATCTACTTTAATATTTTTTTATTTAAAATTATTTTATAATTAATACATGAGACATTTTAAAAAATCAAATAGCACTGCAAAATTTAAAATGAAAACAGAATCAATACAATGAAAAATCATATAATTCTTGTTTCCTGTTTTATTGTTTTTTTCTGAAAATTGCTAACATGTTTTAAATAATGTATTTATATTATTGATTTTCCCAGTTTTAGTTATTTTTCTTAATAAGGAAGATGATAATGAACAACAACCTGTCCTCCCACATAAAATTTTCATCACATATTTTTAAAATCAATATTTAAGATTTACATTGTTAAGATTAGAAAATAGTGAATTTAACTTGTATAACATTTCTCACTTCTATGACTAATAACTCCATTTTTGGTTATATTTATGTGTGCCAAAATTACTTTACTTCCAGTATATTCAAGCAATGAAATGAACATTTCTCTCTCCTTCATTTTTAATTTCTTTCATTATTCTCTCTCTCACCTTATTCTCTTTCTTCTTTATTTTTTCTCTCCCTCTCTCTGTCTTAAGATACATTATCTTGGGACTCTCAATTCTTCTGCTCCAATTCAACTGTGTTACGCTTCCTGCACTGCTATTGTCCTGGAATTCCTTTCATCTACATATTTTTACTCTTTTGTCCATGATTTCTGAATCACCCAGTAGCCTTTTGTATCTTGTTTTACAACCTGGTTTTCAAAGTTATATCTTTCCTTAGCTTCCTGAATGAGGCAGCATGGAAGGTAAATTTTTTTTTCTAGAAATATGCTGATTTAATTTTTTTTCTATTTTTATCTTTGATGATATAAAATTGCTGTATAATTCAAGTTAAAAGTCATTTTCCTTCAGCAGTTGCTCTTTTAGTTTCATTTTTGTTTGTTGATAGTTTGTTTTTGATTATTGGTTTTATTTGTTTGTTTCTTTAGCTTCCTATAATATTTGCTGATTTTCTTTACCTTTGTTTGTTGTAATTTTGATGGGTGATGTTTATTGTTTTTGAAATTCCTTTTTTTAACACATCTTACATCTCAATCTAATATCTTTTCTTCTTTGATGATACTAATTATATTACTGTTTTTCTTCCACTAACTGTCATCATTGCTTCTTGCATTTAATTTTATTTTATTAAGTTTTAGCTTGTTTTTGTTTTATTTTATTTTAATTTTCTTACTGAAAACTCTGTGAACATGTGTATTGAGCTTGTCAATTCATATACCTCTATAAGGAGTGAAGTGGTAGAGACAACATTTCAACTTGAAATATTTTATTCTTTTCTCTTCAAATCTAGAAAGAAATTCACTCTTATTTTGAACCATATCCTGGCTACCAGTGTGCTTGTAGCTAGTAGTAGAAGATAGTTAGGGAAAGTGAAAAGTGCCTAGTAGTCAATATGTAAATATTCACTGTGCCTCCTATTTTCAGAGCAGTCATTCATTCCTGCCTTCAGCTGTAGTTATTAGGGAGCACAGAGAATCAATGTTTTGCTCTCACAAGAATCCACTCTTCTGCTTTGCTTGGGGTACGGAAGAATCAATTACTTCACCACAAACATTGGAAAAGGGATCTGAATGTCTAATTGCTTTATAAAATCATTTTTAAAAACATCATCCTGTTTAAAGCAATATTTCAAATATTTTCTCAATTCCTTTACCAATCTAAAGTATGCTGGTGCAAAATCATTTTTTCTGAAGTACTATGTCAGTGATCAGTACTCCATTTGCTGTATATCATTTAATTTTGTGGTTGAAATTTTTCATTTTAAGTTGTTTGGGTTGCTTAATTCCTTGTTCATGAGGGTTGAAGAATCATGACATTAATTTTCAATTTACCATGGGGTAGATTTGGAAATAATAACTGATGATCATTTGTCAATTTTTTCTTCCCAAAAGTCTAGGTAAGGTATCTGGTATTTTTTTTAAACTAAGAAAATGCATTTCCCTGACTATACGAATTAACCCAGAAAATGATTACCATCAACTGCATCTTCTCATTACCTAACCATCAGAAAAACTATGAAGGGAAAGGATAGGAAGTTACAGCAAATAATGCAGTGATTGATGAAAAGAAAAAAGTATTTTTTTAGGAAACCCAAACTAAGAATATTTCAATGTACAAATATCAGTTTGTACATTATGAATTACCTCTAATCAAGAGGAAAGGTGAGAACAACTTGTGTTTAAATGACTTAGAATCATATTTTTGCAAAGACAAAAAAGCTTAAAGCATTTTAATTAAGAAATGTGATGATTATAAATCTCTATAAGGTCTTCTTGATCAAAGTGTCAACAAAAAAATTAAAGCAGGATCTGATATACCTCCTTCCAATTTTCTATTGCTATTCATAAACATACACAAAATGGGTACTGTATATACTACTACACAATATTGTGTGTACTATTACCCTCTCAATAAAAAAGAAACAAGCAACAAACCACAATCTCACATTTTAAATTCATACAATTTAATGAAAAAAAAAAATTAGGCCCTTAGATAGGCCCTAGAAAGGAATTGGTAAATTAGGTAAAACACATTCCTGCCTCCACTGATGGTCTCTCAAGGAAGAGAAACCCTGAGTAAGTAAATGTACATGTGATGAAAGTAACAAGAAGCTAGGTATATGATGTTATGGGAGAACAAGGAAGCCTAATCTAGTTAGTGAGGAAAAGCCTCCTTGAGGAAAGGGTGTTCAAGCTGAGATTTTATACATGAAACATGTTAAACTTCCAACCATTTGAACTGAAAAAATATTTATATGTCCATACTATAAACTGAGTTTAGAATAATGAATAAAAATGAATAAGATTTATCTAGGTAATATTTCACAAGCAGTAAGAAAAGAACAGTGTGAATAGTGACACAAGATTGAGGACAGTGCTTTTTGCTGCCTCAAACTTTGGGATATAAAAATATACTAAACATAAAATTAAGTTGTCATGCCCAGAGATGATTTATCCGGCTTTGGTCAGATTTATACCTCTGAGACTCCTTCATCAATCAGGGCATTGCTTTTCCCGTTCATTTCTACTTTACAAATCCTAGGAACCCCATACTAGAAAGTAGTAGGAAAGAAAGCTTATATCCTGTTTCTTGGGTGCTGGGTACAAGACTAGGAGGCTAATATGCTAAAAGGTATGCTTTTCTATAAGTACCACATTTGAAAAAAACTATAGTTAATTATAATAATAATAATTTATAGAAATGTTCTTGACACCTTCTCAGAGAGGGCAAAATACATGGTTTCAATGAATTAGAAAATAGGGCACATAAAAATCTAAAAGGTTGAGATGACAACAGAGGGTTTTAATTACTTTATTGTTATTTTTGTAATTATTTTTACAGAAATATGCATTGACCTGTGTATCTGATGAAATTATAAGTAACTGTTCTTATGACTAAAAGTAATATTTCAATCTTTCAAGTTTCTGTGGAAGAAAAATTTTGTATTTCTAAATTGCAAATAAGCAAAAAGTAGGAAAGTAGAAAACAATATAACCACAATAAATCCAGAGGTAACAAATATGAAAATAAATATAATTATGATGTTAAACTCTTTGATCAATAGGTAAATATGTTAAGGCTAGATCAATGATACCACAAAGCTGTGTTAGTTTGCAAGAAACAGACACAAATTAAGTTATACAAAATGCCTAAAAAATTCTAAAGGAAACAACAGGAAAATACAGAATAAAAAATAAAGTGTAATGCTATTCTTATTAGCAAGAAAGAATTCAAAGTATAAAGCATGTTATTATTTGCCATCTCATACATAAAACAATATCAATTTAAAAGATTTCATGGATTCAGAGTAGACATTGACCTTAATTAGGAACAAAGTGGCTTTAAAATTCTCATAATAATAGGAAGGAAAAGTGATAGTTGGTAATGTTTAGACAGAAAGAGAGAGAGAAAGAAAGAAAGAAAGAAAGGTTTTTAGCAACACAGAAGAATGAAATCAAGTAAATAATTGCTGTAGTTTAACATAGTTCATTATAGTTAATCTTGTATATATGTGATGTTATATATATATATATATATATATATATATATATATATATTCCTTCTAAAGAACTATATAAATTGTGGAAGGAAAATTAGCATGACTATTGTCTTCTCAGATACAAATAATAACTTTGTTCAGGAAAATAAAGTAATGAGAAAAAGAAATTTTTGCTTTTTAAAACTTTTGCTGATATGAGAGTGACGCCAAAGAAAATTAATTGTATAGAAAGGATGTAGAATTTTTTATGACTATGCTATCATATATGTGCAAATATGAGGAGCCTTATTTTGATAAACATTATTGATTTTGTAATATTGCTGGGAGTGTTCTGGTAATTTTCATATAAAGGCCATTTTTCAAACCAAAGTACAATGCACAGTCTTAAATACATTTAGATTTAGTAATTCTGGATTTCATAATTGGTGTGTCTTGCTTTCCCAGTTTTCTCCTTGAACCCCTGGACCTTAATTATTGGCTTTAAAGAGTATTCACATGAGTGTCTACTCAAAAAAAGTATGAGTCAATTTCTTTGACATTATTTCTTTAACACAGACTTGATAATAGTGAAAAACTTATTTGACTTGAACAATGGTTGACAATGAGATTTCATTTCTTTTTACAGCACTCTAAAAATCTGTGAGGATATTTTTGATTCTCACAGTGATTGGAGAATACTACTGGCTATACCAGCAAAAATAAAAAGAAGAAGAAGAATTCATGTATGCCCCATACAGCTTTCAAATAAACTCCCAATTATTTATGAAGATGAAAAATGCATTCATAATTATCAAAGCCTAGAACATTACTTTGTTTTAAATATAAGTATAACTGAAAGGGAGAAGATATTTTTCAATGATATATCTGATAAGGGGTTAATATCCAAAATTTATGAAACACTTATGCAACTCGACACCAAAAAAAACCAAAAAAACTCAACTAAAAAATGGGCAGAGGATATGAAGAGACATTTTTCTAAAGAGGACATACAGATGGCTAACAGGCATATGAAAAAATGTTCAACCTCACTTAGCATTAGGGAAATGCAAATAAAAACCACAATGAGATACCACCTTACCCCGGTCAGAATGGCTATCATCAATAAATCAACAAACAACAAATGCTGGCGAGGTTGTGGGGAAAAGGGAACCCTGGTGCACTGTTAGTGGGACTGCAGATTGGTGCAGTCACTATGGAAATCAGTATGGAGGTATCTCAAAAAACTGGAAATGGAACTACCTTATGACCCAGCAATTCCACTCTTAGGTATTTATCCAGAGAAACCCAAGACACTAATTTGAAAAAATATATGCACCTCTATGTTCATTGCAGCCCTATTTTCAATAACCAAGACTTGGAAACAATCGAAATGCCCATCAGTGGACAACTGGATTAAGAAACTATGGTACATTTACACAATGGAGTATTACTCAGCTATAAAGAAGAAGGAAATCGTTCCATTTGCAATGATATGGATGGACCTAGAGAACATTATGCTAAGGGAAATAAGTCAATCAGAGAAAGACAAATACCATATGAACTCACTTATATTCAGAATCTAAAGAACTGAATAAAGAGTAATGTAAGCAGAAATAGTCTCAGAGACACAGAGGAAAAACTGATGGTTGCAAGATGGGACGGGGGTGGGGATGAGGGAGAAGGGGAAGGGATTAGACAACATAAATTGGTGACTACAATATTGCCTCACAGATAGAAAAGACAACATTACAATCAATAATGTTGTAAATATTTTTTAGGGGGCCAGATGGACTCATGTCTTGTTAGGGAGACCGCTTCATGGACAGTATAGAGGCCTGACCACTGCACTGTACATCTGAAGCTGCCGTTGAATAATATTATATGTCAACTATAATTTAAAACATATATAGTCATGGGATGTGGAGTATAGTGTGGGAATGGAGTCAAGGAATTGTAATAGATAATCATGATATCGGGGGTGGGAGGGCAACGGATGGGGGAAGGGGGGTTTTTACTTTGTGAGGGGTGAAAAGAATAACTATTGCATTTTTTTGTACACCTGAAACTAATAATAAATAAATAAATAAATAAATAAAAGTACAAATCATTTTACATGAGTTTAATATACAGTGGAATTATTAGGAATGTGATACATGGAAAATGAGGGAAAACTCTACCTTGTTTCATTCAGAATTTTGTTGAGTTAGGTAAAAATTTCAGAAAATGAAATCAATGATGTCAATGATGACTTTATGATCATTACATATTTATATTACTTTGTCATCACATATTTATATTACATTATGTTAATTTTGTAATTCTTTATTATTGTATAGCATAATGTTTTATTTTGTTAGTTCTGTACTTAGTTCTAATAGCTATGTGAAATTGGTTTACCACAGACGGTTTATTTGCCTCTAATATCATTGTCATCTTCTCTTAGCAATGGAATCTCTTTAATATAACATTGTTTACCTAGATAGATTAAATTACTCAGAATCCTTTGCATTTATATGTCTCTTTGTAAATTTTTGCCAATGAAATATGAATGGAATGTATAAGCACCATTAGCTAAACAACATTGAAGGTTCTAAACTTTAAAAAAAGTTCTCAAATTATCATAAAGAATAATATTCATGCTAAATAAACTGATGGCAACATTAAATTTCTGACAGAAATTTTTAGTTTATGATTATCTAAAGTATGTCTACCTTCAACATGTAAAATAATTTCAAATTGCTTTATGCTTTCAAAAATATATTTTATATTTATACTTAGTTCATTATTGTATTTTCATTTACTAAACTTTGCTTGAATAGAATAGTTCTCAACACTTTATCAACTACAGATAGTAGGGTTGGAAATATTAATCATAGGCTAGGCACTCCAAATTTTTATTAAGTTGTAGATTAAAGATGAACAATAAAGTTTGTGATGTGGTAAAAAAGGGGGTACTAAAATATGGAAAGAAAATCTCCAGGTTATAAAATATTCAATAATTTGTTACAAAAACTCTATATCAAACAGATTTATTTGTGTTTACTCCCTATAGAGTCCACCCTACTGAATACTTTGCTTTAAAAAATAGGCTTAAACTAAGAAGATTAATAATAGAGACTAAAGCAAAATCAACATCTGTGTTATACTGAAATGGCTCCTATGTTTTTGGAATGTCTTTGTGGTCCTAGAAAAACACTTAAGAAAAAAAAAAATCAAATTGTAGGTACTTGCTTAATGGATACAGATGCAAATTAAAATTTAAAACTTCAAAATAAATAGTTTGTATTTCCATATAAGAGTTGAAAAAAACAGTATCAGAATTTGGAAATCTAGCTAAATAAATAGATAATATCAATGGAAACGTACCTCATTAGTTAACTCATTGCATAACTTATTAGAGCATTCATAGTCTGAAGACAAATATAAAATGATTTAAAGAAAAAAAATGCTTCATTGTATTCTGATATTGTGTAACACAGAAATAATGCCTCCATTCTCAACATACATTTGGAATGAATGACAGCACCCAAATTAGTGCAGGGCATCTCAACATACATTTGGAGTGAATGACAGCACCCAAATTAATGCAGAGTATGTTGCTTTGGAAATATACCTTTCAAATGTAATTCATAGGAATCGACCTCCCCTGCTGCTTTCTCATTGGGGTGGTATGTTTCCAGCTAAGGCATTAATGTTGTAGCTCTCATTAAATGCACACCATGTGAGATGGAGTCAGTTTAACACTTAAAAAGGAATGCCTCTGGATGAGAGATCAATGTAAACTGAATTTATTTTGTCCTTTAACAATATGAATGCTGTGAATGTAAATGTCTTGATAAATTACTTGGTTATTCATTTTCACTCATACACATATAGCAATAAGCTGTGTGCACCACAGGAAGAGAAGAGACCATTACACACTTTACCCTGGAATGACTTCTTTGTCTAGTTGGAAAAATTTAGGAGTTAACAATTATTAGCTAGGTATTTAAATATAGCTGAAGGACTTATTTTGCCAGATCATTTATTTTAATACCAAAAATAGATTGAGTCCAATAGTCTTGTGAAACAGAAAACTTAACTTTCACAGCTACAAGCCTTTTTAAAAGAAAGGGCTTATTGAGCTACACGCTAGCTAGAAAAAGACCAGGTCCTGGGCCATAAAGTCTAAACCACCAGCAACAGCGCTGGGGGGGTGGGGGGGGGTGGGAAGCAACATGTCCGTCACCCTGGAGTTGACAAGCACCTTTAAACATTGTTTGGGGGAAGAAAGATGTAAGTTGTTTTGAAATGATTTACACTGGCTACAGATAAGGGGGCATGAGGAAAGGTGAAGCAGCGGATGGGCAGTTCTATTAAAGGAGCCCAGTCTGTAAAGGAAGAAATAGTTACTACTTTTGATTGGTTATAGTCAACAGTCCTGAAAGTTATGCATATTCAGGCTGCCCTGGTGTCTAGCGGTGGGCAAATAGATACCTGGAAGTTGATTCAAAGCTCCAACATATATTCAGGAATGTGAGCAGCCCTTTTATAGTTTATCCATATTAATAAGTGAACTGTTCTGTCACTTTGTCTCCCTCTCCAGCCTCTGCAATTTCATATAGTACATCTCAGAAGTTTTCTCTTGTCAATCCCTACATAATTAAGTTGAATCACAATAATGGGGAAAATGTCCCCACTGGCTTTTATTTCTTAGTACATTTTATACTTTGAAGTAAAGGACATTAGTTTTACATTAAAGGTGAATACATTTTATATTTAAAAAATAGACAGTGGATATTTCTTTTAAAACCTTATAAATTGTATTGAGTAAACAGATGCTACCCCAGACTATTTCACAGATCAACAAAGGGATAGGAAACAAATATACACACGAGAAGTATTTGCATTTCATTAGCTGTCTGATCTGTAAAAGGCAGCATCACATAGGAAGAAAATCTTCAGATAAATATTATACCTGTTAAATTTGGATAGTTTCCAATAAAACCTTCTACAATTGTAGAAAATCTAAAAGGGCAAAATGAAAAAAAAAGCATTGAAACATTTTAGAACTGAGAAATTTGCTGCATGTCTTTCAATAAATTTGAGTGACTAAGACATGTCAGTCGCCAGCCAGATTCTGGGGAACTGGGAATGAATAAGACACAATCCCTATCTCAAGATAGAAATGGAAAATACATTTCATTTGGTAAGGTTTCCAAGTTTCCCAATGATACCAGATAGAAATTGTTATTATTTTAATAATATAAAAAGAATACCTAAATGATATGTTAGATTTTTTAATTAAATTTATTGGGGTAATATTGGTTAACAAAATTATATAGGTCTCAAGTATACAATTCTATAATGCATCATCAGTATGCTGTGTGTTCACCACCCAAGGTCAAAAATCTCCTTTCGTCACCATATACTTGACCCCCCTTTATACTCTTCTACCACTCTGCTGCCCCCCTTCCCCTGTAGTAAGCCCTCAACTGCTGTCTGTATCTATGAGTTTTTGGTTATT
Organism: Hipposideros armiger; assembly: GCF_001890085.2. Classification (NCBI taxonomy): domain Eukaryota; kingdom Metazoa; phylum Chordata; class Mammalia; order Chiroptera; family Hipposideridae; genus Hipposideros; species Hipposideros armiger. The sequence goes on along the minus strand of NW_017732631.1, from coordinate 96,341 downwards.
TGTTCATCTTTTTTGTTTGTTGCTTTCAGTTTTATACCCACATATGAGTGAAATCATATAGTTCTTGACTTTTTCTGTCTGACTTCTTTCACTTAGCATGATCCATTAGATTTTAAAACACAAATAAATGAAGCCATATTTTTTTGTGGGGATAAACCTGACCTCCATTATAAAAGGAAGGGAATGGCAGCTACCATTTGCTAAACATTTGCGATTTGCCAGACTCCAAATATACATTTGAGGGTATTATTTTCACCCATTAATATCTGAGAACAGTGATGCTTTGAAAATTTTAGTAACTTGTTTAAATTCACTAAAACATTAAGTGTTCAAATCAGATCTTAAACCTACTGCTCTCTTTTAGTAAGATTTATTATCTTGCCATCATTCAATGTGACTAGATATCTAATCTGAGAAATAGATAAGAGGTTCTTTAAAATTCCCTCAACATATAAAATTGATCTCTATGAGCATATATAATGTGCTAGGTTAATAGCCATAATTAATTTACTTTAAGATGAGTTAATTTTTTTTTAATCCAAAGACACTTCCTAGGTTAAATCATGGAACTGTTACCTCTACGATAATTTTGCAGGTGGCATCCACCTTGAAAATTACTACTTGCACTCAGAGATAGAAATCCTTCTGTATGATTATTCTAAGGCTGCTGATTATATTGGTGTATTCTTTTCAGAAAATAAAGAGAACAATAAGACTTTGTTGTGTGGGAGATATTGTCACATAGTGTGAAAGTAATTTTTCCCAGTGGCAGGTTTTTAAGAAACTAGAAGTTAAAGGGTGCTTGTGGGATCACTTATATTTACTAAGTAACTATAACCTGTAAGCCAGATTTTACACGTGATTTTCTATAATCTTCACAATAACTTCATTCTCTGTTTACAAATATGGAATATGACTCAGAGAAATTACACAACTTGGTCTAGTTCACAAAGTTAGTAAGAGGTTGAAACAGAATTGGAATCCTATCATTCCTTATCTAAAGCACACATTTAAGGCCAGCCAAATGGCCCAGTTGGTTAAGAGCTCGCTCAAGAGCGCAAGCTCTGAGCAACAGGGTCACCGGTTCAATTCCTGACTCAAGCTGATCTGCCACTGAGCTGCCAACAGCTGGCAGGATGGTTCAGCTAAAAAAAAATGAAATAAAATAAAAAATAAAAAATAAAGCACACATTTCTTCCATTATAGCTAGTGACAACACCTTCAAACTGAGGTATTGAAATCAAGAATTGTTTTTTTTTATCATTGGATAGCATTATCTTTTTAGAAAGATATAAATGTTATGTATAACTGACTACTTTAGTGTAATCTTAAATTATTTCTGCTTTACTGATATAGTTTTAAATTTTATTATCCATACATCATAACTCCAATACCAAGAAAATTGGTGATTAATTCCCAAATAAAAGCACATGCATGGATAAATTGTATTTTCAATAATAGTTTTAAATAATAGTGTATGTGAGTTGTAAAATAACATATTTTCAGAAAATATTTCTGATAGAAGTTAGGTGAGAAGTCCAAAAGTCCAACTAGATATACAGATAAGCCAGAGACCATTAAAGGCACCATGGGTAAATGAAGCTAGAAGTAGAGAGAGAATGAGATAAGAAACCCAGTCAGCCATTTCAGTTCTTACAGCCTTAAGAAAAAATTCAAAGATTGTGAAAATGGAGTGAAAACATCAGAATCCCATTGCTGAACTACAAGTATAAATGGTTGATTTTTTGAAAATTACTTTCTACACCTGAGAGCTACACTTATACCTGTACCACCTTCCTCATGAGATTGTTTTGCTCATCAATATGTAAAAACACTGTGTAAAATAGTTTACAAACATAAGACACTAACACTATCTTCTTTAAAATCTGGGATAGTCATAAACCATTAAAAAATTCTGCCACCTATCCATGAGTATGTTATATAGACCTCCTTAACCACAAAGATTCATTAAATCAATGCCAACACGTGCTTTGAACTCTGACTACCTGTCTCCTGTAGCTGTCATAGGCCTGCAAGGTATGTTTGTAAATACCTTGAGCTCAAATAAATGTCATACCATTTACAAAACACTCTCCATACATGGCAAACGTCTGTCCTATTTTTACATAATGTGGTACCAAAATGAAAAAATGTGTATGTATAGACTTGTAGTATTATAATTCTTAGAAGTGTATAGTTTTCCTTTTACTGAATGTCATGGTTTTAGAAGGAGATCATAGAATATTTTTTTGTTAATTTATTAAATTTATTGGGGTGATATTTGTTAGTAAAATTTTACAGGTTTCCAGTTAAGAGTTTTAGGCTTCTCTTTTTATCAGTTGCAAGAAATAGAAAATGACTCTGGCAAACAAAAATAAAAAGCAATTTATTGAAAGATAATTGTGGAAGTTAATAAACTAAACCAGAGCAATGGGAAGACCAAGAAACAAGAGGCCCAGATATAGTCTTATAGAACTAAAATTGATCAGGTGCTGCTGCATTTAATAATGCCAATACCTATAATCTATTCATTTATCTGACAAGTAGCTTTTCAGGGAATACCATATATGAGAGACTACTTTAGGCTCTGGGAGTATAGAAGTGAAGAAGGCACTGCTACTGAGTCATGGAATTTTTATGCTAGTGAAACAGAGTGTAATAAACAAATACCCAGTATATCACAATATAAGACTCTCATAATTCATGAGATGAAGGGTAAAGAAGGCTTCTAGAGAAACAGAGTGATTGCGTAGAGATTAGGGGATATTAAAATAATGTTGTCAAGGATGATTAATCTTGAATCCTCCTTTTACATTTAGAGTGTTTCCCATTGATCAGCATTAGATCACGGGCCCATTTCTCAATGGGACTATGCTGAGTAAAGGAAGAAATGACCTGTTAAGCTTCTGTATTTGGTGATTTTAATCTTCCACCAAGATAAACCACCAACTGAAACAGATAGCTTGCAGAAAATTAGGAAGGATGTGCTCAACAAAAAATTATGACAAATATAGATTTTGCTTTGCCTGTCAATTGCATTCCCCAGATTTGATAATCACTTGAGAAATATAATCAATCTTTAGAATTGATAGCCTTTCTGGGATTCAACTATAGAGACACTGATGGAAACTATTAATAGTAACAAAATACTAGTCACTACTATATTGCAATACTCCTTGCCAGATCCTTTTATCAAAAACAATTTAATAAGCATTTATTAATCTCTTTGTTCAAAGCATTGAACATTTTTATTTCTCTTTGCTCAGCTTCCAGAGAGGCAACAAGGTTAGGTATCTTTAAAATAATGAGCACTGAGGACTGTTTTGTTCTGAATAAGTCAACTCAAATGGAAATTCAGAAATCTGGTTGTCACCACCCTATATATTCAAATAAACAACCATCAAACAAAAAACTAGGCTTATTATGCATACTGAAAGATTCTTAGTTTAGTTTTTAAAATAGTACTGACATGCAGTATAGTTGGGTGTTCATCCCAATAATCTTGTACTTTTTCAAATAAACATTTGCATACAAATTGCTTTGAAGGCTATATTATCAAGATAGAAGGTAAAAGAGAGAATTAATTTTAATCTTACTTAAACTTTGCAGATCTAAAGTTTACAACTAAAATGGGATCTCTTAAAACTTTCAATTTTGTGAATATAATTCTTCTCAGTTCTTAGGTTTTAAAACTTTCAACAGCTTCAGTACTACACAATAACATCCACTTTAAATATGTTCATATGTAAGCACTGCACCTCTTCCCTGGAAAATACGTTGGCATTAAATTTTAAAGCTTGCCTGGAAGGAATACTGTGTTAATCTTTTCATGTTCTGCTAAACTAAGTAAGGCTCCCCAACACTAATTGTGTTAAATGTGAATAGTTGTCTTTTTAAGATTGATCAATTGAAAATGAGTCATACAGCTAGCTAAGGGTAATAAAAGGTTTCAAATAATTACCTTTTGTTTTTAAAAGTTCAAATTATCATTCTTCCATATTATTTTGTAAGTATTATTAAAATAAAGTAAGATCATACATTCTTTTCATATATTTCTTGGAGTTTTTTTTAAACTATTTACATAGCTGCTTTAGAATAGAAACACAACTGATTGCAAATCTCTAAGATTAATACCATTAGTAACAGTAGTTACAAAAACAAAAATATTTGCACAGTAGTTTTTAAAATTTTTCACATACATTATCTTATTTGGCCCTCACAGTAATCCTGTAACGAAAGGAATGCCTATAATCTCATTTTTACAGATTATTAAGGCTCAGAAATTAAATGATTTATCAATCAAGTCTCTCAAAGTCAGTGGTTAAATTTTTTTTGGTCACATTTTCATTTTCATTTTGTTTCTTCTGATTAAAAGATAATAAAAGGAATTGCTTAGCTTATGTGTTTTAAATTACAGGAATATTAAAACTGATTTATATATGAAGGAAATGTGAATTCTAGCCTCAGAATATATATTAATAGTAATGTTTTTTTAATACATATTTAGTAAAACATGAAGGGAAATTTCTGAAGGTATCTCTCTATAACTTGTCACATGTGTTTCCTCAAGGTTCAAGCTGGGCATAATTTAAGTGATCATCCCAGGTAGGTAATGCACACATATCTAGCAATCAGATGAAAACTGTAACTGGTATTTGTATAGGCTGTCACTACAAAAACATGAAATTAGTTATTATATATAAAGTTGTATTTTTGAGTATTGATGTTTCTTTTTAAAAGTTTTATAATTTTAAACAACACATTAGCTATATCTCACGCATTTAAATGAATACAATAAGATAGATGTATATTTATATATGTATATATGAATTATTTGTATTTGTGAGTGTTTAGTCAAAGTGTAGGCTTATTTAATTAATCAAAGATTTAAAAGCTTACTGAACTTGAAAAGAGCTTGACCCATGTGCAAGAACAGTGAGATGTTATAGGAAAAAAATAAAAAAGAAGAAAAAAAAATACCTTAGGAGTGTCAAATAAAAGTGCCAGTAACAGTACTAATTAGCAAGCTCTGGTCACCATGGAAAACATGGCATGAGAAATGTATTTTACAAATGTTAGAACTCCAATACATAAAAAGGGAACAAGAGTTAAGCATAACAAGTACATACATAAATAATATTAAGGTTTTACTCAACCCACAAAATGAGATGCCTGCTTAAATGCAAGTACTGCTGCAGGTTATATTTATGATGGAAAAAAAACATGACAAGAGACATGAACAGAAATACAACTCTCTGAGAAGTGAATTTAGACCAGTGGACAACAAAATTACTTATTTACTTTGATTAATTACTGATGTCCATTTGTAGCTTGACATTTCTTATTAGATATATTAAAATATGACTAAAAACAATACTGGCAACTGTTTTTAGAATTAATCAATATTTCTAATAAAGAGTCTTGATGCACATATTACATAACTATAGGTGCCATTAAACAATGAAGCTTATGTAAAATCAACTGAAATATTTGTTGGAAATATTCTTTTAGAACATTTTACTATAGCTTATATATCATTCCAAATATTTTAAATGTGCTTTTTTACTTTTGATTTTTGGAAAAACGATGAATAAAATACAAATGTTCTGAAATTTAGTCACACTCACATGATCCATTGACAACATGGACAATATCTTCCTAGATCTCACTTTCCATAAGAAGACCCAGCACAAGGAGACACACACACACAAAGAGGTGTGTCTATAAAATTGTATGATAAATTCTGTGATACATCTTTATCTGTGCCCCTTTCCACAGATTCTGAGTGGTTTTACCACTCTTTATATTTGGCCTAAATGATTAATGTTCATTAATCATTTATAGTTTATAATTTCTAAAATGCCTATTCAAATTAGTGTCTATTCTTTTGTAAATTGTGTTTGTATTCAATAGCTCTCCCTGAAGTAGGGTATTAATGTTTTTTCTGCTTTGTGTATTTCTCTAATCTGCCAATTGCTTTTCATTTGAACTGAGGAAGCTTTTTCATTACTTTTGAAAAACAGTAATTAAGTATGTTTTCAACTGTTTAGCTTCTGTGCACTTCTATTATTTTGAAAATTTTCCCAAACTAGAATAACTTTGTTTTCCTAAATATTTTCATATAAATGTTGTTTTAAAATTAATCTATATGGAAATTATTTTTGTATGTAGTGTGAGAGCAATTTTTTCATTGTTAGTGAAATAAACCATAATTTCTCAATAATTTATAATATTTTCACATATTAAATTCAAATGGATATTTGTGTATTTTTACATTTGTTTCAGTAGTTTCTGCTTGGCATAGCTATTTTATTGAAATATGTTTTACATATAACATTCTGCAAATTTAAAGTGTACTATATTTGAGGACATTATGCTAAGTGAGGTAAGTCAGAAAAAGAAAGACAAATCTTGTATGATGTCATTTAGATGTGGAATCTAAAATGGCCAAGCTCATAAAATCAGAGAGCAAAATGGTGGTTGCCAGAGAAGGGGTATGGGTGTGGGTGTGGGTGTGTGTATGTGTATGTGTATGTGTGTGTGTGTGTGTGTGTGTGTGTGTGTGTGTGTGTGTGTGATGTTGTGTACTGGCATGTATTTTCATGTATTGTTTTATATTGAACTATTTGTTGAGTTAACTTTGAAAACCATTCTATTTTAATTGTAATAGAATTTTAGTGTATTTTATATCTTCTAATCAAGTCCATACTTTATTAATACATCCATAATTTTGGTTATTACCAAATATTGACTCTATTTCATATAAATTTGAAGGAATTCTATTTGTTCATTTAATAAAATAGATTGCATAGTTTTATTTTCATTATAATTGCATAAAATTTTATAAGTGAGAAAATATTGATATTTATGATGTTCTCTCTTCTCTCCACTAACAGCTACTGATTTATCGCTTATGGAGATGGTGTTCAATGTTCCTAAGTAAGATTTAAGTGTTCTTCAAATATTTCTTTTTTTTTTCTTTAAGATTTATGAAAATAAAAACTATTGATTATTTTTTTCTTTCTGGAAGCTTTTATTTTAATATAATTTTGAATTTACAGAAACATTGGATGAATAATAATGAATCTCATTAAAAAATCCAAAATTGATTTAAGGAATCTAGTTTCTCAATAAGTTAAAATGAAGAATGTCTTTATTTTGATGCTGAAGTTATCCCAGATTAGGCCAGTATTTCACGATAACCCCATCATTCTTTGAGCACTTCCTTATTTCCTAGTATAGAGTGATGTTCTAGGCTTACATTTCTCTTTCCTGTTCCTGATATCAGCCTTTCCCCTAAGGAACCTCAGTTATTCTGACTGGATAATAACTTTTAATATCCAAGATCTGGATGCTAAGTTTGCTATTCACAGTGGTAGATTACTGCTTCTCAGCTCTCTCACTACACAGAATTAGGAAATTAATGGTGATCAATATTCAAGCCTCATTAAAACATACTTTTATTAATTTATTAATTAAAGATATTTTTATTAATTTATACACACACACACACACACACACACCTAGGAGTGAAATTTCTGAGTCATAGTTAGGTGTATGCTTAACTTTATAAGAAATTGTCAAACTATTTCCAAAGCGATTGTATCATTTTACAATTCATTCACCAATGTATTAAAGTTCCAGTTGCTCCATATTCTTGCCAATATTTGCTTTTTTCATTATTTTAGTTGAAGTCATTTCAATAGATATGAAGAAGTAATTTATTGCGGTTATGGTTTGGAGTTACTTGATGTTGAGAACATTTTTATTTCTCTAATGGCATAATTTGGTTTGTGAAATGCCTTTTTGGGTCTTTTGCTTTTCAATTGCTGAGTTTGTCTTTTTCATTAAAAATTTAATTATTTGTAAATACTAGATATCAATCTTTTGAGGATGTATGTATTATGAATATTTTTTTCTAGCTAGTGGTTTGTCTCTTCATTCTTTAAACAAATTTTTTAATGAGGAAAAGTGTTTGATTTTGATGAAACGTATTTTTATAGTTATTAGTTTATTGTGTTCTAAGAAATCATTGCTCCCTCACAAATCACAAATAATTCTTCCATAAGCTTTGTAGATTAAGTTTTTATTATTAGTTCTATGATTCTTCTTTAGTGAATTCCTGCATGTGCTATGAGGAAAGGGTCATGATTTTTTTTTCCTCTCCCATATGGATATCCAGTTATTTCAGTACAATGTGTTGAAAAAAAATTTTTTAATCACTGAACTGCTTGGATGCCTTGGCCAAATGTCAATTAACTATATAGATATCAGTCTTTTTCTGGATTGTCAACTAGAATCCATTAATCTATTGTTTATCATTTTGCCAATACTACAGTGATTTGTTCTGAAACTGGGTAGAAAGCGTTTAAGTCAGGTAAGAAAAATCCACCAATTTTGATCCAGTATTTGGCTATTCTAAATCCTTTGCAATTTTGTATAAAGTTTAAAATAAACTTGTCAGTTTCTATAACAACCAATTGGGGTTATGGTTCAGACTGAGTTGAAAGGAACACACTAGTTAGGGGAGAAATGCGATAAGAGGTCATTCCAACCCATAAAGATGATGTATCTTCCTTTTTGTCTTTTTCCCCTCAGTGATATTTTACAATATTCAGTGTAGAATTTTACAGGTTTTTGTTAAATTTATTCCTAAGTGTAATATAATATATAACACTATTGTCAAATGAGGTTTTAAGAATTATAAGTTTTTTCAGCAACTGATATTTCTAAATTGACTTTGTATTTTATGGCATGGTAAATTGTCTGTTAATTCTAGTGGATGATCTCTAGATTACTTAGGACTTTTTTGTTGTTAACAATAATGTTATCTAAGAATACATATACTTTTGTCCTTCCTTTAAACTCGTCTTTTATGGTATATAACAGCCTAACCAACATCATTTAACATGAATATTACTGATATCAAACATTACATACTGATAATAGAAAACAAGCCTGCTTCACCAACAAACATGGAAAAGTCCAATGAGTGATCAAACATTTAATCACAAAGAAAGCATCTGTAATTTACAAAATTAGAAATATTATAAATAGCACTCTTATCACACTGCAGTAAAATAGAAACTCGTAACAAAATCTAAAAGCAAAAGGCCTTTCTCCACTGAAATTAAAAATCATATATATATATATATATATATATATATATATATATATATATGTACATATTAGAAAACCTTGTATTGTAGAACTATTGGATGGGATTTTCCAATAGAAGTCAATATTACAAAATTTATAAAATATAATGCCCTGTAAAAATATGCTGCCCTTTATTATTTCTATTTCATCACTGTTTTTTCTTCCCATTTAAAATGTAAATACTTGAGTGCATAAAAACGATATGCAGTTGTTTCAAAATTCCCTTTTCTGTGTTTGTATTCATTCTATCTTGGGATAATATATAATAAATATTAAAAGTATCTATTAAGTTTGCAGATATATCTTAGATATATATTCAGGGAACAATTGACTACTACTGGCCAATCTTTTCTTAATCATTAAATGTTAGCTAGGAACATTGCTTCTTTTGAAATATGAATCATATTTATTTACCTTAAAGATATTATTTTTTCGCTTCCTTATTTCCCCTCCTGTAAGTCTTCACATTCACACATCCTCACAGGTTTGATTACTTTTTCCTGTTAACTAATTTGAGGAACACTCTCACCAGTAGAATTATCTGCACAACCTCTACTTCAGTTCAAATTCTAGTCAGTTTTCTTTTCTATCCTTTGCTTTCTTAACTGAATAATTACTAATCTGCACATTTTGTTTTATAATTTACAAGTCACTATAATCATCAAAATAGTTTTTTTTCACTTGTTTTACAAAAATGGAAATTAAAATAAAATGTTTTAAGTGAATTGACTACTTCTCAGTGATAGTATGCATATGATCTGGAACTTTAACCAAGGTTTTGCATGTCAAACTCAGTGCTGTTTTTAACAAATAGCTGCATTGCTTGATGAAGTAACTTCCTGGTCTGAACATATTTGTTCTCAATATCATCATGGGAAATGAAAAAATGCATTTTGATAATGGTGTTTTATTTTACTAAATAGTCATTCACAATGACAAAGATTCTGAAGGAAGCTGGTCACAATTGGAGAAGCAACTGTGCCCTTAAACTTGGTAATAGGGTCACAGAGGACATGGCCATTACATCTTGGTTTCAAATAAGTCATGTCTAATTAACAGAGATCACCTATTACAGACCTGTTGAAGCTTTAAAATCAAACCAGAACTTATTTCTTTTCTCTCACATCTGCACAAGTCCTTCTATTTGATATATTTCTTTTACACAAAGATAATTAATTCTAATATTCTTAATTCCAATATTCTTCATAATTATAATTAATTCTTCTTTAAGAATATTATTGCTTCCATGTGAATTATTTAGAATATGATTCCTTAAATAATATTTTCAATTATATATCTATTTCCAGTGTTGTTTCCTTTATATAAGAGAAGCAATAATAGTTGTGTCAAAAATTCCCATTTATGCCACCACATGCAGAGTAAATAAATTAGATTTCTGTTGAGATTATTTCTAATGCTATGTATATTGCAATCACTCAAACATTACTTTGGCAATCAAAATTAGAGTATCTGTTGACAGCTGTTATTCCAAACAAACAGGGAAAGAAAGCCAGATGGAAAGGCATAGGTCTACAAAAATCCTCAAGGGCTTCTTTGCTGAATTTTTTTTAATTTTTATTAATGGGTAGTTGATAATGATGAATATTTTGGAGCTATTTAAGTTAAATAAAAAATGCAACTTGTTTGCATATTTACACTGCTGTTTACTTCTAATAAGCATTTTCTCTTTTTAGTGATCTATCTGATATATCAATTGCAATCAGTTCAATTAGATGTAACCAAAAGTGACATGCTTTGATAGTCATGTACCATTACAGGTCTTCAAAATGCTATTAATATTCTCTTAACAAAAAATCATCTTCAGTTGCTAAAAGTGTTCCCTAGTAAGAGGCTCTGATGTTCTCAAGAACATGCTTATCTATCTGCTCCCTTCATGTGAGACTAAAGAGGCACTGACAGATGAAGAGAAACTGCACTGAGTCTCAGCCACCCAGTGATTAGGAAACTTGGACACTCAATTTTCTTTTATTATAATTATACATTAATTGTCCTTAGAAAGGTTCATGACAGAAGAATGAGTCTCACCCCCACCTGATATCTAGGGAGTTTGCATGATGAGATAGCTAATGATGTCTAGCAGAAAAATGATAATGAGACAACAAAGCAAAAACACAGAACACTGGGAATAAGTAAATGTAATGTAACCAATACCAAAGAAAAGACATGCCTTGAAATTAAAGAAAAGGGCCTCATGATTAGCATAGGAGAAAGATGTACATTACCTTGTGAAACCAGCAGTGGTTAATCTAGCATGAAGTAAAGGAAGAGCAAAATAATAATAATAATAATAATGAAGGAAAATTCAAAGAATGGAGAAAGAAGAACAGATGGCAAAGCAAAACAAAAACATCCAAGACTTTTGCAAAAAAAACCAAACAAATCCCAAAAGCAGATTCAAGTAAATGTGCACAGCAGGAAACAAAGAGCCAAGTACAATATGATGGGAGCTTCAGTTAAACATAGTAGAATTGCTGTATTTTGTACTTGGCTCTTTTGTGTTGATTTTGTAAGGAATGGAATATTGTGTTAGATTTAGTTTAATGAGAAAATCCCTTGAAATTTATGAGAAAATATGTCAATAAGAATCCACATATAATTAACTTACTTAAATAGTTTGAATATGTTAACATAAACACAAGGATATTTGTGACTAAGAGCAATTCCCTAAAACTAAGATGGGATGATTTTCCTCTCTAATGCGAGTTCAATTATAGGTGCAAAGAAACTTTGTTCCTTTGTCTTCCATGGAAAAAACAAGTCTCTTTAAAGAGTGATGCAACTGGAATAATGACAAATCTAGAAACTGAAGATTGTGGCATATTCATTATAGGTAAAGTCGATCTAAACTTTCCTAATCGATCGAATTACAATCAGGTTATTTTAGAAATGAGAGTACAGCTTGTGATAAGTATTCTATGGAGAAGCACTAAAAAGTAGTATTTGAAAATAAGAAGATATAATAAAATAAAATTTTTATAAGGCAATATTTGAAAACCAATCACCTTAAAATATAGCATATATTGGCATGATAGAAAGTAATTTTAAAAATATATTAGAAGGCACACTCAGTCACTTCTGAGATTAGGTTATAATCTGTCAAGAATTCAGCAGATCAGTAGGATACTTTAAAGTTACTTACAACCAATCACAAATTAAAATGGCAGGAAAATATATAATCATCTAATATTTATTATAAATACAATGATTTAAAATGCCAAATAAATTTTGAATCTACCTTATTAGTTAACAAAGTTTGAATTGGTAAGAATCACAAAATAGAAATGTACACTTGAAACCTATATAATTTTACTAATCAATGTCACCCCAATAAATGTAATCAAAATTTGGAAAAAGAATAGATAGGCTGTCAGATTCCTCTGCTTTTACTTAGTTTTGGGCTATTAATTGCTAAAGGAATGGTAGGGTGTTTTTTTTAATTATTAATTTGATTTATGCATATGAGGATGCTTGTATTCATTTTGTATTGTTGCATAACGAATTTCCACAAACTTGGTAGCTTAAAGCAATAGAGTTATGTAGGTAAGAAATCCTGGCAAGACTCAACTGGGTTCTCTGCTCAGGATTTCAAAAGGCTGAAAACAAGTATCAGCTGGGCTGTATTCTCCTCTGGAGGCTTGAGTATTTTCTAAGCTTACTTAGGTTGCTGGCAAAATTCAAAGTTACTTGAAATTGTAGGATTGAGAATCTCAACCATGAGTTATTCCCTGTCATGGAAATTGCATGGCTCTCTTAGCCACAGGAGAGTTTGCTTCCTCAAGATCAATGGGAGAGAGTCCTCTCCTGCTTCAAGTGTTCTTTTAATGACTCACCTGATTGGCTTAAGTGAACTGATTAGGGATCTTAATTAAATCACCTAAGGCAATTCCCTTGACCTTTGCCTATACAGGCATACCTCATTCATTGTGCTTAGCTTTATCAAGCTTCATAGATGTTGCATATTTTACAAATTGAAGCAAGATCCTCTGCCAGGAAAAAATTGTGACTCGCTTTGCCATGGTGGCCTGAAACTGAACCTGCAATATCTTCCAGGTGTGCTGTAGGTCATCATGACAGTGATACTTCATCATATCCACGTGTGGCACCCACACCCAAGGACAGCGGTTCTCAACCTTCCTAATGCCGCGACCCCTTAATACAGTTTTCATGTTGTGGTGACCCCCAACCATAAAATTATTTTCGTTGCTACTCTATAATTGTGATTTTGCTACTGTTATGAATCGTAATGTAAATATCTTTTTGTTTTCCCGATGGTCTTAGGCGACCCCTATGAAAGGGTCGTTCGACCCCCAAAAAGGTCGCGACCCACAGGTTGAGAACCGCTGCCCAAGGAGAAGGGACCATACCAGGGTATGGATCACTGGGGGTCATCTTAGAATTCTGCCTTCCACAATGTTCTTGCACACAGTCAATTTAAACCAGTCTAATAACACATTGTTATTAGATTGCTGTAACAAATTACCACAAACTGAGTAGCTAAAGCACAAACAAACGTATTACCTTACCATTCTGGAGGTCAGCAATCTGAAAACGGTCTCGATGGGCTAAAATCAGGATGTCAGCAGTGCTGTGTTCCTATCTGGGAGCACCAGAGGATAATCAGTTTTCTTGTGTTTTCCAGTTTCTAGAGGCTGCCTGCATTACCTGGCTCGAGGCTCCTTTCACAGTTTCAAAGCCAGCAATGGCCAATGGAGCCTTCCCCTCACCGCATAACTCTGACTCTGGCTCTTCCGCTTCTGTTTTCTACTTATAAGGACGGTTTGGTTATATTGGTATCACCTGGATAATCTAGGCTGCACTCTCCTCAGTGTAGCTGATTAACAACCCTAATATCATCTTCAAATTGATGCTTCCTTTCCATTAAAGCATTCAGTTTCTGGGGATTGGGGTGTGGCATCTTTGGGAGCCATCATTCTGCCTCCCACAAACCTATACCAATTTGGGGAGAATTCCCCACAAATGTGGTATGTCATTAATTTATGTTTGAATTCTTTTGTCAAGATTTCGTAACTTTCTTTCAACATTCAGATTTTATATTGGGTTGTCGGAAAAGTCATGATGTATTTTTTCTATGTTTTTCGTTGCAAAAATGCGTCATGACTTCTCCAACAACCCAATACATATTTTGCTAAATTTATACATAAGTATTTCTTTACTTTGGAGTCCAGTTTATCTCTCTTTTTTTTTTCTTTCATGGATTGTACCTTTGGTGTTGTGTCTAAAAAGTCATTGCCAAACACAAACTCATCTAGATTTTTACATGTTTGCTTTTTTAAGAACAATGTTACCTTCTAGTAGTTTTATCATTTTGTTTTTTATTTTACATTTATGTTTATGATCCATTTTCAGTTCATTTTAGCGAAGGGTATAAGATCTGTGTCTATAATCATTTATTTTTTTTGCATGTGGATGTCCAGTTGATCCAGCATCTTCGTTGAAAAGACTCTTTTTCTCCCTATTAATTATATTTTTAAGTTACAATATTTGCTTGGTTCGTTATTATAACTTCTATTTCTCCAATGGAATTTTCTATTTTTATCTTCCTTTCAAGGGAATTTATACTTACTTTTTGAAACAGTTTTATGACAGCTGCTTTAAAATCTTGTCAGAGAGTTGCAACATCTAATTCATCTCAGTATTGGCATCTTTGTGTGTGTGTGTGTGTGTGTGTGTGTGTGTGTGTGTGTGAACATAACTTTTCTATTTCACGTTGTAACCTTACTGGTTCTTGGTGGGATGACTCTTTTTTATTCTTATCTTCTGACATCATGAATACTGTGTTAGGAGGCTCCTTATGCTATTTCAGTCCACTTCAGTGGATAATCACTCTATATAGATTTAGCTTATAGGTTCTGGCCTAGTTCTGTAGGCTGCAGTTCCAATTAAAATTTAGTTTTATGATCCTCTGCAATGCTATTCTGGTCTGCTTCAGTCTTCTGGTTCTGTTTGAGCTCTTGCTAGATCCCTGCTGTGGCCATCACAGAGACAGGGTACACTTATCTGGGCCAGCCAATATCATTAGGGGAATCTGGATTTATGGATGAAGAGCCTTTCCCTTTCATCATCAAAAATTAAATAGCTTGAATATTTATCTTTGTTTATTGTTTCTTTATAAATCATTTGCAGAAACAAAAGAGAGATCTACTGATTTTGGTAGTCTTGATCAAAATAGCAAACTGAAAATTGCTACCTGCATTTATTATTTATTTTTTAATTTTTGTTAAACTTATTGGGATGACATTGGTTAGTAAAATTATATAGGTTTCAAGGGTACTTTTCTATAATATATCATCTATATATCACATTGTGTGTTCACCACCCTGAGTCACTTCTTCCTTCACCATATATTTGATCCCTTTTCTCTCTTAATTTTAACTCAGGACCAAGGAAAACTACCATAATGAAAACTATAATAATTAGGTTATACTCTAACTACAATTTTATGAAAGGCATTTAGGATATAACTGTGAAAACATTATTACATAAGATCTTCCAATTATTTGTAAATTGTTTGTTCTACATATTTTTTTAATCTTTTTTAAGTTATACAAAACAATCTAAGATCTCCTTGCTGATCTGTTTAGATAAACTCTGGATGTAGCCAAAAACATAAACAAACAAACAAATAAACAAATAAATACATAAATACATAAATGAAAGCTGATTGAACTCTACTGTCACACTATTGCTATTTCTAAGGAATTCTATTAGAATGCTTACCATGGATGGATCTTGTGATTATCATGCTAAACAAAATAAGTCAGACAGACAAAGTCAAGAACAGTGTTGTTTCACTTATATATGGGATATAAAACTGAAAGCAACAAACAAGCAAGACAAACAAACAGAAACTCATAGACACAGATAATAGTTTAGTGGTTACCAGAGAGTAAGGGCGGGGGTGGTAGAAGAGAGAAAAGGGGTCAAATATATGGTGACGGAAGAAGTGACTCAGGGTGGTGAACACACAATGTGATATATAGATGATATATTATAGAAATGTACCCTTGAAACGTATATAATTTTACTAACCAATGTCATCCCAATAAGTTTAACAAAAATTAAATAATAAATGCAGGTCTTACAGCCTTCGTTTCCTCTTGATGATGCATGAACATGTAACTTAATTTGAATAAACCCTGTCATACTTTAAGAATGAATTTATTTCTTTTTAATATTTTCTTATTATTCCATATCACTTGACTCTAACTCATTCTAATGTCCAAAGTTCTGACAATTTTGCTCATACAAATCCGAATTTTATTAATCATGTTTTAAGACACTTTTCCAACAACAGATTCTTGACCAAAAATTTGAGAAGCTTGTTACACTGAGAGGCCTTCATTGTGTCAAACTCCCACTCCAGCCTTTCTGAGAGTCCTCTCCTCTAAGAAAAATGTGAAGGTGCTTTTCATAATAAAAGGATGTTGCAAATATGAAGTATCATTGTGATAATTAGCATCTTCTCCAGTACTAGATGTTTATAGAAATAAACTGTATCAATCTCCAATTTTCATTTTAGGGACATAAACAAAGAAATGTATTCATTTAACAAATATACAGAGGGTGCCAAGAAATGCCACATTTTTAAGAAAGAAAAATTGTATTAAAATCATAATACTCAATATATATCAATAACAAAATATGAATACAAGTCACAAATTTACTTCTGCAATTACAACAGGTGCTCAAAGTAGTTACCATCAGCATCCAGACACTTCTGATCACAGCAAAGTACTGCTTAAGCAACATTGACCAAAGTGTCCACTTGTATACATTTTTTTGGCACCCCCGATATATTGCTTATTTCCTGTGTATAACTCACTGCATCTAGGATTTAGGGTATACTAGAGAGTAAAAACTGTCCTCTCTCCTCATACAATTTATCATTTGGTGAGGAAAATAAATATTAATCACATTTTTAATTGTGAAAAACTGTAAAGAAAATACAAAACAGTAAGATGACAGCATTTAGATCTGAGTTAGTATAAGGGAAAGGAAGGCTCACTGAGGAACTTATATTATGGCTAGAATCATAAAGGCAATTAGATATTAGCTAGGATGAGAAGGTAGTGAATAGGGGGAAAGCATGCATGTTCACACCTGCCTCTGTATACTTCTTTATAGAATCATGAGCTTAGATATTGCTACAAAACAATAAAATAATATTGAATAACAGATATTTAAAATATCTGTTATAAAATAAAAATATAAATATGAAAACAATCAACTTGTAACTTTGAACACAGTCATTAGGTTATTAGCCTTTAATGATGATAAAACCTACAATGAACCAATGATTACTAATTGCTCATTTTTAATCTCAAAAAGAAGGTTCCAAAAAAAAAGAGATTTCAAAATAATTATATGATGGAAGAGACTATTTCTAGCACTATTTTCCCAAACTGATTAAAAATAGTTTAAATCAGACCCCAGTAGCTTTGATTTTGTCCAGACATCTCTCTTTATCTTCTTCTTACCCTGAAAACTGATCAAGTGGTTCACGAGGTATATAAGGAAGGTTCCCAACAGTGTGATGCAGTAATAACTTCTGAAACTTCCCTGTCTCAGGTCATAAAACACTAAAAGAGGAAAGAATGTGGCCAATTTAATGCCTTTTAAAAATTTTTATTAAATGTATTGGGGTAACAATGGTTAGTAAAATTACATAGGTTTCAAGTGAAGAATTCTATAATACATCAACTATCTGTTGCATTGCATGTTCACCACCCAGAGTCAGTTCTCACCTTTATCCTCTTCTACCATCCCCACTCTATGGTAACCACTAAACTGTTGTCTGCATCTATGATTTTTTGTTTGTTTGTCCATCTTGCTCATTTGTTGCTTTCAGTTTTATATCCCACATATGAGTGAAATCGTTTTGTTCTTGACTTTTTCCATCTGACTTATTTCACTTAGCATAAAAATCTCAAGATCTATCCATGTTGTTGCAAATAGCAGTATTTCATCTTTTCTTATGTCCAAGTAATATTCCATTGTGTATATGTATCATATCGTCTTAATCCAAACATCTCCCAAGTGACGCTTTTGCTGTTTCCATGTCTTGGCCACCATAAATAATGCTGCAATGAACATAGGGATACATATGTCTTAATGGATTAATGTTTTCAGACATTTTGAGTAGATCCCAGAAGAGGGATTGCTGGGCTGAATGGTAATTCTATTCTTAATTTTTTGAGGGACTTCCATACTGTTTTCCACAGTGGCTGTACAAATTTACATTCCCACCAGCAATGTATGAGGGTTGCTTTTTCTCCACAGCCTCTCCAACACTTGTTATTACATGTCTTGATGATGATGATAGCCATTTTAACTGGTGTGAGGTGGTATCTCATTGTTGTTTTGATTTGTATTTTCCTAATATCTAGTGAAGTTGATCATTTTTTCATATATCTGTTGGCTGTTTGTATCTTCTTGGGAGAAGTGTCTGTTCAGATCCTCTACCCATTATTTTAATTGGATTGTTTGTATTTTCACTTTTGAGTTTATGACTTCTTTATAAATTTTAAGAATTAGCCCCTTATCGAAGATGTCATTTGCAAATATCTTCTCCCACTTGGTTGGTTGCCTCTTTGTTTTGTTGATGGTTTCTTTTGCTGTGCAGAAGCTTTTAGTTTGATATAGTTCCATTCCTTTATTTTAGCTTTTACTTCCCTTGCCTTTGAGGTCAAATTCATAAAATCCCCTCTGAACCCAAGTTCCATTAGCTTAATGCCTATGTTTTCTTTTATGCAATTTATTGTTTCAGGTCTGACATTTTTGTCTTCGTTCCATTTTGAGTTAATTTTGGTATCGGTGACAGCAGTCTAGTTTCATTTTTTGCACATGGCTTTCCAATTCTCCCAGAACCATTTATTGAGGAGGCTTTCTTTTCTCCGTTGTATGTTTTTGGCTCCTTTGTCAAATTGTCTGTCCATATATATGTGGATTTATTTCTGGGTTCTCATTTCTATTCCATTGGTCTGTGGGTCTGTTTTCCTGCCAATAGCATTGTCACTTTGTAGTGTAAATTTAAGTCAGGGATTGTGATATGTCTAGTCTTGTTCTTTTTTCTCAGAATTGCTTTGGCTATTCGAGGTCTTCGTGATTCCATAAAAATCTGATGAATTTTTGTTCTATTTCTTTAAAACATGCCATTGGGTTTTAGATAGGGATTGCATTAAATCTGTATATTGCTTTTGGTAATGTGGCCTTTTTAACTATGTTGATTCTTCCAATCCATGAACATAGAATATCTTTCCATTTTTTGTGTCTTCTTCAATTTCTTTTAATAATGTGTTTTCGGAGTATAGATCTTTCACATTATTTGTTAATTTTATTCCTATGTATTTTATTCTTTTTGTTGCAATTGCAAAAGGAATTCATTTTTTGTTGTTTTGATTTTTATTTCCTATTCAGGAATTTCATTGTTAGCATATAGGAATGCAGTGAATTTTTGTACATTGATTTTGTATCCTGCAACTTTACTGTATTTGTTTATTGTTTCTAATAGTTTTTTGGAGGAGTCCTCAGGGTTTTCTATATAACAAATCATGTCATCTGCAAAAAGTGACAATTTAACTTCTTCATTCCCAATTTGGTTGCCTTTTAATTCTTTCTCTTGCCTGATTGTTCTACCTAGGACTTCCAGTAATATGATAAATAACAATGGTGAGAGCATGCACCCCTGTCTTGCTCCTGATTGTAGAGGGAAAGTCTTCAGTTTTTCAACATTAAGTATGATGTTAATTGAAGGTTTGTCGTACTTACTGAGGGTCTTTATTATGTTGAGATACTTTTGTACTTTTCTCCTATTCCCATTTTATTAAATCTTTTAATCATAAATGGATGTTATAGCTTTTCAAATGCTCTTTTTGCATCTATTTATATCATATGATTTTTATCCTTTATTTTGTTTATGTGGTGTATCACATTGATTGATTTGCATATGTTGAATTATCCTTGCACCCCTGAAATGAGCCCCATTTCATCATCATGTATTATCTTTTCAATGTGTTGTTGTATTAAAACTGCTAGTATTTTGTTCAGAATTTTTGCATCTGTATTCAGAAATATTGGTCTGCAGTTTTCTTTTTGTGTGTGTTATTTTTACTAGGTATTGGTATCAGGGTGATGTTAGCCTTTTAAAATGAGGCAGGAAGTATTGCCAATTAAATGCTTTGCTTTATTTTCCATTCTTAGTCTGTACTAGTGCAGTTATTTATTATTTGTTTATTTATTTATTTTAGGAGGGGTCACATTAAACATTTAGTCTCAGTAATTTATTTTATGTGTAGCTCTTGTCAAAGGTTCCCATTTTACATTAGATTTTGTTGTTTGCCTTTTTTTAGGCTATTTTTTTTATACTCCAGCTAAATAGCCATTGAACATCTGTCTTTCTGTCTGTTTATCTATCTATCTCCTTATCATCTATCTCTACTTATATTTCAATCTTCTAACTATACAAAAAATTATTTTCTAAACTTCATAAAAACATTTTCAAATATAAAGGTGGTTTTCCCAAAATAAAATGAGTTATAAAATACAAAGTAAAATAAATAGAGTGAAGTATTACACATTGAGATAGTTTTAAAAACATGGGTTCTATATTAAATAATAAAAGTTAGTCATTTGAATACATAGAAAGTTATGTTTTTTTTAAGTTTTAGCATGGTTACAGTTTAATCTTATACATACACACATTATATATATATATATATATATATATATATATATATATATATATATATATATATATATATATATATATGTAAGTCACAGTCTGGGAGGACATGCAACATCTCTTTGATCAATAGTTAAGTAATTGCAATAGTGAAAACTAATAATGAAAAAAAATCAGATTTCAAAAGTTGTTAAAAAGAAAATCAAAGTGTCTTCCAGTAGGTTGGCATGGATTTTAGTACAGCCCTTGGAAGACTTAGATGTCACTGAGGAATATACTAGAGAGGGATAAAATTAGAGACATTAAAAACAGATAAAAATTAAAAATGATTTAGAAAAAAATAACTGCATGACAAATGAAATTGTATTGAAAGGCCTATTTGATGGACTAAAGCATATTTATTGTCTAAAGGGAAATACAATAAATCTTGTGTCTTGTGCTCTGTCTTTGTTAAAATCTGTATCCCAACAGGTATTTAAATATAAACAAATAAGTGTACATATAATAATAAATGCTATATTATAAAAATTGTGTAAGTTCAATTAATCACCGGTATTATTTCTGCTTCGTATTTTTCAATAATAAAATTCTAAGTAATTCATTGAAATTTCTTATAATTTAAAAAAAAATTTAACTTTCATATAAGCATAAATTATCAGAAAGACTATAATACACCACAATTATAATAAGTAATTATGTACTTTTTTTATGTTCTTCTTGTAATTTTACTTTACAAAAACATTTCTTTCACTCCTTATCTGCTCATATTTATGTGGGTTATTTCTGGGTTTTCAATTTTATTCCATTGGCTTGTGTGTCTGTTTTTCTGCCAATATCATACAGTTTTGATTATTTTTTACTATTCTGCCATAAGAAAAGATGAAATAGTGCCACTTGCAACAACATGGATGGATCTTGAGATTATTATGCTAAGCAAAATAAGTCAGACTGAAAAAATTGAGAACTATATAATTTTACTAATATGTGGGATATAAAACCGAAAGCAACAAAGGAACAAGACAAACAAATAAACAAAAACTCATGGACACTGACAATAGTTTAGTGGCTACCAGAGAGTAAGGAGGGGGAAGTATAGTAGATGATCAAATTGGGATGAAATATATGGTGATGGAAGGAGAACTGACTCTGGGTGGTGAACACAGAATGTGATATAGAGATGATGTATTACAGAATTGTACTCTTGAAACCTGTGTAACTTTACTAACCATTGTCACCCCAATAAACTTTAATTTAAAAAACAACAACATTACTTTGAGCATGCATTTTCTTCATAACTACATAAACAATTTGCTAAAATTAAAATAAAAGATACCACTAACAGTTTATAAATGGCACTAACAAAAGTTCTTTAAGAAATCAATACCCCTGGGAAATGACCAAAAACAAGCAAAGAAAAAAACAATCCAAAACCTAACCTAGATATAATTGACCTAATTTAATTTTTAAAATATTTTAAAACAACTATTATAAATTGATACAATAGCTATTATCTGTGTAAGAAATCAAGACGATGTTTCTCTACACATGGGATAAAGCAAGAATACTTCTGAACTAACATATAACCAGCAGTATTTATTTTTTAATAAGTATAACTACCAGAATGGGTAGAATAAAAAGACAGTGTTGGTGAACACATGGAACATTCTTTTTTCCCGTATGCTGTTCTTGAAAGTGTGAATCATCAGACCAGTTTCCACCGCTTGCCATTATCTACTAAAGCTAAATGTATGGAGACCCTATGACCTACCAATTCTAGTCCTAGATTTACCTAATAGAAATATATACAGAAACAGAAGAGACCCATGTTAGAACATAAATAGCAGGGCTGTTTACAATAGCATAAACTGGGAAATTGCCAAATGCTCATTAACTATAAAATTGATATAAATATCCCTGTATATATATACACAATGGAATAATATGTAGCAATGCGGACAGAAAGGATTAATAGTAGGTGGAAGAACATGATTATATTTTATAAATATAACTGTAAAGGAAGCTAAATAAAAAATACTGAATAATGTCATATATATATATATATATAAAGTTGAATTCAGCAAAATTAATCATCTTTAGGGTCAGAATAGTGGTTATCTTTGGGGTATGGGTGATAGTAATTGGAAGAGGACACACGAAAGACTTCTGAGATATTGATACTGTTTCTTGATCTGGATACAGATTTTGGTGGTGTTCACTTCATGAAAATTTATTGAATCAAAACATGATATGTGCATATTCCTGTTGATATGATACAATAAAAATTTTAAATAAAATGGACTTTTCCATAGCTGTGCTTTCAAATATTTTTTATTGATACAACTCACTTTTATATACAATGTTCCTCTTCCATAGAGATGAATGTATTGAAACACAGAAAACATAAAATAATTATATTTTAAAAAGTACAAAAATGTCATTACAAAATGACTAAGTGCATTTTGTATCTTGTTATATAGTAAAATATAATTTAAACCAAAAATACATACTGGGTTCATTTTGTTTGATTTCATCATCTGCATCGATTAAATAAACCAGACAAATATAAAATCTGACTTTGTTTGACGTTAATAAATACCACCTAAATGTTTATATTATAGTACATCAATGAAGAAGAAACATGCGAATGGACTTGGAAATGAGTTTATTAGCCTTCCAATTATATCAGATCATTTGCTCCTCACACATTTTTGTTGGCTGTCCATTTTGACATACCCAAATTACTTCACTGATCAAAGGTAAACTCTCTCCCTTTGTTGGTATTGTTTAACACAATTATCGGAACCTACAATATAGTAAGTTATCTCCCTCTGGGTTCTATTATGGCTATTTTTATATGGCTTATCTTCCTTGCTAGACTGTTAACTTCTTAGGTAAGGTCAGGGACTATGCTTTGCTAATCTTTTTTTTATCTCTGTAAGAGCTGACCTTCAACCTCACACATAGGAAGCACATTGAATGAAGAATTTTCACATTAAATAAGAGAAAAAAGCTCTCAGTAGAGACTTCAGAATTTCTATTTGTTGTTTCCTGGGAGCAGCAGTCTAGTTTGAAAAGGGGTTTCATTTTAAAGCTGTTTTTCTTTTTTCTTTTTTTTTTTTTTGCATTTTTATAAGGCGTAGCTTTGGAGAGGCTGATAGCAATTATGTTTGCTAAAATATTCCTAACAAGCCCTTGACAACTCTAATGATACTTCTTTGTGCATTTTTTAAAAGTTTTTTTTATTTTAAAACATGAAACACATGTTTTTTGAAAAATAATACAGTGTTGTAAGATGTGAAATATAAAACAACTAAAACCTCCATATAACATCAGTTGACATATAATTTTGGAAATCTGGGAGAGGTAATCAATTTTTAGGGGACATTCAAGAACTTCTGTTTTTCTATAATATGATTATATTGTTTTGGTATCCAGTGTCAAAAACTCCTGGCCAGAGTTTTTCCAAGTATACATCCGAGCAAGGGTAAAACTGGGGACTTTCTATCTATAATATAAAAACGGAAGACACTGCTCTAAAAAAATAAAGACTTGAGGTGAGTACAATGTGATCTTATGGTAGGTACACATTATCAGCAAATGTCTACACATCCAGTAGGGAAAATCTGATTCACAAACTGTGTAAGATAAAGTTATCTTGCAGCTAAACCTGAACATCCCTATGATTATCTCAGAGGTTACTTGGAAGTCAGCTAAAGACTTGTATATGATAAAGATGAGATGGGCTAGCTAGTAATTTTTAATGTGCCTTTTAGAGTTTGAAACTCTTCTGGCAGAAACCAGGTCCATTGTTTGGGGCTGTGTCTATGAATAACTGACACCTAGCAGCCTGGTTCCCCTATGTAATCCAGGGTACATCGAAACAAACAAAAATGTAAAAGCATCTGCTGACGCTCTCAAAATGAAGATCTTCCTGCAAATCATCATGGATCATAATCCGGATATAAAGCACATCCTGGGAAACTTAGAAAGGACCCAAGGAGCTGTGCTTGGAGGTTTCCTGGGAACCAAGTGCTATTTGCACTTTCTTTTCCAGACTGTACTTTATTCTCTACTTTGATTTGAATCTTAAATGTTTATTATCTGTCGAATCCTATGATTCTATCTACGCAAGCTTTCAGTATTCTATCTATGCAAACTTTGCATCAAACTAATTTGTTAAGGTAAGCATTTCCCATAACCAAAATGAATATATATGCTTGCATAGTCTATTCCATTTTTGGCAAACCTTGTTCTGCATTGTTATCCGTAAATCCATTTAAATTAACTTAGGTCAGAAAAATCACACTAGTACCAGGACACATATGCAAAACATTTTACACTTACAGTAAATCATGTTTTACCATCAAAAAGCTCTGTGAGAATTGATGCCAAATTATGCTTTGCTATGTGTTAGAGATAATGGAGGAGGTTAGCTTCCTTCTCACCTCCATCAATTTCCTAAGAAATTCAAAATACACACATAAAATCAAAGCCAAAACCAGACTAAGCCTTTAGCTTTCCATTTCAGCCAGACTGTTGCTTCTAAGCCACCTGTCAAGCAGAATTTATCACAGCTTTATAAGAAGGAAAATTTCCAATTTCTTACCAAAGGTTAAGAGTTGAGAAATTTAGACACATTTCCTAAAGTCACAAAGCATTTGCCTAAAATTCAGGTCTTTCAAATGAAAGTTACCCAATGTGGATTATCTAATAATAGTTTATAATATCAATAAAAGTTTCAGTGGCTTTAGTGTTATATTAAGCTGTTATTCATGTCAAAAAACTTAAACACCAAATTACTTGCATTTGATAAATAGTGTTATTTATAATAGAAAGCTTAACTAAACACAGTAAACTAACGCCAAACATCATATTTCATAATTTAATAATGTTGCAATTTATAATAGGTTAATTTATGAATCCTGGACTCAGCTTGAGCTAACAGATAAATGTACCTCATTTTCTATTCAACATGAGAATCCCCCCTCCCCATAAAGTCTGATTATTTATTTCCCTGAATATTATAGTGGAATTGGTTTTATTTTATTTTTTTCTAGGATGTGAAATGATAGCCCAGGTATAAAATCAAACAAGACATATAATACAAAAAAATTAAATTGGTCTTAGTCTATTAAGGAAAACTCAGGTACAGGTATAAAAAAAAATGCCAATATCACTGCCTGAATCCTTAGCTTTTAATATACTCCACAGTACCTGGCAGCAGTTTTTCAGAAGACATTAGATTGACAAGTTAATTATGGAAGATGTAAAACTATATGTACAGATAGCAAATCAAACGAGTATTCATTCACTTGGCACTCCACCAGAAAACAGCAGACATCTTTTATTTGAAACTGTTTGAGGATACAAATCATATAATGCATGACATTGAAGATTCCCATAACAAATGCATAGTGAGGCTGCCAGTAAGCTTACTGATTCTCATTCAAACATAAATTCATGGGAAGGAAAAAAAAAAACCTCGATTCACTTCAAAGTAAATGAATTCTTCTATTAGGATGTGCTATACTATAACTCGCTGCACAATATCCTTCAAGTTGAATGAGATCACCTTCAAGTTTTACCATTACCACACTGATGTCTTGACATAACTTGAAAGCTATATTATATACTTTGTCTTTTTGCACCAAAGAGATGCATGCATGGGCAAGAAATTTCTTGATTCATTGTATTTGGACAAATTATATATATATATATATATATATGTTTTTTCATCCACATTTTTACAAAGGAGTTCACCTTGCTTTGAAGGAAATCTGAATTTCTGAAATTAGGCATAAGGGATTCTTGTTTGAATGAATCTATCTTGAAATGACAACACTTCCAGGAGACAATTATTTCAATATAAAACCCTGATTTTCATGAATGTCATGTAGTACTCCCAGGTGCATCGTTCATTGGTCTAGCTAGGCATGGCCTTGGTGTTTCATGTTATTTTGCCTATGAATGCATCTTCAAGAAATACAAGACATATTTCACTAGAGTAAGAATTGTTCTGCTCATCTTAGCCAAAATAATTTCGTCCTACAGTTTTACCATATGTTCTGTGCAGATTTTCTATTTGGCTACTGCTGTCAGCCCTGGAAATGGCCTCATTTCGGTGGTGAAATGATCCCTGTATGAAAGCAGCTTGCAGGGCACGTTGGGAACTCACAGGATGAGTGGATCTGTATCACCCTGAGATGCTTTAATTAGTATGAGATTGTCTCCAGTCTTTGGCAAACCCACAAACAGGATAAATTAATAAATTCTGAAATGGGCTCCTTCGCCAAAACATAGTTTGAATATTCCTTTCCTTTACTTACTATCTTACTTAATTCTGGAACATAGAATCTGGATAATTTTTATTGGCTTTAAAAAACAAACAAACAAACAAACAAAAAACCTTCTGAACGTGTCTGTGTTTGCCTAGCTTCCAAAGCCATTGATAACTGATATGCATTAAGGACTGACTATATTCCAGCCACTTTCTAAGAATTTTACATGTATTTATTGTTAACAAACAATACCAGTAATCAAAACAAATAAGAAAATGATATTGTGTGATAGGTAATACATGCTATCAAAGAAGAGTAAAATCAGAGAGGATTCAGGAGTTGGGGAGTGAACTGTGGAGTAGGGAAGATGAGTGGTTGTAATTTTAAATGAAAATTTCATATTAAGAAAATGACCTTTGAGCCAAGACTAGAAGGAAGTCAGGGAGTTTTCCATGAGAATGTCTAGTGGAGGCACATTTTAAGCAAAGGGGACATTCAAAGCAAAGGTTCTAATGCCTCCCCCAAGTTCATACAGCTAGGAAATGATCGTTGTGACGCAGACACTAATAGTCTGATTTCAGAACTTGTTTTTATCACAATACTACACACTATGTGTATATTGATGTTAACTGAAAATTCAATTAATAAATGTTTTAGAACCTGCAAAGCTAAAGAGAATCAAGTAGCATAAAACACAAGCCCTGCTTTCAAATAATTGACAATCTTATCAAGAAAATGTATAGATATGTATGATATCGGGGGTTGGGAGGGCAGTAGATGGGGGGAGGGGGGCTGTTACTTAGTGAGGGGTGAAAAGGATAACTATTGCATTGTTCTGTACACCTGAAACTAACAATAAGATAAAAGAAAAAGAAAAAAAAAGAAAATGTAACATGTACATATAGATGTATGACTACAGAAGGAACGCAGCTCATTGTCCAATAATTCCTGACATGGATATAAAGATGCTACCCAGAAGGTTGCAGAAACCTTCCTGGAAGAGCTGTAGCTAGAGATGGGCTTTGAAGGATCAATAGGTTTTGGATAAATGAAAAGGACTTTTCAGACAATGTAAAGTAGTAAATCACCAGCATTATACTCCGGTGTCCGGATGGTCCCATGTGCCCCAAGAGTTGTTTTGTCATTCTTTTAAACCTTCTTTTTGAACTTTCCAGTGACATTAAAAATATTTTGCCTCCCAGGTATTTATTAGGAAATACCTGATACAAGAATGATATTTTGAATATCACTTTACCATGTCAGCAATCCTCAAAATTTGGAGTAAACTCAGAATCGGCACAAAGTATAATTATGCTTTGGTCTGACTTATGTTAAACGGGAAAGGGCAAGGCTGCTGGATTCAGTGAACTCATTCATTTCTTCTGGGCAACAGCACACTGAAAATGCGTGTGTATCTGTGTGTGTGTGTGTGTGTGTGTGTGTGTGTGTGTGTGAGATGTTGCTTCATTTCATAGTGTGTGCTCTGGCTTTTTGAACTCAGTAATAAAACATACAAGACATAAACCATTATAAACAGATTTCTGCTAAGTATTCTATATGAGAATCCAGAGTTTCTTCTGTTTAATAACATAATAATACTAAGAGCAAAATGCCTTATTTATTCAAAATAATCATTTCTATAGTTAATTATTAAATCTGTGTATTCATCAAATCTTTTTTATATGCAGTAGTAGATTTCAATTTTTAAAGAATCACTGCTCTAAATATATCAACAAGTAAAATAAGTTCTGTTAATCTGTTTTATAAAATTAGATACCCAGCCTCCATCTTGGAATGACCACCAAAGATTTCCACCTCCTGCTATCTACAGTTGTATAGCACATTGTTCTCACTCGGGTGATTTTTGTTTGTCTATCCACTGAAGAATATTTAGAAAGATATGGGGACAATATTGGTTGTCTCAAGTTGGGGGTGGGGTGCTACTGTAGCGTGTAGAGCTAGAAATAATGCGAACCATCCTACCACGGACTAAACAGTCCCTCACAACAAACTGTGCTGCAGTTGAAAAACACTGTAGTTCCTGTTGACACTGAATAGGGTTAACCTATGTAACCAGTAGGATGTTGTGGAAATGAAGGTGTGTGACTTCCAAATTTGGGTCATAGGAGATAGTATGGTTTCTGTGTTGCTCGCTTTTACATTGCCTGTTCTGGGGAAGACTAGTCGCTATGCTATGAAGAAGTTTGCATAGCCATATAGACAGATCTACATGATGAGGAACCCAGGCCTTTTGCAAGAAGTGTAAGTGATCCACTGTGGACGCAAATCCCCTGTCCTGAAGTGAAGCCTTCATATGACTGCATCCCTAGCTATCCAGACTGCAAACTCATGCGATTCCTTGAGCTAGAACTACTCAACTATGTTACTTCTGAATTTCTAAATTACAGACACTGAGATAGTAAATGTTTGTTGCTTTTAGCCTCTCAGGCTTGGGATAATTGTTTGGGAAAATAGATAACAAATGCATAAATTAAGTTTTCATATAAGTATTAGGGCTCTTAAAGCCAAGTACAACTATATTCCACTATAAAATTAGATTAGGTTTTATCCTTCCCTTTGGGTATAAGAAGAAAATATGTTTGTCTTTCTCCCCATCAGCTGCTCAGAGCTAGTCAGTTTTTAAAAATTCTATCCAAAATGCGTCCCTCAACACAAAACATTGGCATTATCTAGAAACTTATTAGAAATGCAGAATCTCAGACAATATTCCATCAGTACTAAGTCAGAATTTAAATATTACAAGATCCCCAGGTTATTCAAAGGCCCTTTAAAATCTGAGTGCTATCTTAAAAGGCTAGAAAAAGGAATAGAGTAATAAACTTAACTAGGCTTTGCCATTTGATAACTTTTACAAAAAAGAATGAATATTTATATAATTGAGTTAAAATTTTTTGCAATAGCATTGAAACAACTATTTGACTTGTAGCTGAATATTTTCTGTCTTACAGTTAAATATACTTATGGTTGTTTCTTCACAAATGCAGCTCAGATCTCTGATATATACACATATATATATATCAAGTGTATATATATATATATATATATATATATATATATATATATATATATATACTTGAATCTTCACTATATATGCTTGGGTCTTCACTATATATAACATTAATGCCAGCTCTATTGCAGGAATAAAAGATTGTTCCTCCAAGCAATGAGCTTTTAAATACGCCAGTTAATGTCAGGAGCTTGGCAATTCTAGCCCTGAAAAGATGTTTGTAGAATGGTTCTATGCTGTTAAAATCTTAAAAACTCCTACTGAGTAACTGAATTAAAATTTTCTTGCATCCAGAAATAAAAATATACTGCAAAACAATGCAGTAAATTGAGAAATATGTTTTAAGTAAAATTGTGTGTGTGTTTATGACGTGGATACTTTCATTATCCTTTGATATTTTTAATCAGTTCTTTTTCCTTGCATTTCTAAATATAACCTTGTTGACTGTCACCTTTTTTCTATGTCTATTTCACTGCATTTTCTTCCTCTACCAGACCTCTAATTCTGAACTCACGCAGGCACTGTCATCTTTTTATCCTTCCTGTGTGATTTTTTTCTGGGTAATGATTACTTACCTACATGCTCATGACTCTCCCTATAAAACTCTATCCCAGACTCTCCTCCAGACTTCTGATTCTTATGATCTACTTGCTTCTATCAACATTTCCACTTAGAAATATCTGAGATATCTGATATTGAACACATTCAAAATATACTTATTGGTTCTCTTCTCACCAACAATTATCTGTTCTTTTCCTGTTGTCCCAGATCTCAGTAAACAGTAATATTATCTATCCATTTGCTCAAGCCAGAAGTTGGCATCTTTTCTTTATTATCCCCCCACTCAATTCCATGTCCACATTATTAGGAAATTTTAACGATTCTGATTTGAAACTACATATTAAATCTATAAACATATTTTTCTATTGGCTTAAACCACTCATCTGCAATAGCCTCATTAAACGGTCCCCTGTCTGCACCAATGAAGGGTAGCATCAGGGTGATCTTAAAACACATATCATATAATGTAAACATCTCTCTGTAAATTCTTCAGTGGCATCTCATTACACTTAGACTGAATCCAAACCTATACTGGCCTAACTATTCAACCTCACATTTATTTTTTCAGTTCAGATATATGATATATGACATAATTTTCTTATTAATTCAAATAGAATCATATGCACCCTGTCCACCAAATAAATTGTTTCTAGAAAGCAAAGCACAAATGTATTATTGATCTTTGATTTTTATCTTTGAAATGTAAAATAAAAACTGGTCTTTGTGTACTTTTTCTGAAATGTTCAAAAGGCATATGGAGAGTGTGAATTAAAAAGCAATTCATGTAAAACTAAAACTACATCTCATGCATAGTATTATTCAGATTCCTATTTATCTGGTCAAAATGTTATGCTTAAGTACAATGTTTAGTCCTCATCAATGTATTTTAGGAAAAAAGTCATGTCAGTGTTATTTTGGAATGTTGGCTGACTGTGAGAGGTATAGCAAACCAAGTAAACATTGATAGAGAAACAGTAAGGAAAACCTTAACTGAAAATCTTGGCATGAGAAAAGTGTGTGCAAAAATGGTCTCAAAGGAGCTCACCAATGAACAAAAGCAAAGGAGAGTCAAAGTTTTGCCAAGACCTTTTAGAGAGGCAAGATGATGTTTTGGGTCATGTTATCACTGGTGATGAAACTTGGTGTACCAATATGACCCTGAACCAAAACGTCAGTGAACAATGGAAATCAGCCAATTTTCCATGACCAAAAAAGTTCCATCAGTCCAAATCAAGAGTCAAAATGATGTTGCTAACATATTTGATATCAGAGGGATTATTCATTAGGAATTTGTACCAATTGGATAAACAGTTAACCAAGTTTACTATTTGAAAGTGCTGAAAAAGCTGCGTAAAAAAGACGGCCTGAATTTTCGCCAACAATTCATGGCTCTTGCTTCGTGACAATGTACCAGCTCACACAGCACTGTCTGTGAGTGAGTTTTTAACCAGTAAACAAATAACTGTATTGAAATATGCTGACTACTCACCTGATTTGGCCCACAATGACTTCTTTCTTTATACGAAGATAAAGGAACTATTGACAGGAAGACATTTTGATGACATTCATGACATCAAGTGTAATATGATGACAGCTCTGATAGCCATTCCAGAGAAAGAGTTCCAAAATTGCTTTGAAGGGTAGACTAGGCATCAGTGCATATCTTCCCAAGGGGAGTACTTCGAAGGTGACCATAGTGATATTCAGCAATGAGGTATGTAGCACTTTTTCTAGGACGAGTTCATGAACATAATTGGCAGATCTCATACACAATGATACGTTTGTTTTTGAACAACAATTTACTCTAGCTTTAAAAAAGAACATATTGTAAATGGGCTTTGTCAATACTGCTTTCAGATGTCATTAGGTTTACAGGGATAATGGCAACATGGATAATGGCAGAGTATATTTGGATTAAAATAGCAAATCAAGAGTGTCATTATTTTTCCACATCCATGTTTCTAATTTACTTTGTTTTTTTCTTTTACCATAACAACAAATTGACAATGCATTAATTTAAACGTTCAATTTAAAACCAGCCTTGGAGTTAATGCATTTAAATTGGTAAAAGGAAAGATAACAGCAGGCTAAAAGCTTTGTGAAAATTTAAATGCTATCAACCCAATTTAAATAATTTTGTTTCTACCATAATTTGTCTCCCTTATACTAGAATAAGACTTATCCACTTTAGTTGTTGCAGATATGGTAAATTTATAGGCTCTCTTTTTATGCCAAGGAAAATGCTTGGGGAATTTCCCAAGGATTATCAGAGATTAATTTAATATCCCCAAAAGATAAAACAATATCCCTTTTAAATCAGAAAATCAAATTATGTTTTAACAGTTTTAGGTCAATGTTATTTTTGAAAACATTTCAAATACAATATGTTGTAAAATAGGTTTATCAAAAATATCTAATATATAAATACAGGTGGAAATAATTAAATTTGTTCCAAGAAAAAAATCCCATTATATAAATTTTACAATCTGAGTAGAAAGCAAAGTCTTGAAACATTTTTAGGTACACTTTTTTTTTTATTCCAACTCAATGTGAGGAAAATCTGTTTGCAAAAATCAATTGACCTAAAATTATTTCTCTCATATTTTAAAATCATATTGAACAAGAGCTTTAAAACTTTATGTCTACCACACTCCATTAAGATAATTAACTCTGGCCATCTAGTCCTGAGAACACAGCAATTTTATTAAATTAGACAACAAAAATATTAACCAGGAAGACAAACAAATTTAGAGATACAGGACAATAGTTTTTAACTGGAACCTTAAAGACCATTTAGCTAAATCTCCTCATATATAAAATGAGAATCTAGGCTTTCCTTTTTCCTGATCACCATTCTTTTTACTCTATATGATATTAGCAAAATTTATCTCTTTTGGAGGCTGTTGCCATACTGTTTTGCCTACACACTGGGAACCCTATGTCCCATACATATTCTCCACCACAAACACATGGCTGCATTATGTACTTCCATGAACAGAGTTCATGTACTTTATTGCTATAAAAGTACTGTGTTCTAGTTCTAAATTATGACGACTAAAATATTAAAATTAAAGAAGAGTTTTATCATAATTATGATGGAGTAACTATTTGAGGACCATGAAAAGAAAATAGCAGCAAGTGGATTGAGGACAAAGACCAGAATTCAAAGTGTCACCAAACTCGTAGGAAACTTCCTTTTTCCTTCCTCCTTTATTATACCCTGGGCAGAAACAATATCTGGAAATGGACACTAGGCACAAAGAGAGCTCCAAAAAAACCTCTAATTTTGACTTGAAGTACAGGAAAGAAAACGAATTCATAGAGTATGCAGAATCATCCATTCTTTCCCCCCAAACCCCTTTCTCTGTTCTCTCACACCGTAGCCTAAAAGCAACCCTGGGGGGAAAGTGCCAGTGGCAGTAACAGGAGTCCACATGAGCCCAAATTCTAATGGAGGGGAAATTTCTTCTCTGATCAGTAGAGATATGGTTCTAAGAGTGAGGGGCAATCTTTTATTGCTTTTTAATCTTGATCTGTCCTGCTGCCATTTGGCCCTGAATGCAGTTATAGTTAAAAGGTATGTGGCTGAGAAGGGCAACCGTAGCTCCATCTTTCTAACTAGAAGACTGAAAAGATAAGCTCCAGGGAAGAGGGAGTTCCATGGTGTTAGTTTTCTCAGGTTCCATAACAAAACAACATAGATTGCCTGGCTTGAACCATGAAAATTTATTCTCTTGCTGTTTTGGAGACGAGAAGTCTGAGATCAAGGTGCCATCATGGTCAGTTTCTGGCAAGAACTGGCTTGTAGCTGGCCATTTCTTCTGCTGTGTCCTCACAGAGTAGAGAGAGAAAGAGAAAGACAGAGAGGGCTCTCTGGTGCCTCTTCTTACAAAGATATTAACCCTATCAGATTAGAGCCCTATCCTAATGACCACATTTAGTCTGAATTACCTCCTAAAAAGCCCTATCTCCAAATATAGTCACATTGGAGGTTAGGGCTTTAGCATATAAATTTGTGGGGGGACACAATTCAGTTCACACCAACAAGGAAATTCATGGTGATAGAAGGGCTCAAGAAAGTGAACTCCTAAACTTGTTTTTGAATTCATGAGCTCACTTCTAAGTGCCACATGTGTTGATATTATCTCCATCAGAATACATTTGGGAACTAAATGTAGATCATGACCAAAACCTTAGACTGACTGGCAGGTTATAAATATATAAGACAGATTCAAGATGTACTTTAAAGTCTTTGAAAACTGGTATTTGAACTATAGCCCATAGAAAATTATTGGGCTGATATATGAAACTTACCAGGTTGATTCCCTTTCAAAACAAAACAAAACAATAACAACAAAAACAGGAAAATCATCATTCCTGATTTAAATAAGACCTTTTGCATTTAAATAATGCAATATTACATTTGAATAATGTAATATTCAAACAGCCTAAGATACAATTTAAAATTACTCTGAATATGAATAAGAACAAGAAAAATCTATTATTACTTAGAAAAAGAAAATCAATAGACATCAGACCTGAGATAACACAGATGATGAAATTATATGACAATGACATTAAAGAAACTATTTAAAAAATGAACAACAAACAATAATGAATACTCTTGAAAGAAATGGAAAAAAAAAGAATATATAATATTGTGCCAAATAAAAATTTAGCACTGAAAAATGTAACTAAAATTTTTTAAAAGAGAGAGAAAACCTCATTGGACTAGCTTAATGGCACAAAACAGGTCTAGAAGAGTCTGTAAACCTGAAGGTAAATCAATAGGGAGCATTCACTCTGTGTGGGGGTGGGGGGGGGGAAGGAATAAAAAATACAATATAAATAAAAAAAATTAAAGACTGTGCCTCAGGAATTGTTGGATGATAAGAAAGCCTGCCATGTGATGGCCCCCAGAAAAAAAGGGGAAACAAGTTATGCCGGAAAAATTTTTTCAAGATATAATGACTAAAAGCTTCCCAATTTTGGTGGCAAACATGCAATTGAAAAGGCTCAGTAAACCCCAAAGAAGACAAGCCCAATTATTCATGCTTAGACATATCATAAGGAAACTGCAAAAATGCAAGTCAAAAAATAATTCTTCAAAGCAATTGGAGAAAAGAGATGTGCTACCTATAAAAAAACAAAAATGAGATTTATTGTAGATTTATCTTTAGAAGTAATTGAGGTCAGAGAAAATGACACAGGCTTTTTTAATTGTTAAAAGAAAAGAACTGCCACTCCATAAATCTAGAAAATGTTTAAATATGCCTCGTGAATATAAATAAAAAAAAGACATTCTAAGATTAAGGAAAAATTAAGAAATTTGTAGCCCCTGAAACATCAGAATTTCAAAAAGAAGCTTCAAGAGACACAAAGGAAATGATATGCAAAGAAGCTGAAAATATAAGGAATGAAGAAAACGCAAAAGCGGCAGTAAGTATATGGGCAAATATAATATACTATCCTTCTCTGGAATTCTCTAAAATCTACTTGAAAGTTGAAAGAAAAACTCAAAATATTGTCAAATGAGATTTTTAATATTTATAGATTTAAAACATATACAATTGTCATACAGAGGAGGATAAGCAGCATAAATGATGGTACATTTTCTATGTAGTTAGATAACTGTTAAATACATATACACACACATATAAAATACATATATATATATAAAATACATATATATATATATATATATATATATATATATCAACCACTGAAAATATTAAGCATGTTCATATAGTAAAATATGTATATATAAATAAAGGTACATTAAACACTAAAAGTGTTCAAATAATCCAGGAGTTATTAGGAAAGGTGAGAGAGAGAGAGAGAGAGAGAGAGAGAGGTAAAAACAAACAGAAAATGGTAGAGCAGTATTTTGTCCAAGATGATGTTGACATAGGCTCCTGAATTCACATTCCCTCAAGGATATACCAAATCTACACCTGCACATAGAGCAATTTTCTAAAACAAAACAAAAAAATTCCAGCAGCTAGCTGAGTGGTTTCTACACATCAGGCAAATGGGAAAACGTACACCATACACATCAAAATGGTAAGGAAAGCCTGAGACAAGCTCTTGCCATAAACTCCATCCCTAGCACAGCAATACATAATTGGGAGGGAGCTGATACTTCCAGCTTCTCCCTGGGAAGGTTTGTACTCCACATCCAGCATGCCAACTTTTCAGACTTCCGCCTGAGTGAAGGGCCCCAAGGGCACCTAGTTCTAAAAACCAATTGGATTTGGATTCATGAGTCCCACAAGACTACAGCAAACCAATAGTTCTTAAGGGGCTGACAGCTTATGTGGCTATCCTCCTAGGTATCAGTAAAGAGGGAACAAAGAGAAATGTAGTATCCCCAGTATTTCCCTGAGAGAAGCTTATTTGATTACTTTAAAAACTGCTGCCTGAGGGTCTGGCTTCCAATCAGCCTCCATCTAGGTGCTTACTGAGATCTTTCCCTTTGGGACACTAACATGCATTGGCGCACTGTCAAATATTGGGAGCCATTGAGAACAGCGAAGGTATTTTTTGACAATCACAATAGTTTGTGAGACAAGAATCCAGGGCATGCTGAAAGACAACAGTTCACCTACAACAAGGGACCATGCTATCAAGATTGAGAAAGTGTTAAAAAAGAGAAACTAGTCAAATAAATAATATTCAAAGATAAAGAGGAGATACTACCACCGACACTACACAACTACATGGGATCATAGAGATTATAATGAACAATTATATGCCACCAAATGTCATAACCTAGAAGACAGAAAAATTCTATTTCTAGAAACATACTCCTAGCTTCTCTCTACCTACCAAGATGAAATCATGAAGAAATAGAAAATCTGACTGATCAATTGATATAAGGATATCAAATCAGTAATCAAAACCTCCCAACAAAAAAATCCAGGACTAGATGGCTTCACTGGTGAATTCTACCACACATTTGAAGAAAAATGTGTAGCAGTCTTTCTCAAACTCCAAAAAATACAAGATAAGAAAACAATCCCAAACTCACTGAGGCCAGCATTACCCTGACCAAAACCATACAAGGATGACAAAAAAAAAAAAAAAGAAAAGGAAAGAAAATTTACAGGCCTATTTCCCTGATAAACATAGATGCAAAATCCTCAGTAAAATGTTACCAAACTGAATTCAGCAGTACATAAAGAGGATAATACACCATGATTAAGTGAAATTTATTTCAGGGATATAAGAATGGTTTAACATCTTCAAATCAATTAATGTGATGTACCACACTAATAAAATGAAGGTTAAAAATCATATGACTATCTCAATAAATGCAGAAAAAGCATTTGACAAAATTCAACTTCTATTTATGATAAAAAACTCTCAACAAAATGAATGCAGCATGAATGTAACTCAACATAATAAAGGCCATATATAACAAGTCAAGTGCTTCCAGAACTGCTTCAGAAAGTGGCAAGAATGATGGGATAAATGTGTTCGAAGCAAGAGGGAGTATATTGAGGGAGATTAATGGAAATGTGTCTATTACTGTAATAATTTTTTTAACTTAAATATCCACCATGTTTGTTGATATAAGGAAAATACTGTGTTAAAATTGTAATACTTAACATATACCGATAACAAAAGATGAATACAAGTCATAATTGACTTCTGCAATTAACAAGAGGTGCTCAAAGTGGTTACCATCAGCATAATTTTAATACAGTTTTCTTTCATTTCTGAAAATGTGTATACATGTTTTTGGCACCATATATATCTCTAGTCATTTGCAGCAAAATGGTGGGCCTTCAGCGGATTATACTAAACTAAATAAGACAGAGAAAGACAAATACTGCATGGTATCATTTATATGTGGAATGAAAAAAAAATCAAACATAGAAACAGCAAGTAAAAAAGTGATTTCCAAGGGTTAGGAGCAATAGGGAGAATGTAATAAATGGGAACAGTGTTTTAGTTATAAGATGAATAAATTCTGAGGATCTAGTTTAAACATGGTAACTATAGTTGCTAACACTGTATTTTATAACTGAAATTTGCTTAAAGAGTATAACATTTTACTGCAGTCCCCCCAAAAATGATGAATATGTGAAGTGATGAATGCGGTAATAATGAGATGTGGGAATCCTTTCACATTGTAAACGCGCATGCACTCGTAGGTATATCAAATCACCATGATGTATACTTTAAATATCTTGTCATTTTATAAGCCAATTATACCACAATAAAGCTGAAAAAAATGGCAGCTATAAATCCAAATTAATCAATAATTTGGATAAAATAGATCAATTCCTTGAAAACCCTGTATTAGTTTCCTTAGGGCTGCCGTGTTGAAATACTGCAGATTGGGTGGCTTTAAGAACAGGAATTTATTTTCTCACAGTTCTGGATGGTAGCAGTCCAAAATCAAGGTTTTGACAGATAGGTTTCTTCAAAGGCCTTTCTCTTTGGCTTGAAGATGATTATTTTATGTGGCTTTTTGTTTGTTTGTTAGTTTATTTGTTTGTTTGTTTGTTTATTTGTTTGTTTTTGCTGTATCCTCTCATGGTCTTTCCTCTGTGTATGCATTCCTGGTGTCTCTCTGTGCATCCAGACTTCCTTTTCTTACAAGGACGCTGGTCAGAATGGGTTTGGGTCTACTCTAAAGGCCTCATTTTAACTTAAATATCTCTTTAGGCCCTTTTCCAAATACAGCCACATTCTGAGGTACTGTGGGTTAGGGTTTCAACATATGAATTTTGGGAACAACACAATTCAGCCCATAACAACCACAAACTACCAAATCTCACTTAAGACAAAATAGATAACCTGAATGGTTCTGTAACTATAAAATAAATTGAATGTGTAGCTAAAATCCTTTGTAAATAATTAAATCTGCAGTTCAAGTTTCTCTGGTGAATTAAGGATTTGAAGAAATACCATTAATTTTATATAGTCCCTCTGTAAAATAGAAGAGCGGATACTTCCTACCTCAAACTATAAAGCGAGCATTACCCTAATACTAAAACCAGAAAACATTACCAAAAATAAATAAATGAATGAGAAAGAAAACCACAGACCAATAGCTTTTGAATAGAGTTGCAAAAATCTTCACCCAAAATATTAGCAAATCAAATCCAGCAATACATATCCAAAAAACAATATGCCACCACAAGTTATGGTATATTCCAGCAATGCAGTGATTCAATATTTAAAAAATCAATGTATTTCACCACATCAACAGTCGAAATATGAAAATTCACAAGCTCATACCACTTGATCAAAAAAAAAAGAAGACATTTGATAAAATTAAAAATCCATTCCTGATAGAAAAAAACCTCTGCAAATTATCCAACGAGGAAAAATCTTCAAATTGAAAATGAGCACCTAAAAAATAAATGACTATAGCTAACACTACACTTAGTGGTGAAAGAAACAGAATATGTTTTGTCCCTATGTTCTGAAACAAGCCAAGGCTATTCACACCCTCTACTGCTATTCTACATCACTATACAATTCCTAGTAATGAAATAAGCCAAGAAAAGGGAATAAAAGGCATACATATTGCAAATGAAGAAATAAACCTGCACTTATCTGTGGACAATAAGGTTGTCTATATAGAAACCCCAGAGAATCTACAACAAAGATCCTAGAACTAATAAATAAATTTCACAATTTTGCAGAATATATAGTCAACTCTCCACACAAAAAAAATCATATTTCTATATACTACCAATGGACTATTGCAAACTAAATTTAGGGAAAAATATCATTCATATAGTACCAAAAATTAAAATATTTTAAGCATTAATCTAATAAAACATATATAATATCTATATGATGAAAACTACCAAACTGAAAATTACTAAACAAAAACCCCATTTAAAATGGGGTCAGAAGGTTAGAAGAGAAAACTCTCATGCACATGTCACCTAACACACACTACACACCCCAACAGGGAGAGACATACCTTGCATCTCTGACAGGAGTGATACTGTTTTACTAAGTCAGCAGGAGAAAAGAAAGATTCTTCCTTACCCAGTAGCAGCTCAACCAATGGGAGACTGCCATCACTCAGCCAATGGAAAGAATATATATATGGACTTTTTATTTACAACAGCTCCTCCCAAGTCCATAAAAGAGCACTCCTCCTTTGCCATTAGACTGCGTGTCCCAAATTGTAATTTTGTTGTTCCCAAATAAACTCATTTTACTACCTGTTAAAGTCAACATTATGTGGCAATAAAACACTGATGAAAGGAGTGAAATAAAACCTAAGTTATTGTAGAGACATATTTCTGTTATGGATCAGAAGCCTCCAAGTATTTTATGTAATCTATAGATGTAATTCAGGTACCATCAAAATTCCTGCAGGGAATTTTTATATATTGTCAATGGATTCTAAAATTTACATAGAAAGCAAAAGAACTAGAATATACTAAACAATTCTGAGAAAGGCAAACACAGTTGAAGAGATCACAGTATCTGGTTTTAAGATTTACTATTGAGCTGTAGTATTTGAGATAACATGGTATTATTAGCTAAGGACTATACACATAAATCAATGGAACATAATACAGAGTTCAGAAATAGACTGATGCAAACACATCTGTTTTATTTTTGAGAAAGTAAAAAAAGAAATTGAATTTAGAAACAATAATCTTTTAACAAATTAGGTTGGAATGATTGGACATTCTTATGCAAATAAAAGAACCATGACTTGAACAAATTTTACCACTATTTTGTTATGCAAATATTAACTAAAATGAATCAAATCTTTATATAAAAACCATGAAACTATAAAACTTTTAGAAGAAAATCTTTGTTATCTGGGGTTAGTTAAAGAGTTCTTAAAGACAATTCCAAAAGTCTAATCTATAAAATGATAATTTGAAAAAATGGACAGTACTGAAATTTAAAACCCTCGCTCTGTTAAACACATTACTAAGAGAATGAAAAGACATGCCACAGCTGGGGATAATATTGGCAAGTTACATATGAGACAAAATTACTTTTATCCTAAATATATAAAGAACTCTTAAAACTCAACTGTAAGTAAACAATCTAATTAAAAATGGGAACAAGATTTGGATACTTCACCAAAGCAGATGCATGTATGGCAAATAATTATATGTAAAGGTGTTAAATGTCATTAACCAGTAAAAAAATATAAATTAATACCATGAAGAGATATTACTACATGCTTATTAGATTGGCTAAAGTATAAAATACTGGCCATTCAAACTCTAGGCAAGTATATGAAGCAGTTGGAACTCTACACATTTCGTGTATAAATGTAAAATGTTATATCCACTGTAGAAAACAATTTTATATTTTCTAATAAAGTTATACATTTATTGCCACATGTCCCGGTAATTCTGCTCCTAGGTATTTACCCTAAAGGATCATAATCTTATATTCACACACAAACTATACACAAGTGTTTGTAGTTGCTCTATTCATAACATATACTGGAAACAACTCAAATGTCTTCAACGGGTGAATTCCACATCAGTACAATGGAATACTAAATTAACAAAAAGGAATATACTAT
Source organism: Hipposideros armiger (assembly GCF_001890085.2). Taxonomy (NCBI): domain Eukaryota; kingdom Metazoa; phylum Chordata; class Mammalia; order Chiroptera; family Hipposideridae; genus Hipposideros; species Hipposideros armiger. The sequence continues at coordinate 54,060 of NW_017732631.1, read as the reverse complement.
TGATGCATATAACAACTCTAATAAATCTTAAAGGCTGGAAGCTGAGTGAAAAAAAGCTAGTCTCACAAGTTCACTTGCCATATGATTTCATTGATATGGCATTCTTGTATAGACAAAACTATAGTGATAGCATAGGTAATTGGTTACTAGAGATAGGGGTTAGGGAAAATGTGACTATAGTGGAGTGGCATGAGAGAATTTTGAGGAGTAATGGAACTTTTCCCCATAAAAATGCATACACATTTTAAGAAAGGAAAAAACTGTATTAAAATATATATCAATATATACCAATAACAAAAAATGAATAAAAGTCATATATATATATACATATATATACATATATATATATACACATATATATACATATATATGTGTGTATATATATATCTGTGTATATATATGTGTATATATATATATATATATATATATATATATATATATATATTAGCAGTCCTGGTATACTGATGTTAAAATTCATAGAACTGGATCATCAAACAATCTCAATTTTACTCTATCATAATTTAACATATTTTAAGTGTAATAAAAACATGGGGAAAACATGAATGAGAGGACTAAAATTCAAAATTGTAAAGGGTGACTTATATTTTGAAAGTTAATGAAAATTTACTAGCCAAAATGTTATATAAAAAGGCACCAATAAAATCTAGACAAATGTGGTTTGTTTAAAAAAAAAAACTGGTGTCAATTAAAGGAGGCTCCAGTTTTTTGACTTGGGTGCACATGTTAGTGGCAAATAAAAATTCTTAAATGCGATATTGATGCCAGTGTAATTTGAGGAGAAATCTAGAAGAGCAAACTTATTGTTTGTGAATGATTTCTAAAGTAAGTTGTTAATGCGTAGATGCTTTTACCTATATTACAAATATGTGTTATACCAAAATATTCTCAATTTATTTTTGATAAGGTTTCTAGGCTAATGGATCTGGGAAATGTAATAGAATATATCTACTTAGCCTTCATTAATAGAAGTGACTGTAGGCGAAATTCACACTATTCTATCATGTATAGGAATTTTAGATGATTAGGGTCATGTCTCAATATCACATTTTCAATAGAACAAATAAAGCCAGTGTGCATTTAGAGTAGTGTATTTCTAAAGTTAGCAACATCATGTTAAAAACCAATAGCAAAAGCAATTCACTGGATTGTTGAAAGAAGTAAATTCATAGATGTAAAGTATGTGATGCAGTGTACATAGCATTATATAAATAGCAAAGATTTAATAAATGATAATGTGTTTTATAGAACTTTACAGTTTACAAACACTCCTGACACTTTGAGAAATGTCTAGTAATTTACTTTATGTTGTAAATTGCTGAGTTTAACCAAAGTCTGTTTCCAATGCACTTTTGATTAAATGTTGCCTTCATATAATGATGATTAAAACAAACAAGCATACAGAGGGCGCCAAAAAAAGGTGTACACACTGTAAGATAACATCTCTTTAAGAGATAGCATCTCTTAAAATGTGTATATCTTTTTTTTGGCACCCTCTGTATTTAAACTAGAGAGGTGAAATATGATTCATAGGGAGAACGGGGAGCAGATATTTTCAGAGACTGAACATGGAAAAGAATTTAGTTATTCAACTATTGATTTACTCAGGGAATGATGGCTAAGTATTTTCTGATAGCTAGACATTGTGGGAAACACTAGCAATGAAATAATAAATATGATAGCAGCCTATTCCCATGGTGCAGAAATAGAAATAAAATGACAAATTTTCTAGAAGAGTTTTATGATCAATATCACAGTTTGCATTTATAAAAGTTAAGAATACACAAACATAGATTTCTCTATCTTTGAAAGTTATTGGTGTACTACTAGTACTACTAGAAATTTAGATTTAAAAGAAATTTAGATTCAACAGTAGAGTAGATGAAGCAGAGGATCAAATCAGCAATTTAGAAGATAAGGTAGCAGAAAACACTCAAACAGAACAGCAAACAGAAAAAAGAATTCAATAAAATGAGGACAGTTTAAGGAGCCTCTGGGACAATACCAAACATAACAACATTAGCAGCATAGGGATATCAGAAGGAGATTGGCCATAAGAATATAGTCAATTGACCAAGGAATATAGTCAATAGTATAATAACTATATATAGTGTTAGCTGGATCCTAGATTTATCAGGCTGATAGCTGGGAGGGGATATGGGAGACAGGGTGAAAAAAATGAAAGCATTAAGAACAAATTGGTAGTTACAAAATAGTTATAAGGATATAAAGTAAAGTATAGGGAATATAGTCAATAATATGGTAATAACTATGTATAGTGCCAGGTGGGTACTAATCAAGGGGATTACTTCTTTTTTTTTTAAATTACAGTTTATTGGGGTGATAATTGTTAGCAAAGTTACATAGATTTCAGGTGTACAATTCTGTAATACATCATGTATATATCACATTGTGTGTTCACCACCCAGATTCAGTTCTCTTTCCATCACCATATATTTGATCCCCTTACCCTCTGGCAACTAATAAAAAAGTACTAAACTATTGTCTGTGTCTATGAATTTTGTTTCTTTATTTGTTTTTCTTGTTCTTTTGTTCATTGCAGTTTTATATACCACTCATCAGTGAAATCCTATAGTTCTCGACTTTTTCTGTCTGACATTTCGCTTAGCATTATAATCTCAAGATCCATCCATGTTGTTGCAAATGGCACTATTTCATCTTTTCTTATGGCAGAATACTATTCCATTGCATAAATATATACCACAACTTCTTTATTCAATCATCTATTGAAGGACTCTGGTTGTTTCCATGTCTTGGCCACCATAAATACAGCTGCAATGAACATCAGAGTACATATATCTTTACAAATAAATGTTTTCATATTTTTTGGGTAGAAACCCAAGAGAGGGATTGCTGGGTCATATGGCAATTCTATTTTTAATTTTTTAAGGAATCTCCACACTGCCTTCCATAGTGACTTCACCAATCTGCATTCCCACCAACAGTGTATAACCAATAGACATATGAAAAAATGTTCAACATTATTAATCATCAGAGAAATGTAAATAAAAAACACAATGAGATATTCCCTCACACCAGTTAGAATGGCTATCATCAACAAGATAAATAATAACAAGTGTTGGAGAGGCTGTGGAGAAAAAGGAACCCTCTACACTGTTGGTGGGAATGCAGATTTGGATTACTTCTTCAATTACATACTATGCTTGACACCTGAAATAATATAAAATAATAGTGAATGTTGACTGTAATTGAAAATTTTTTAAAGGGGGAAAAATGTGAAGGAGAGTAAGAGGTCCAAATTTCCAGGTATAAAACAAACAAGTCATGGGGATGTAATATACAGCATAGGGAATATAGTCAATAATATTGTGGTAATGTGGTACAGTGCCAGGTGGTTGCTGGACTTATCATAGTGACGACTTCTCTAGGTATATAAAAGTTAAAAACAATGGTGTATACCTGACACTAATATAATATTCCATGTTAGCTATATTTTAATAAAATAAATAAATAAATCTAGCTTGTTCCTTTTGAACATGAAAAAACTTCGAAATGATGTTTTTTTAAACTAATGGTATTTGTCAAAAAGGGGGATTACACTAGTTGCATGAGAGGGAGGTAGAATAAAAGTTCTAGTCTTCACATTTATTTATTATTTCAACAAGTGCTCTTAAGGGACCTATTATTTGCTGATCTTATGTTAACTGCCACAGAGAGGCTCTCAAATGATTAAATAAAATTAAGTAACCAATATAAGTTACTGAGCATAGCCTATAGCAAAATAAAAAATAAAGTTTTCAATATATAGGACTGGGTACCACCATTGTTATTTATTTTTAGAAATTGATAATAATAATAATAACACCATCACAGGTAGATGCTCAGGAATTATATTTGAAATTTTGTAATATACTCAGGTGTGATTATGAAACTGAATTATTAAATAATACCTTGACAACATGGAATTCAAACAAGTTGTCTGTAAAAAATCCATAAATCAAATAGCCAATAGGTCAAATAGAGTCAAAAGTTTTATTACCCAATCTAGGCCTACATAAGAAGAGGTCAATTAAGAAGACAAATTCACACCCTCCCCCCCGAACCCCCCAAACCCCAAATCAGGGATCTCATGATATCCTGAGCTTATCATCAGTTCACACAGTTCACTACTATTTATCAAACCAACCAATATTAAATTGCACTGTATTGTTATACCTATGGCTGATCACCTGGTAACATAACAGGTCTCAAGGATAAAAGAAAAGAATTACATGGCAAGACTGAAAATAATAGTAAGTTATTTTTCTAGATTGTGTGCCTCTAATTTTGTCACCATCAGTTATTTTGGAGTCTTAAGTTCCTGTCTCTTCCAATATTGTAAAAATTCCCGAGAACACAATTGAGAATAGAAAACTCTATTGTCTACATGAACCCTATCAAAAAAGCACCAGTTCAAATTCAATTCTTAATTTTAGTTATTAGATATTCATTCTAGATATCTCCTGTTGACAGCTGAGGGGGGAGGGCAGAAAATGCCACCAGAAGTGCCACTTTAGCATGTGCATCATTTTGAGCTGAAGGCATTTAAGACCTGGCCGACTCAGGAAAAGGTTATTTTTGTTTGTTTATTTGTTTTGTTTTGTTTTGTTTACCTCTCCCTTATTTGCCTAAAATAATTTAGATAGAGGCCCTATACCAGGAAGATAGCTAATACCAACCTTTTTATATCAGAAAGAATTCTCCTCATGGCATGGCAAATGTTCATTTACCAAATATCTGCTTGTCTCATTTTTTTGTGATTTGTCTTATTCCTCCTTTTTGAAGTCCCAGATCCCTACTCCCTTCCCCTTAGCACAGGATGGCATATAAGACTCCATTGAGACTCCTAACTTTGGGGTTCCTGTATGTACAAGATAAATGTTTTTCCTTATAATCTCTCTATCATCAATTTATTGGGTTGTTGGAAAAGTTATGATGCATTTTGCAATGAAAAACAGAGAAAAAATACGTCATGACTTTTCAGACAACCCAATATATTAAAGTAGCCAAAAAACTTAGAAGGGAAGAAGGGAAAATTTTTTCTCTCCTACATAGTCAATAGCAAGGTTACTATGCTATTCCTCACAGATTAGTTCATAAACGATGGGGTGTAAATCTGGAATTAGTTGTCATCCCCACCATACCTATGGTTTGAGGTAAGCTGCCAATAGTAATTGGCCACTGGCTTTCAAAGTAAGCATCATTTTGTATCCATCATTATGCTTGTCACAGTGCCAGGCCCAGGGGATAAAATATGGAACAAAAGAATGGTGCCGGGCCGGCCGAGTGGCGCGTTGGTTAAGAGCTGGCCTGGGGCACCAGCTCTGAGCAGCAGGGCCCTGGTTGGATCCCATATGAGGGCCAGTGACACTGCCCTCTATAGCTAAGATGGTGAACAACAGCTTGACCTGGAGCTGGGTTGCCATGAGTCACCGGCGACAGCATAGGCTGCAGCCCCTGCTACAGTGGGCTGCCTTAAGCTACTGTGTGTGGCCAGCAGACAGTGTGAGCGATGGGCAGCTGGTGTGAGCTGCCAAAAGCCTCAGTGAGCGGCTGTCCAGAGGACGGCGACCGTTCTGCCTCACCAGGGAAGAGTGCAATGATAATACCAACATGGGCCAGTGAGGCGATGTCCTCCACAACTAGACTGAAGAACAAAAGAACAGCAACTTGTATGTTCCCTTGCCCCTGATTACCCAGCGCTGTTCCCATCCCCCAATTCCCCAATTTAAAAAAAAAAAAAAGAATGGTGCCCATTCTCATGGAGTTTATGACTTGGTCAGAGGTAGAAAACAGTCAGCAAATAAGCAAGTAAAAAAGCAAATACATAATTAGGTTGAGCTATGTGCTCCAAAGAAAAGCAATTTTTTAAAAATGGAAGTTTGTTAGAAGAAACCTGACCAGACTTTAGTCCAGAGGGGGCTTAAATGATAGATCTCTACGTTAATGAATTTTTAGAATTTAACTAGGTGAAGACATATAGGTGGGTGAGTGAGATTACTTCTATCTCAACAGACAACATGAACAAAGACTCTATAGTAAAAAGGAAGAAGAAGGCAATGAAGGGAAACTTTTGCAGCTGAAGCTAGAAAAAGAGTGTTCTGAAAAGGAAGGCTAGAGATGTAGAGTCCAATTACCTTGTGGAAAATTTACGTATGTTGGTCTTTATCTTAAAAACAATGAAAAACTATTTAAACATTTTAAGGTTGAAGTAGATGGTAAACCATTACATGACAGTTATTTCATTTGCCTTTCCCCAACCCCTGTCCCCCACAAAATATGCAAGAGATGTTGGTAGCTTATAAAAGAAGACCATGCATAATGGAAGACATGAGCCATTACAAAAAATATTCTGTAAATATGCACATGTACTATTTGTGTAAGAAATTTTAATAATAACCAAATCAAGTAACACTGGTTCTCAAAAAAATCTCAAAAGTGTAAAGACCCTTGAGCTAGAAAAAATATGGATATTTGCATAATTTAAAGGAATGTCTTGATTTATTCCCTTTCTGGAGCACTCCTGGAGTTTTCCCAGGAGTCCAGATAATGACACCAATTGCTTCCCCTCTCCATCAAGGCACACTCCATAAACTTTGTGGATAATATGTCTGCCCAAGGTCTAAATATCTGAAGAGATCAGTTTAAATTTTGCTCTTATTCATATAGTTCTGAGGCTGCTAGAAGTTAACTATGACAAACTAGCCATTTTAGTGAATGATCTGAATGGTAGTCTCAGGAACACTGGGTGCAAATTTATTCAAATTGACACTAAGGAAGTCATAGATCTCTCATTTGAAACAGACTAGAGTCTTTTTCTGTGAGCCAAGAAAGTTAAAGAAGATAAAGGTTTGTGTAGCAAGCCAGCCTGAATTCAAAAATCAACAGCTCTACAGCAATTTATAAGCTATGCTTGCCTGGCGTCAGATGGGTATATCTACAATTTCAGAAGACTGGTTTCTTGTAATGGGTTTTAAGTAATCTGAGAATCTATTGCTCATAAAAGGAAATAAAATGAAGAGAAAACTTTCTGGAGACAAAACATGAAAAGCACTATAATACCAAATGGAATTAGGACATCTGATGGACGTTACCTGAGAAGAGCTATGTTTTCAACAGCACCGTATTGATTACTTCAATAAATAATCACTGCAATCCTTGAAGTTGCTATTGCTGCTATCTCTATTTTATAGATGAAGATACTTAAGAAGCAAAGTAACTTGCCCAAGTGACTGAATTACCAATTTATAGAGTTTTAATCAGAGCCAATCATCTCCCTGAATTAAAAATCATTGGAATAAACCATCATGCCACACTCCCAAGAGCTTCTTTGAAAGCCATCTCCAGAAAGCATCCCTAAAAAACAAAGTCATTCTGCAAGATAGAGAATGAGATAATGCTTTGTACTTCCTTTTGGTTTAAAAAGATGAGGTAAAATATTGTAACTTGTTAAATAAGGTGCATCTATATTTAATCAGCCTCCTGTGATTCTTACTTATGCAATGCCTTAAAGTTGCAGTAAGAACTGTTGAGTCAGCAAGAAAACAAGAAAAACAGCATTTCCTTGAAGGAGATACCTCAGATTGACTATTGATTGCAGTAAAAAACTGGAGATCCTACAGCAAAATTTAATAATTCAGGTGTTTCAGGGAAACATAAAATAAAAAGATGGCACTGCACTGTGCTTTAGAATAAAAGACTGTGTTAAGAGCATTTATTTGATATCAAATACCAAAACAAAAATGAAAACAAAATAAACAACAAAAGAAGTCAATCAGAGGGAAACACTCAAATATTTGTTTGAAGCATGAGAAATTAAAAATCCCAGACAAAGAAAATGTAGCTCAAAAATCTATAGTTTTGTTTTCTTACCAACGTGGTAAAAGAACTTTATCCAATAGTGAAAAATCTCTATTAATCTGGTTGTTGTTTTCCACTGAAGTCATGTTTCCTTAGCTCTTGATTCTGATCCATATTGGTATAAACGTATCAAATTGTCCTTTTCTGGTTTCTTGATTTAGGTTCTTTTTTATTCCCCTCTTCTTTCTCTTTCCCCAACCCTTATCTGCTTACCAAATACATGCTTACACTACATAACTTATTTATCCTATTACTTGTATTTGGAATATTTTCCTTCATCCAGTTTGAATGTTTATCTCTTCTGTTTCCTTTCATCCCTAACTCTCTCACACTCCTCAAAATACTTAGAAACTAACCTTTTCAAAGAAGTTTCCCTGCATTGATCTGAAGGAATTAAGTTAACATTTATAACTATTCTGCTAAATTATTATACTTAGAAGAAATAAATAAGACCCATACTGCATTTCTTTCTTCTTTCTGCTTTCAATAGGCCCTTCAACTCGAGAAAATTTGGCTGAGTACCATTGACATGTGCACATACACATTCACATATTTACAACATGTTCTCATACACACGCACAAAAACACACACATACAAATAACAGCCATAGAGAAGCAAAAGCACACCTAAGCTAGAAAGAAGTAATCTATTATATAAGATTTTTTAAAGCAAGAAATAATTAATTGTTATGTGTGAAAAATCTGTCATTGATAATCTAATTCCACTAATAGTTACTGAGTTACTGGGGAACCAGTAGGAAGGCAGACATGGAATATACTTCTCCTAGAACTGGTAGTAAAAGGCTAGTTTAATATAAAAAGTAAATTAATTTTTGATAAAAGTTAAAATACCTCTGGGGGTTAAATTACAAGTGTGAAAACATTGGTGGTTGTATAAATTCATCAATTTTTGCACTTTATTATATGTGTTATTCTTCAACAAATATTTTAAATTACAAAAAAAAAGATAGAGTATACATACCATCAAGTATTAATTTACAACAATATCCAGGTAACCTACATATTTCTTTTAAGCCTTTAGACTTTCTTGAAAATTATATCTTGCCCTCCTCTTTTATAGGAAAGTCACTGCAACAGAGTCATTTTATAATATAGATAGAGAAGAGTTATTTATAATGTATTAACACCTCAAAAATAAAATCATAGCCAACAATAGTTTCGCCATTAAGTCATACCAAAGAAAAATCTTTACCAATTTATGTATTTTTCCATCCCTGTTCCCCCAAGCTGCACACAAAAACAGTACTATATCTTCTAATGAAGCATCAAAAGAGCTGCTTTAATAAATTAAGTATATATCAAATTTTCATTGAATATTTACTATAAGCAGAAGCAAATCCAAATTTTGGGACTTACAGTTCATACAAATGTGAAAATGGAGGCCATTTTGAAAATAAATACATTTAAAATTACTTAGAGTGAAAACCTATTTATAATGAGATTGTAGTGTATCAATTATAAAATTTTCAAACATTATTCATATCAAAATAAAAAATGTGAAAAAATACTTGAATTAACTAATTACCTGGCAATTCTAAAGAACACATTTCTCCACATTTTTGTCTGCACACTTTTTGACAAAATAGTGTGATAACATCTTTTTTAGGAAAAAAGGAAGATAATTCTTGCCTCCAGTATGGTTTATTAAATTGTGTGTTTTATTACTTATAGTTTGATTTTTTCTTTCATCTTTACAACTTATTGGCAACCTCAGTTACATTTTCAGGATTGTCAAATTGGGAAAATAAAGAGTGCTTTTTATACAGGCTGTAAGATCTTACATTTCAAGTTTTCTTTTGTATTTGTTTATCTTAAGCATTTTTGAATTGATATTCATTAACCACTTTATTGTCAATATACTCGCATTGCCATATATTTGTTGATGTACATTTCCTGTTATCCTGTTCTGTTAATTGCTTTTAAGCTTCCTTCCTGCTTATGTGTGCTTGCACCTTGCACCTGTTGTTTGTATGAGGGAGTAAAACCCTGCTTCCATTTTGGAGCACTCTCTCTGGCCCCTGCCTTGGATCAATAAAGAGCTATGGCTGTGTTTACGGCACACAGTCTGCCTCATGCCTTCTTTCAGCAGGACATCTCACCACTTAGTGGGTCCCTGATTAACACCCTCGGACCGACAACTAGGGATAGCTTAATTATGCAGAAAACTGTGAAGTAAATGAATATATTCTACAAACTTTAAACTTTTCCAATTTGCATGCTATATTCAACAATTTGCCAATCTTGCATGAATTATAACTAAAATATCTTTTAAATCTGTACTTACCTTCTGTTCTCTATTCACTTTAGTGTAAGCTCCAACCATTGGTTTTCCTTTGATAATGTAAGAGTCTGACTTGAGTTTTGATTGCCAAGGCATCACTTCAAAGATGGCTGTATGGAATAAACACACTGTCAGCCACAGCACTAGAAAAAGAGCAAGGCCTCCTCCCCACACTGAGCCTTTTTTATTTTAGATTTTGGTTGACTTTGATAAGTGACCATTTGGAACTTTTTTGTGTTTTTTTTTTTTTGTCTTCCCGCTCTTTAAATTTCCAGTCTTACATTTGAAATTCACTAATAAAGCCCCAAACCCGATAAAAGCAGGACTCCAGGCCCTGCACTTTCTCTCTCTCTCTCTCTCTCTCTCTCTCTCTCTCTCTCTCTCTCTCTCTCTCTCTCTCTCTCTCTCTCTCTCTCTCTCTCTCCCCTCATTGTCTGTTCCCAGGAATGCTATGTAACTTCCAGGACCTGTAAGTAATAAACATTTATTTTTTCAAGATTCCGTATGGTTACTGCTGAAGGGCATTTTGCAATCATAAGAACCACGGGGCCAGTCCAACAATAACACTGGATATTGATAGGCTGACACCAACACACAATATCATTATTACCATTCTGAGTTGAGCCTTTTGATTATCATCTAGTCTATCATGCTGTTTTTCTAACTCATGGCTGCAGTTTCTATTTCATCTCTACTCAATTTTGTTTCATACATGGTTATCATAACAAGCGTCAAAATCACAGCAAGACCTTCCAATTCCAGGTCACGTTTCTGCCTTTTTCACATCCCTTTAATGTTCTCCATTGTCTACTGAATTAGGCACAAGCTCCTGAGCCAGGTTTCAAGGTCCCTAGATTTGGCTTTATCCTATCTTTGCAAGAAAAAAAAAAAAAAGATTAACTATCAATAGGTATTTCTATAACTAAAAATAGCTCATACTTTCCTTGAGACCAGAGATTGTTGTTTATTTAATAGATCTCTAATCCTTAGCATAATACCTTACACATATTTTTTGTTGTTGTTGTATTGAAGTAAAAGACAGCAATGTACTGAACTGATGCAGTCACAATGAATTTTCCAAATTTTCCAATGGAATCTCTTCCTGAAAGCAGTATTTTACTTAAGCCAAATGTCTAGACATTTGCAGATGAGAAATATGTATCCCAAATTCACAAGTGATCAAATTTTACCAATTATTAGTTAAGCATATCAAAAGGCTTTCAGAATGTCTAGATCTTATACTTAACTATATCTTACTCAGGAAACACCTCAGAAAATAATTATTTCCTATATAATGATCTTTTTGGAAATATTGTAATGATTTAACCTCCATCATTATAGCTTGCCGATTCTTTTTATGTTCTATTTACTTTCATCTATCTCCATAACTAATGTCCCACTATTTCAACGAATCATTAAATATTTCTGGAAACAATGCAGAGACAACTTATATCCCTACTTCCAGTTTCTTACATGGTTAAAATATGCCCCTCATTATTGTCAGAGATTTTTCACAAATACAGAATTCTTTATTGTTTGCTCTCAAAAGAATGTTTAAAACCTTCTTATTGTCAATTACTTTAAAAACATGCTATACAGATTCTTAGTCTCATTCTTTGGAGATTCTGATTCAATAGGCTCAGAGTAGAAGCAGGACAGATATTTTAATGAGTTACTCAAGTGATTTCTATGATTTGGCAAGTTTGAGTACTATTGCAGCCTACATCAAATCCAGACAATGTTCAACACATTATTACATGTAATGTGTAACACACATGCTGCTACTTCTTCATTCCACACCAATGAAAGATATTTCAAACCAATCTGACTCACTCAAGTATAGCCTGAGTGAGCAATGTTCTTCATTGCCCTTAATCCTACCTCATGTATCCCTAAGGAGCATACATCCTGATATGGCCACCATATCACAAGTGGCCCAGAAGAGCTGTGGGTGATAGGAAGCTTTCTTATTGACATGACTACCTACCAATCAATCAATCAATCAATCAATCAGTCTTTTTATGCCTATTTACAGCTACCACTGCTTCCAAGTTGTTCTTCTCATATGCCATACATTTCAGGAGCTACAAGTGATTTTAACATCCTTGTTCATTGATAATGTTTCAAGAAAATGACTCCCTTTCTGTTTCAGTCACAGTTCAGTCTGGGAAGTGTAGTTACTAAGCTATTATGATTCACAATATTTATTGTAGGTATTAGACCTTACACAAATGTGGGCAAAGCTAGAGTTCTAAAGTTCTGGATGAACTAATAAGAAAATCAGAAAGACAGTTACTAGCCAGTTTACCTGAAGCAATAATGCAGGCGGACAAAGTGAAGAATATAGAAATATCAGAGGAGCCAAACACATCCAGGGCAAAAATGGAACTGAATGGGGTGTTTGTAGAACCACCTATAGTAAACTCTTGTCCCTATACAGTTCCCACCACTGTGTATCCGAGACCACGCCTGGTCAGCATAGCTAGTCAGCAGTCAGGAAGGTGGGCTGGATGTGAAATGGAGGAGAACAGGGACATCATAAGGCAGCGGTTCTCAACTTTCTTAATGCCGCGACCCCTTAATACAGTTCCTCATGTTGTGGTGACCCCCAACCGTAAAATTATTTTCGTTGCTACTCTATAACTGTCATTTTGCTACTGTTATGCATCATAATGTAAATATCCTTTTGTTTTCCAATGGTCTTAGGCGACCTCTGTGAAAGGGTCTTTCGACCCCCCAAAGGGGTCACGACCCACAGGTTGAGAACCGCTGTGACATAAGGCCTTCAAAAGTTAAGTCAGAATGTTTCACATCTGCCATCCAAAACTTGCGCAAGTTCCTCTTTGGGTATCTAACTCCAGACCCATTTTAGGAAAGAGGACCCTGGGAAACATAATTTTCAGTTTTAATCAAGTACAATCTATGCATATTCACTTTTGCTCAGAAAGAAATTCTTTTCTATTTGTGAACCCATGGAAATGTGTTAAGCACTGATGTGCTGGAAAATGTTCTCTGGGAAAATAAATAACTAAATAATCAAGAATCTTTATTTGGGGCAGTTGTCCATTTCTGTCTTGAAAATACTCCCACTATGGCCAATTTCATGTTCCAAGGTAACGTCACTGAACATGAAGTGAGAAGAGATGCAAACAGTAAGTTCTTCTGAATCAGTCAGAGCCAGCTCAAAGCCCACTGGTATCCTCCCTCCTTACTATTAATTGACATCATCAATATAATGCTTTCTTTGTCATGCCCATCAATCTAATTTTAGAAATGGCAATGGAAATACAGATTTTTTTCCCTGCCCCCCACTACATTATCCTGATATTGACTTAAAAATCCACAGACCTTTAATTTTACTTAATCTGTTTTTCCTGGCAAAACGTTTCCTTTATTCTACTCAATCTATGAACATATATATATATATATATGTATATATATATATGAATATAAATATTTATATATGAATATAAATATGTATATATATATATATATATGAGGTTGGACAATTAAGTTTGCAAACTCATCCTAGAAAAAGTGCTACATACCTCATTGCTGAAGATCACTATGGTCACCTTTGCAGTACCTCCGTTGGGAAGCTATGGACTGACACCAGTGCCTAGTACACCTTTCAAAGCAATTTTGGAACACTTCTTCTGGAATGGCCATCAGAGCTGTTGTCATATTATCTTCAATGTCCTGAATGTCATCAAAATGTCTTCCTTTCAATATTTCCTTTATCTTCTGGTAAAGAAAGACGTCATTGGGGGCAAGATCAAGTGAGTAGAGGATGTTCCAATACACTTATTTGTTGATTGGCTAAAAACTCCCTCACAGGCAGTGCCGTGTGAGCTGTTGCATTTTCGTGATGCAAGAGCCATGATTGTTGGTGAAAAGTTCAGGTCATCTAACTTTTTCATGCAGCCTTTTCAGCACTTCCAAATAGTAAACTTGGTTAACTATTTGTCCAGCTACTACAAATTCATAATGAATAATTCCTCTGATATCACAAAAGGTTAGCAACATTGTTGCAACAAGTTTGCAAACTTAATTGTCACACCATGTGCGTGTGTGTGTGTGTATGTGTGTGTGTGTGTGTATTTCTGTCTATATTTATATTTATCTTCATATCTTCACCAGATAGTGTATCATCATCACTGGCACCCTAGTGTGGACTTTATTAAAGCTACTGTGTTGGGCACAAAGTGAACCCTTTCATTCTAGAGACCTATATTTGAGGAATTGGAAATTGTCATTCATTATCTCATTGACTGCATAATGATTTTTGTGTTTTCTCATCTCTATTCCTAAAACTCTTACCTTTCTACTGCAGCCAAATTTTATAAGCTGTATTTTCTAAGAAAGTTATTCATTTCAGGTAGGTTTTGAATTTAGTTTTGTGAATTAGTTTCATTTTTTTTTCCTTGAAGTAACATATCTTTGAAGTTATTTCACATGTTTTCCTAAACTGAGTTTTATAAATTTATAAATTTATTTCTTGGAAAAACAATATAGCCACTTGATAAACAAAGTTAGTAACCAGCATAAAGCATGAATGTACTTACTGAACATACACAGATACTAATTGTATGTTTTGTAGGAAAAATCACTTGGTTCAAAACATACCTGATTAATTGTAACTTTTTTTAACTTCTGCCCTTTCTAACATGATTCACATGGTATTTATATAGTAGTTAATGAGTGACTTCTAAAATATGCATTTCAAATCACTTTCTGTTTGAAATGTTTGTTTTATTTTCATTTTGAATGTAAATTTCCTTTAAAATTATAGCACTCTTTCAATGATCTATCATGCTTTTTCTAGGTTGCCATCTTTGAATTATAATATCATAGGACTATGCAGTCGCTCATTAGTTTTGCATTCATTGAATTTATGTGTATTGCTCAGTCATTATTTGCCAGACACTGAACTAAATATGCAGGAAAAAGAATGAAAGCTATGATTCTTACCCTTTAGAAGTTCTCAATTAGCAATGAAATGAGGCAAGTTAGCATCAATTTTAATATAGTTTGATAGTGCTATAAAGTCACAGAGAAGGGAATGACCCAGAATGTGGGAATGCACAATGTCATTTTATATTATGGAACCATGACAACAGAGCCCTGAGAGTTCTGTTTCCAGAAATATATTTTAGGAATAATAACGCCTACACTGCCTACCTCTTTCAATACCCACCATTCACTGCTGCTTTCATGCTTTTATAGTAAATTCTTCTCCATCTGTCTTTTCCCTTAATCTTTCAATATGTCTTTTTCTTGTTCTAAAATTTCAAGAAAGATAGTCGAGATTTTTGGTGTGAAATCAGCAAAACCTTACAATCTCAGGAGTCACATTTTGGGAAAGTGTGTTATTTCTTGGAGAATTGTCTCACATCTCATTTCTCCATTCTTCCTTTCTAAAAAGTCCTGTTACTGAGATATAGAAAATGGGGAATGACTGACCCTGAAAATGAGGAACTAGGCTGGGGATTCTTTTAATATTTTTTATGCTCTAAGAATATGTTTTTTTTTTGTAGTAAGAAGATAAAATTGGAAAGTGCACTACAAATTTCAAAAGTATGATAATCATTAAACAAAAGAAAGTGTAATGAAAGATTACTGAGTGTATTCTGTGCATTCTACCTCACATGAGTTGATGTATTAAGTACTTTAATACCGATGAACTTGGCATCACAAAAATTTGTGGACCATATTCAATTATACATCAGTTTTAATTCTATACATTTGGTATTACATTTAGAGAAAAACATGATGGTCAAAATCAATTTTGTTGTCACTACATTTAGGATTATGTTAATAATTGTATTTAAATTATGGAATTTATAATCAATTAATTGAGTGTTTTCTTCCCTCCCCTCTCCAACACACACACATACATATACACATACCCACACACAATTCATACTTATTACTGTTTAGTTAAGGATCCACAGGTATGACTAACATTCTGAGCACATTAGTTTAAGCCTACTACCCTTTAACTTCCTCCAGGGAATCTCCTCTAAACCCACAAGTCCAGACAGGACCAGCTACATAATTTTGTAGCCCAATGTAAAATGAAAACAGGAGGACTCTAGGGCAAAAATCATTAAAACTTCAAGACAAACATAACAAAATGTTAAACCAAATTCAAGACTTTGTTTATACTGATTGCATGTTCATGAAGCGAGCTCGAAGACCAGATGAAGTATTCCTTTTTCCTTAATTTACGGTACCTTCTGTTTTACTTACCACAGGAAATACAAAATTCTAATGTGATCTCAGATATATTTCTGTCACCTCCTGTATTAGTTTGCTCGGGCTGCCATAACAAAGAGACTGGATGATTTCCGCAACAGAAATTTATATTCTTACAGTTCTGAAGGCTAGAAGTCTGAGATCAAGCTGTTGGCAGCTTTGGTTTCTTCTGAGGCTTCTCTCTTTGGCTTATAGACAGCTGTCTGCATCCTCTGCCTTTTCATGGTCTTCACTCTACAACTGCTGTTTCCAAATTCCCTCTTCCTATAAATTCGCCAGTCATACTAGTTGAGGACTCCCCATAATGACCTCATTTTAATCTAATTAACTCTTTAAAGACCTTATCTCCAAATAGAGTAACATTCTGAGGTCCTGGGAGTTAGAACTCCAATATATAAATTTTAGAATAACACAATTCAGCCCATAACTCCCCTGTTAAGGATACAAGCTCTCTTAGGTTCTTGATCTTAGTTTGTTTCTCACCATAGTAAATTCTGAATCTTTCACATTCCATGAGATAAAGTACACCCTCAATGAATAAATGCTATTTGAATCAATTAACAAATGAATTAGTGCATGTGTATATATCAGAGAATCTTATGGTCCATTGCCAATGGCATTCAAATTTTTAGGTCTTTGCTTCCTGAGATTGGGTGTGCATTCTCTGAGTCATTCAGAAATAAAATGCTGGATTGGTAAATGTAAATTTCATGAGATGATTAGGTCATTACCTAAGAAATTTTTGCTTGAAGTTCTGTCTATAACTAGATAGAATGTCAGTAGAAAATAATAGTAATTTGTTAATTATTTTAGAAAACAAATATTCAAATTTTAGAAAGTATTTTACAACTATTCATATAAAAAAACATAGCAAAATAGTAAAGATTTTGAAAATTATTTTCAAGTGTAAATGCTACTTTTTATGCATCATTTCACTTTAGGTTAATGGGTAATTTTATTACTTTACAAATAAAGGTGGATTTTTATAACTTTACTTAAAGTTGAGTTCTAATTTATTACTTACCAAATACTGCTGAAATATCAAAAACTCACTAGAGGATGCAATAATCTGCATATAAAAGACATTAGGCAACTAGATTGAAGATGCTATTATAAATGCAATCTACATAATTTTGAAAAATGGCATGCTGTAAACTGAATGAAGTGGACATCTTTGAAAGAATAGATTTTAACTTTTTCTTTTTTATTCTGTTAATAAAGTCTATTAGACAGATGATATATATATATATATATAATTTAAAATCAATTAACTAGTACATACCTTAAATTTAAAATTGTCTTCTGGAACTGAGGACGAAAATAATATTTTAAGTAATGTTACCTCTATTAGGCTCTGCTTATATCATTGCTCCTGAGATTTTGTGAGCCCAAAATACTATTCAATGGAATTTCCTTCACCTTATTTTTTCTAATTGTTTAATTAGAATCACAACTGGGCCAAGATGCACAAAACTGAAAAGGGTCCTAAGATGGACTAAGCCTGAAAATTCCAGACATCGCTAACCTATTCTTCCACTTTTAGCCAGTTTGAAGCTGGTTCATAGCCAAGACGAGGAAAGATGCAGAAATGAAGAGTGTTTCCCTTCTGGTCCAGCATAAAGCTCTGGGTCCAACTTTTCCTTCACTGTTTGCTTCAAATAAACTGAGAAAGTGTTATTCTATGATTCTAAATATAAATTTCATTAAAAATATAATAAAAATGCTTTATAAATATAATATAATATAACCAAAGATCAAGAAAATAACTAGAAATATCAGTGCCAAATTTATGGACCATTCCTTTAAAATATATAAGATTTCAAGGCATCCATTTTGCTTTAAATCATTCTTTCTTCTAATTTATTGTGTCACTCTCATGTCTCATTACTTAATTTTTTTTGCATTTTAAATATATATTATATAATATATTGATTAGGCTACAATAAACTGTCTTGAATCCAGATTTTATGCTTTAGTATTTTGTTATTGCTATTTTCTTTCATTTTTAATTTGTATACTACTAAATAAAATACAATTATTTAAATATTCACAGTGTATATAATAGAAGCAAATTATTTTAGAAAGTATCACAAATGTAATTTTGTAATTTATCTTTGTAATTACTAATATTGTTCAATAATAATCATTATTTGTTTCAGAAAAATATAGAAATAATTTGGAGGTGTGTAATGAGCTTCCAACAAACAATACAATAATAGTAACTTTGATATAATGAGGGAATCGTTTCCTGTTTATAATCTTCATTGGGGTAGTCCCCTAGAAGGTTCCTTTTTAAATATGTTATATTTTGAAATATTCATAACATGTATGGGTTGATAAAATTAATTCATTATTACTATTATTATTGCAAATGGCACATGTATTATGCACATGTTAAACAAGTGTAAATGATACATTTGACATTCTTATAGTTAATTTACATTAACTTTGAGTATGTGGATCTTAAACTATTACATAATTTACTAAGAAGAGCTATTCTCTCCTAAAATTATAGACTTATAGTTGACTTCTGATGGCTCATTGCTATTATATAATAGTATGACTATAATAGATTATTAATTTTGATACTGCATTGTTCATTATAACAATAAATAATATATAATTTTGTACAATTTCAACAAAACTTTGATAAATTAATTTGGGCTTTGAAATCATAGCTAACGTATATAAAATATAATTTGTATATTCTTGCTTAATTTTATTGGAAAGATTTTATAGTTCTAATGATTGTAAAACTGTAACATCTGGTAAATTATCATTTTGTTCATTAGAGAACACTGGGAAAAGTTCTTGTTATACTTGCTTTTGGCATGTTTTAAAACAGTTAAATTTCAAACTCACTTTTCATACTCACTGGGACCATATGCTGTAATTATCCAAAAGAGGTCACCAAAAGGTGAGAAAAGTAAAATTCTACACCAAAATATTTCATGAGAACTTCTTGCACAATTGTTGAAGCATTGTTAGAGTAGGTAAAGTCAACATCCATAAAAAACACTGATTATATTAGTAGTTTCAACAATGTTTACAAATAGATAAAGAAATATGCTTTTCCCTTACCCAATATCAGATGTGGAAAGGGAAAAAAAAATAAGAGGGCAGAGGGTAGATATTAGGCACAAAGTATATGAATTATTTCTAAATCACATATGTAGCTTCTATTGACATTTCTGATTGTAGGAGATTAAGAGATTACCTCACAGGAACAAGAGGAAACATAATTATAGCACAATAGCCTTAAATAATTGCCTGTGGAAATTTTACACGTTTTATTTTAGGAATATGCTGCAGAAACTAAATATTTATTTCTTTCTTCATTCCTTAGTTTTCTCAGTTTATATGGAATATTAGAAACAGCATATCCCTCTTGAAAAATTTCAGAGATAACTAAATGTGCTAGGGATCCCAATGAATGTTAGAAAAACTAGGAAAGGCATCTATGAAGAATAACAACATAGAGCAGTGTTCAGTGGTAATAAAGCTTTACTTAATTATTTTTATCCATAAGCGACTCTCTTGAGGATTTTAAGTGCAAAATGTCTTGGCCTCAATGTTGTGTTTTAAAAGTATAAAACCAAGTTTAATTTGCCTAATTAAAAATATACATATATTTTTACTTGAATTAGGATAGTCATTGTGCTCATGCTTAAGGTACTTTTGTTTTCTGAAATTGTGACTTTTTTTAATACTTAACTTGCAATGAAATGTGACTTCCATATTAAAGGGAAATATGTTTCTTTTTAGTCACTCAAATCACCCAATTTCATTCTTAGTTACTTTTCCTTCTTTTCTGTCTTAATTTTTTATACATTGCTGAAGAAAGTCATCAAAAGGAAGTGACCACCAGTTGACCCATTGGGCTGGATCAAGGCAATCAGATGCCTCTTGCCCCCTTCCCTGTCCTTGAAATCTATGTTCTGCCCATTGTTCCAAGAGTGGGAGCTGTTCCAATGACATAGCCTTGAGAGAGCAATGTGTTGTTAAGATTATCTGGATAGTATTTGTGACTGAACCCAATTAAGGCCTTTATATAACCTTTAAGATTCTTGTGGGTAGTTGAGATCTATTTGCCTTGCAGCACCCAAGACAAGTCTAGTAAGTCCCTTGCTGATTAAAACTGCCACCTACCAACCTGGAGTAGTCTGTCTCTTTCTTCAGTATCTTCTTGCCCTCTGTGTATAGGGGCCAGTTTGTGAAGCAATGATTGGCGAGCCAGCCAGGGGACTACAGAAACAGGCCTTTAGAAAGAGGTGTTCACGGGGAAAATCCAGAGCTGGCTGCTGATTTTTATGTGGGGAGGAGTGGCCCATATGTCAGATGCCTGTGGACCGCTGCTTGAGTACAACAATGCCCAGAAAACATCAACTACTTTAATGTATGTCTTTGAGGAACTGCACATAGTGCATTGTGCCAAAGAAAGAAAAACTACCAGCTCCAGAATGGGCTGGACTCTACTGTAGGCAGTTCGGCTGTCCACCAATACCCAACAGGAGGCTAAAGTTCAAGTAAGAAAGTTGGAAGAAGAGCTGAGGTAAAATAAGGACATAAGGCTGTTCATTATTCTGCTAGTTTTGAGGCTAGCAAACAAGGTGAGAAAGTAGAATAATAGATTGGAGAATTTAGCCATGCTGTTTTGCAAAGCTAGGAGGGCACAAAGGGACACAGATTAAGATTTGAGCACTTGTGACAAAGCCTGATGAGGACTCTAAAAGGTGGGCTCCCTGGGAAAGCGAGAAGAGTGAAGGGATGATGTGGAAATAAAAAATGAAACACACAGAGTACCCCATGCTGTCCAGCCCTTAATAAAAAGAAACATTTTATATCCTAATTATCCTAGAGTTCTGATAATAAAAATATATATACCCTGAAGCTCCTAGGAGAGGAATTGCATTCTTTGTCCTTGAAGTTGCAAACCTTACCTTGTCTTTGAAATGTAAACATCCCAGGGGATAACTAAACACTACAATTGCTTAAGACTGAAGGGAGAAAAAGGGGGAAAGAAGTGTTTTAAAATATAGGTTGCTTATAGACGCTCCCTTACTAAAAATCGAGTCCACAACCTCCATGAGATTACAAGGACAAATACAAACCTCAAAAGTCTTCTCTACAAATATTAATAAAAAGCTTTTAGTCATGTGAGTGGGAAACCTTAACATGTTCTGTCTGCCAAACGTAAAATTTAGATTCAACTGGTATTTATAAACTAGTGAGTTTTGTATTGTTGTACCTGATTCTTTAATCATGACCATTTTTACGTCTTTTGTCATTTACAGACAGTTGTTTTTCTCTGATGCTTTTGTGAAAGTGTTCCTGCAAAAGTGCATTATTTTCAAGGAGATCCATGGGGAAAATTCTGACAAGTACAGATTTCTGATAACTAAGGTCAATTTGCCTTCACTTGGGAGGGGCAGTAGTGGACCTTTCAGGTGCTTCCCCAGGGCTACCTGCACAGCCCCACAATATGTCACGGATGGCAGCCTAAGGTCTGTCCCTGTTCTCCTTCCCCACATCAGTAAAATGGGTCCATCACATTGATGATATAATGTTAAAATTTGAAGACTTCCTTCTGCTGCAAAACTCTGAAGACTTTGCTGGAACATCTGTGAGGGAGAGAAAATTCAAGGCCCAGGCACCACTGTCAAGTTGTGAGGAGTCACATAATCAGGTAAGATGTGTATTGTTTCAAGACCTACGATTGACAAGATGCAAGCCTAGCCAACCCTTAAAAATCTGAAAAAGGTACACACCTTTGTAGCATTTGGGGATTTTAGAGGAATTTTATTCCCCACCTGACACAGCATCTCAGTTCCTTGTAAGTAAGTTCCCTTCCTTACTAAAATTGTCACCTACCAATCTGAAATGGTCTGCCCCTTTCTTTGGTCTCTCCTTGCCCTCTGGGTTCAGGGGCCAGTTTGTGAGCCAACATACATCTACTCCTTTGTTATACTAGGCGTTGTGGAGACAATGTTGAATAAGAATGAAGGTTTACAATGAGGGTACAATCCAGTAGATCAAAAATAAGGTTTAAGCACCTGTTAGAACTGATTATACAACAAACTTCAAGGTAAATTTTATCAAAATGATGTAAGCACAGCTGTCTTACATCAACATATATAAAGGATATTAATATAATATGCTTTTCATTTTCTAAAAAAATGTTCCTACAAGATAGTTCATCAAAAACTTTCAATATTGTCCTCTTATCATAATCAGGTATTCTTGACTGTTCATCTGTAAATAGTGGTAATCAGATAAATTACACAACAGAAGACTTAATTTTCCTTTTATTTATTTATTTAGGTTTTTTTTGGTTGTCAAATGATCCTTATTGAAATATCTTCCTTTGTACTTTTTCAATAGTAGTAAGATTGACAATTATCTAGAAATTATGCAACTTTAGCAGCACACTGTAAACATTTTCAATTTTTGAGAGACATAAAAATCTGTCATATTCTTCAGACAACAGAATAGATTTGTAGTCAATCGGAGCATATTCAAAGTGTATACTTATTTTCCAAAACCTCATGTCAATTAGTTTTATAGCACATTAAAAATATTTATTAAGTATGTGCTATGTAACAAAGACTGCCAGGAGATTAAGATAGAGAAATAAGCACAGCTTTTTGTTGTAATGGCTTTGTAGTGTAGTATATGAGTAAACTAAAAATTATATTAAGCAAACAAACAAACATGCAACCCAATCACAGGGTAGCAAAGATCACAAGAAGAAAGCTGCCGCTAAGCAGAAAGGGAGCTAAGAAGAATGTGAAGTAGAATCTTAGGGTTGAGTCACAAGAAGTGGAACTCAAGGTCTCTGCAAGAGGTGGCCTTCCTGAGAGGAACTGTAGAAAGCAGAGATTCCAAAGAATATTCAAGTTTCTGACCACTAAACTACATAATATCAGGTATACTAAAAGCAGCTCACAGATAAAACTAAAAGAACTAAACTGGGACTTGAGCTGCCATCCATCAAAGACTGAGTTGAATGTTTGAGTTTTATCAGATTAATTGCCTGATAAAACAAAAACACCCAAACTTTTCAGGAGTATATAATAGAATCCACAGCTTCCAAAACAAAACACACAAATAGTCAAAGATACATCCAAAATTAGTAAAGACATAAAGAAAAGGCTGCCTGATTCTCTAGGGGGAAAAAACAAAACAAAACAGGTCAGACTCAAGATGAATGAGCCAGATGTTGCTCGTATCAGACAGAATCTTTAAAGCAGCTCTTAAAAGTATGTTTCATGTGGAATAAAAACAAAAGAAAACATGCTTTTAGTGAATGAAATAATACAAAATCATAAACAAGAAACAGGAATTATAAAAAGAACCAAATGCAACTTCTGGAATGGGAAAATACAATATCTGAAATAAAAATTTTACTGGATAGAATTACTAGGAAAAATTGAAACGATATCAGAAATAGTAAGCTTGCAGAGACAGAGAAAAATCTATTCTGACAAACTGAGAAAAAAACAATTAAAAAATGAAATGAATCTCGGACTGTGCAACAATATCAAGGATTTAAATACTATAAGTAGAGAGGAGATAGAGATTAAGGCAGAAAAATATTTAAAGGATTAATTGACAAAACTTTCTCAAATTTGCTGTAAGACAAAAATATGTGAAGCTCAGAAAAAAAAATTCTGTTAAAGTAAATACTATGTATCTTCACCTTCTGAATTGAAAAGTTCATTCTAGTAGATAAGTTTCCCATTGAACCAACATCTAAACCATGTCTTAATTTAAATAGACCTATTTCAAACATTAAGTTTGTGCAATATATTTTTCCATAAAGGAAACACCTGGACCATAAGGCTTTTCTGATTGTGTCAAACATTAAAGGAACAAATAATATACAAATTGATTCAGAAAATGATAAAAGTGAACACTTATGACTAGTTTTAAAAGGCTCGAGTAACTCTAATTCTAACATCTGGAATATACCTTAACACAAAAAGAGAACAAAACTGTGTGTGAGAGAGAGAACAATATGGAAGCAATTACTGACCACAATCCCTCACCAATTTAAATGCAAAACTTCTCATCAGCATATTAGCAAAACTAATCCAATAATATATATTGAGGTTACTACATGAAAATCAACCAGGGTTTATCCAAGGAATACAGGGCTAGTTTTTACAGTTAAAAATATTAATTTATTTCATAATATTAATGAATAAAGTAGAAAAACATATGATAATAACTTTAGATGAATTAAATTATTGAAAAAATTCAAAACCTATTCATAATAAAATCTCAGCAAACTAGGAAGAGAAGCAACTTTCTTAATCTGATAAATAGCAACTATGTAAAACCTACAGCTGACATCATACTAAATTATGAAATAATAAATATCTTTCTCCTAACATCAGAAGCAAAACAAGGATGCTCATTTTTGCCATTTCTACCCACCACTAGAGTTCCTAGTCCTTGTAACAAGTCAAATGAATGAATGAATGAATGAATGAATAAATAAAAGATGAGACATCCAAAAAAAGTTTTTTAGATGATAATAACTATTGACAGGAAATTCTAAGCAACATACACAAATTCTATCATACAAAACGAGTGCATTTAGTAAAGACAGAGAATAGAAGAATAAAATTAATTGTATTTTTACATAATAGCAGCAAACAATTGGAACATCTGTTCCAATTTCCCAGAGCATTGCTGGGGGAAATGTGGGATTACGTTAAAAAGAAACATTGGAATTCCATTCAAGATGACACAGTTAGTGAACACTGTACAGTCTTTCGTGACCACATCAAAATGACAACTAAACTAGAAAACACCCATCATTGAGAATCGCCAAAACTGTTGCTAAACTAAAGCCCTACAACTAAAGACATGCAGCCACCTCCAGACTGCTAGGAGGGGCAGAGATGCAGAACAGGCTGGTCCCACATCTGCGTGTGAACATTAAAAATTGAGATTGATATCTTGTCTGCAGAGGTCCCTCCCAGAGGAGTAAAGAGTCTCAGCTACTCCCCAGCCCAGGGTTCCAGTGCTGGGGAGAGAATTCCCCATAATTTCTGGTTGTGGAAACCAGCTGAGATTATGAATGACTGAGACCAAGGGCAATAGGAGTCCCAGGCATTTCTCTTAAAGGGGCCACACACAGGTTTACTCACCAACTGAATCACTGGCTCTGAGCTCCAGTGCTGGGGCAGCAGCTGAAGAGGTGGCAGAGACATATGGTGGGGAACTGAGTTGTCTGGCTTCAAGATGGAGCTAGAGGGGCAGCTTTCTCCTGGACAGAGGACCTACCATCAGCCAATGTTTCTTGTTGAGCCCTCCCTATTTCTAGCTTGCAGAACAGGTGGCCTCTATCAAACTGGCTATGCAGTTCCTTGACCATGCCCTGGTGATTCCAGACCCACCCCACCCAACTTTCAGGCGTATCCCAGCTGCTTCCAGTGGCCTTTTCTTACAAACTGCCTACTTTGACGCATGTTGCAGACTTTCCTAGGGCCTCTCAAAAGTTTGCAGAACCCAGACAAGCAGCATCTGGCTTGAGCAGTCTTGTAACTCTGGCTGCATAACCCTAAGCCGGCACTAGTGGCAGCCGGCCTTGGTTTGCAGGTTGGCCTCTCCAGGTGCTTCCAAACACGGCATGGGCAGCGGCCATCTGTGTATGGCTTTGTGGTTCCTGTTGGGTGACCCCAATTGGGGCATGGGGTACAGCTGAACTTGATCTGCAGTAGGTGCCCTCCCAGGTGGCCCTGGGGCTGGCTCCCATAGTTGCCAGCTAAGAAATGAGCTAGAGCATCACCCAGCCCTTTCAAGAACACCACATCCAAAGGGCAGATTGGGCAGACACCAGAGCCCTGCTAAGGCAGACCCTGCTCTGTAGGGTCAGCCTCTGCACCACAACACCTCTACTGTAGTCATGGCCAGTCCTCACAACAAATGAGCCCAAGCATCAATGCTTCCCATTGACATACAAATAACAACCAAGGCTCAACTACATGAGGAGGGCACACACAACCACCACAAGAGACACACCTGAAAGGCATGGCACAAGTGACCAGGAACACTGCTCCACTGGGCTCCACAGCACACCTTCTACATAAAGCCATTCTTCTAAGACTGGGAGACATAAGAGCCCTACCTAATACATAGAAACAAACATAGGGAGACAGCCAAAATGGGGAGACAAAAAACATGTCCCACAAAAAGAACAGAACAAAGCTAAAAACAAACAAATAAACAAACAAAAACACCCCAAAAAACAAGCCTTAAACAGAATGGAGACAAGTAATCTATCAGATGCAGAGTTCCAAACACTGTTTGCAAGACTAGTTATAAGGATGCTCAATGATCTCAGGGAGAACTTCAATAAAGACATAGGAAATGAAAAAAAAAAAAGAAAATAGAAAACATAAAACAACCAGGCAGAAATAAAGAATACAGCAATGGAAATGAAGAATACATTATAGGAATCAACAGTAAATTAGATGAAGCAGAGGATCAAATCAGTAATTTAGAAGACAAGGTAGCAGAAAATACTCAATCAGAGCAGCAAAAAGAAAAAATGATCCAAAACAATGAGAGAGTTTAAGTGGCCTCTGGGACAACATCAAGTATACCAACATTCACATTAGAAGGGTACCAGAAGGAGAAGAGAGAGAGCAAGGAATTGAAAGCCTACTTGAAGAAATAATAATAAATAATAATATCCTAACCTGGCAAAGGAAATAGATATGTAAGCCCAGGAAGCACAGAGAGTTCCAAACAAGATGAACCCAAACCAGCCCACACCAAGACAAATCATCTTGTAATTAAAAGACCAAAGATTACAGACAAAGAGAAATTCTTAAAAGTAGAAACAGAAAAGCAATTCGTACCTACAAGGAAGCTCCCATAAGATTGTCAGTTGATTTCTCAACAAAAACTTTGCAGGCCAAAGAGATTGGCAGAAAATATTCAAAGTGTCATAAAACAAGGACCTACAACCAAGATTACTCTACCCAGCAAAGCTAGCATTTAAAATCAAAGAACAGGTAAAGAGGTTCCCAGACAAGTAAAACCTAAAGGAGTTCATCAGCACCAAACTAGTATTACAAGAAATCTTAGAGGGGCTTCTTTAAGATGAATAATAATAATAATAATAATAATAATAATAAATATGAATAATGAAATGCAATAACTACATACCTATTTACAATTACTTTCAATGTAAATGGATTAAATGCTTCAATCAAAAGATAGGGTGGGACTGAATTGATAAGAAAACAAGACCCTTACAGATGCTGCCCACAAGAGACTCACATCAGATCAAAAGACACACACAGACTGAATATAAAGGGATGAAAAATATTATATGAAAATGGAGAAAACAAAAAACAAACAAACAGAAAAACAGAAGTAGCAATACTTATGCCAGACCAAATACACTTAAAAAAAAGGCTATAACAAGAGTCAAAGAAGGACCCAGTAGTCCCACTTCTGGGTATCTGAAGAAACCCAAAATTCTACTTCCTGGGTATGTTTGTTCCACGCATTCATTGCAGCATTGTTTACAATGGCCAACATATGAAGGCAACCTAGATGTCCCTGAATGGATAAATGGATAAATAATAAATGGTACATATATACAATGGAACATTACTCTACCATAATAAAGAATGAAATCTTGCCATCTATGACAACATGGATGGACCTAGAGGGTACAGTATTGAGTGTAGTAAGTCAGGCAGTGAAAGACAAATGACGTATGATTTCACTAATAAGTGGAATCTAAAGAACAAAATAAACAAACAAAACAGGAACAAACTCTAAGCCACAGGGAACATTTTGATGGTTGCCAGATGGGTGGGGCCTTGAGGTGGGTGAAAAAGGGGAAGAGATTAAGAAATACAAATTGGTAGTTATACAGTAGTTATAGGGATGTAGGGTATAGCATAAGGAATATAGTAAATAATATTGTAATAACTAAGTAGGGTGTCAGATGGATATTAGATCTATCAGGGTGATAGATCAAAAGGGGTTTGGGGTATGGTAAAAAAAGGAGAAGACTTTAAGAAATATAAATTAGTAGTTATAAAATAATCATGGGGATGTAAAGTAAAGCATAGGGAATATAATCAGTAATATGGTAAAAACTGTATAGTGCCAGGTGGGTATTAGTCAGGGGGATCATTTCCTAAATTATGTAAATGTCTATACACTATGCTGTACACCTGAAACTAATATAAAATCATATTGAATATCAATTCTAATTGGAAAAAAAAGGGGCAAAGATTATAAATAAATAAATAAATAATAAAATCTAAAAAGAGAAAAATCACGTTCATTGATTAGAAAGTTGATTATTTGTTTATTTATTATATTTTATTTTGTTTTTTAGCTGAGCCACACTGCCACCTGTTGGCAGCTCAGCAGCAGCTCAGCTCGGGCCAGGAATCAAACCGTTGTTGCTCAGAGCTCAAACTCTTGAGTGAGCTCTTAACCAACTAAGCCACTCAGCCAGCCCCAAAAGTTGATTTTTTATAATGCCACTTAATTTTAAACTTTTCAATAGCTTTAACACAATCTGAATGAAAGTTCCAGTATGAATTTTTGTAAAAGTTGATAAATTTATTCTAAAATATATATGAAAATTCAAATTATACAGAATAGTCAAAGCTATCTTTAAATAACAACAATGTTGGATAACTCATACCACACGATTTTAAGATTTGCTTTCATACTACAGTGTGGTGTTGATGAAAGGATGAACATCTGAGACTAGTTCTGGTCAACGAGTTGAGAATCAAAGTGATGTCTGTGTCACTTCCAGGCCAGAACATTAATAACCAGTTTAAGACCCCCTGGCACTCTTCCCCTCTGACAAAAACTGGAACTATTATAGTTAATGATTGTGCCAGCTATGCTGTACGAGTTTTGTCAAAAAGAGATTCTATTTGCATTCTGTGGATGTGTAGAACGAATGAGAAATAAAACCTGTTTTTTAAGTTACTGGGATTGACACAGAAATTGTCACTGGAAGTGGGTTGCTACTGCAATTAGAAACCTCAAATATAGGTGGTCTGACAATTAAGTTTGTGAACTTGTTGCAACAATGTTAACTTCTTTTTGATATCAAAGGGATTATTCATTATGAATTTGTACCAACTGGACAAACAATTAACCAAGTTGACTCTTTGAACGTGCTGAAAAGGCTGCGTAAAAAAGTTAAGTGACCTGAACTTTTTGCCAACAATTCATGGCTCTTGCATCAATGCACCGCCTCACACGGCACTGTCTGTGAGGGCATTTTTAGTCAGTAAACAAGTAACTGATTTGAAACCCCCTCTCTACTCACCTGATCTGGCCCCCAATGACTTCTTTCTTTACCCGAAGATAAATGAAATACTGAAAGAAAGACATTTTGATGACATTCAGGGCATCAAAGATAATACAATGATAGCTCTGATGGCCATTCAAGAAAAAGAATTCCAGAATTGCTTTGAAAGGTGAACTAGGCTGGCTTCTGTGCATAGCTTCCCAAGGGGAGCATTTCAAAAATGACAATAGTGATATTCAGCAATGAGGTATGTAGCACTTTTTCTATGATGAGTTTGAGTACTTAATTGTCTGACATTGTATGATATTAATTTAGAAGCCAGAAAGTACGGTAACTTTGGAGACTGAAAGCATGATAATCCATTATATGCGGTGGAGATACTTGATAACACATGAAAATGCATGAAAAATATTCAACCATACTATTAATAAAAACAAATCTATACTATAATGGCAGGGAAAGATTCATTTTCTCTGCAAAATTTGAAACTTTTCTAAGTTTTTTCCAAACATTCATGCCTTATTTTAGAGTTTATATTAGCATACCCTTCTACGAAACAATTTGGCTATATAAATCTTTCGGCAATATGAACCTGTACATTTTATTTGTTTGTTTAAATTATTCACGCAGTAAGTCCGCTCCTAGGGATATGAATAAAATTGCATCAGGATTATGCAGAAAAACACTTATATAAAGTCAATATTACTGCATATTTTGTAATCCCCCAAATTTAAACCAAAATAAATAAAATAAATAATGGAAAATACTTAGAATTAAATGTCCAGAGATATTTGATGGTATTGCAAAATTTATGGATATAATATGAAGTGCAAAGAAAGTCACAAACTTGCATGTTTACTGAAAAACCCACCAGATAAAAATAAAACAGAAAAATATCCACCTTATCAAGCGTTTCTCTCTTTGACGGAGCCAGCATACCCTTTTGTCACTTCTTGGGAATATTCTACTTTTTATTTTATAAATAAAACATTACTTTTCACATAAATAATTTAAATATTAAATTAAATTTTTGGTCTTTTAGTTTTATTTTATTATGTATATAAAATACAATAAAAATTTCTAAGAGCAGGTACAAATATCTATCTGAAATCCTGTCTTACATGTAACACCATGTAGCAAGTGTCCTGCTTACAAACTCTTCTCATTTGTCAAGTCCAATGATATCACATCCTGAGGCGACAATAATTCTCCTTTATACATATAATTTTCTCTTTTTGTTTTCTCAGCAATCATCTTTATGTGGCAGTAAAGGCCAAGGGTCCCTTAAATAATAGGCAGTAAATCTGTAGACTCCTTGAAGGTGGAAAAAATGCAAGATACACATCGTGAGTTGATATTTAGGGACCCTGAAATTATATTTTCCTCTTGAAACCCATCTCAGAAAGGTAACAAATTACTTTGAAGCACAGAAAGCTTAAGCTATATATTCAAATTCTATTTATATATGTGGACCAAAGTTTTTGTGATTCTAATCATTTAAAACAAAATCCTCACCATACTAAAATAAGCTCTTGCTAAAAATACCAAAATATCCAAGGGAAAAGTTACTTTTTTCTTTGCAATTTGCCAAAATTTTCACATAATGCAAAAAATAAAATTTTGTATTAATTGCATTTTAGAAATTCTTTTGCCTAATAATTTGACACAAATTAGAAAGTATGAGAGTTTTATATTTGATAAATATGAAAACTGAATAATAATATTTAATTTAAGAATAATGAACTAACTAAGATTTTCTCCTATAATGTTGAGCAAATTCAGGAAAATTATTGAACAAGGTCTACCCCTCAATTCACAGACCCTAAATAAATATGCACATACTAAAATGCACACATGCCTTCACACAGGCGTTCATGCAATGTTAGGAATGCAAGGCCCAGTAACTCATGTAGAGTGAAATAGAAAGTATAAAAAAGAAAGAATGGGAATACTAAGAGGAAAATGTTGGGGTATCATTTCAGAGTAATTTTGTCAACAATAATCTCATGTAAATTAAACTTTTCTACCTACGAAATTAGCAGTTTAGTGTGTTTTAGTAGACAGGGTGGGTTTATGGAAACAGATACGTAATACGGTACTGTCTTTTTAATCTAGTAAATGTTCTGACCTTGGCCAAATTACTGAAAACATATGAACAACTGTTTTTTCATTTGTAATATTGATTTTGTTTACATATCAGTGCCCCAAAATGATTAGCGTCCTCCTTGAGTTATCCCTCTACTTTCATGGCTGATTTGCTCATTCTTAACATTCTGCATTCTGCATATTTCCTTTGGAAAAATCTTGTTTGTTTTGATTTCTATGCATAGTTCTATTCCAGGATGTCGTTTCCATGTTTGACCATCACTTATCCCTGTTTTTAACAACTCATCATCATCATTATCTGCACTCTTAAATATATACAATCCTTTAGGTTCTGACTTTCTTGTTCTTTGTGTGTTTTCCTCTGTAGGCCTCATCCATTTCCTGACCTTCTAAACTGACAGAGCTTATAGCTCACCCTTCCAATTTCTTGCTAGTTAGGTATTATAATAGAATTAAGCATGAAATAATATGTATACAAGGTCAGACAATTAAGTTAGCAAACTTAATTGTCCTTCCTTTTAATATTGGCTTGTCGGAAAAGCCATGACTCATTTTTGCAATGAAAAACAGAAAAACTACATTATGACTTTTCCGACAACCCAATATATTGGTCTCTTCTCAGGTTCCTGGTACAGAGTTCTTAAACCCTTGTGATATCCTAAGTGATAAGAGCACTGAAAGCATCTTTTATTTTAGTATTTGGTCTTTTGCCCCCAGTTCCTAACACAGAGCTCCTAAATCACTTGGAATTTCCTGGATAATGGAAACATCACTTGTTCTTATGAACTGACTCTTGGTGAGCTCCTGGATGAGGGCTGATCACCAGGGAAACTAAGCCATAATTACAAGCTTGGATTTGTCAACCCCCCTTCCCATTCTCCAGAGATGGGAGAGGGGCTGGAAGTGGAGTTAATAAACTATCATGCTTACATGATTAAGCCTCCTTAAAAATCCCAAAACTACAGGGTTCGGAGAGCTTCTGGGTTGGTGAACACATCCAAGTGCTGGAAGGACAACACACCCCAGTTTCATGGGGATATAAAAACTTCAGCACTTAGGACCCTTCCAGACCTCACATTATGTGCCTCTTCTTCTGGCTGTTTATCTGTGTCCTTTATTATATAATATGCTGTTAAATGTAAGTAAGGATTTCCTCGAGTTTTGTGAGTTGTCCGGGTAATTCACTGAAAATTCGAAGGGGATCACGGGAACCTCAGTTTATAGTTGCTTGATGAGAAGTATCAGGAACAACTTGGGACCTGTGATTGGCATCTGGGGCGATCTCGTGGGCCTTTTACCCTTAACTTGTGGGATATATCACTAACTCCAAGTACATAAGTGTCAGGACTGAATTGAATTGTATGGAACTCACCTGGTGTTAGAGAATTGGTAGACATGGGAATAAATCCACACACCTCATTTCAGAAGTGTTGTGAATGTGACTCGAGTAAAGCTTTTTTCTTTATATTGTAAGTTAATCATGTTGGACAGAATTCATCATTCTCTATCCTTAATCAGCTTCTTCTCCTGTCTTGTCTTTTGTTGTTGTTTTTAATGTTATTATTATTATCACTTTTTATAAGCCATACTTATATCCTTGAAGTCAAATTTGTTTTCTCTCCCACCAATGTCTACCATGTTACCAGGTCAGTTGTTTCTGTCCTAACAATGTCTGCTCTATCCATTCTATCCTCTGCTCTCAAATTATTTCACCACCACTTATGTTTGCATTTTTTCCCC
>NW_017732631.1:18344-19158 GCF_001890085.2 Hipposideros armiger | reverse complement strand
GTTAGGCAAAACAGAGACTAGTCCTTCAGGCAGCCACCAGACAGAAGAGCAAGGAAGGTTTGCTCTTCTCCCTCTGATCTGAGAGAAGGCTTTAGGAACTGGGCTGCCAGCTCCTCCAGACTAAGACCACACTGTGCCATGTATGGATTGGGGCAAGAGCAAATAAAACTATCATAAACTGACCATTGTGGATGTATGCTTTTTCTAATTTTTTTGTAGACATTTGGCTGTTCTCTGGAGTTACTATTAAGTTATTTTAGTGAGCTTTTATTTGTTTTTGATGTCTCCCCAGGGAACAAGAGCTTGGAGTTTCCTACTCAACTATTTTGTTGATGATACTCCACCATTCTATTTTGAAAGATATTAGAATGGGAAAGTTTAGTGTTTTCATCAATATTTGTAATATCTGGACTCCAGTACATATTCTATCACTGATATTCTGAATTCCTCCTAGACTGTACACTACTTTCTAATTTAACACATTTTTTGTATTCTTGTTGCATTTCTGCAAAGTAAACCATGTTTGTATTGAAACTTTACAGCAGTACATACATTCCAGCTGTTAATAGCCATTTTATCTAAGAATGTACCAATTTATAATTACCATTCAGTCACTGTACAGCATTCCTGAACATACCTAACAGAGTATTATTTTTTCATTGAAATAATCATAATATACTGATATTTAAGAATACAAACTTTTGGAAACATATTTAAAAATAACATTTCAGACATTTTTATTCATCTATATATAAAGTAAAGGTGAACTAACTACATAGCTTTTATGTGTATCATTTTGTTAGAATTTTTTCTA
>NW_017732631.1:13862-15713 GCF_001890085.2 Hipposideros armiger | reverse complement strand
ATAAAGAGAAACACTTGTATGTGCACACATGCATCAAAAGATAAACCTAACAATGTTGGAGTATATTTTAGAGTACATGTTTTAAAAATAAAGAAAACAATGACAAAATCCTGGAACAATGGAATGAGAAGCTATTTTAAACTGGTGTATAGAGGGAGAATGGACTCTTGAGGGTTTTTTTTGTGTTGTTTTTGGTTGCTGTTCCTTTATTTGTGCCAGTACCTTATATTATTATGAGAAAAAAAATATTTGTAGCATTGCAAGAATTATTGTCTGGTGAAGATGTTGGTTAGTACAATAATCAGAACTAACAAAACAAGTGGAGATTCACTAACCACTGTCAGTCATCCATGCCCAAAGCCCAAACTACCAGTGATGGTTAATTACAACTTGAGTGTCTATTCCTAACTCCAGATCTCCCTAGAAAGACAAAAAAATGAGGATATGAATAGTTTTGTCAGATAAGGAATGTTTCATTTTAATTTTCTGATGCTTTTTGAGGCTTTTAATCCTAGATCTTTTCACGCAATTTATTCATCCACTTCATGGGGACGACACAAACATCCAGCTTTTCCTAATACACATTGTTATCAGAAGCTGATAGTCCACTCGGAGAAAATAAGTTCACAGACTGAAATAACATGATATTTGGAAAGAACATACATTTGCCATAGNAAAAACAAGATGGAAAACTTGAAGGCCCTTAAATACATTGTTTCCATTCAATTTGTAATATTCTGAAACTGCTTTGAGCAAAAGGATATCAGAAGAAAGCTGAAGAGCTCTATGAAGTAGATCAGAATTTTTCTCTGTTTTACAGGACTAAGGAACAAAGATCAGAGTTCAGGAATTACCAAGGGAGAGTCCCTGGTGAAAACACCAAAATCTTAGCTGAAAGCCCTGAAGAATTCTGCTCCAGAAACAAGGGTTAAGCCAGATGAAGGTCAAACCTTAACAAAACTCCAATCTACCATAGTCTCAAATCAGCTCAGTCCATTATTCAATGAAAGCCATAANTATTGGTACTTACTAAAAAGAAATAATAACAAGTAATTAACAAGGCTTGTGTCAATGACTTACAATCTTAATCATCAATATTTTTCCACTTATATTACCATATTTTATTTAGATTTATCATAGTCCTGAAAGCATAAAAAGAGTTGCACATTTGAATAGGGAAAAATCAACTATATGCATGCCTTCTGCGTGATTATTAAAAAAGATAAAAACTGTTTGAATGAATTGCTAGGTAAGAAAATGAATCTTAACAAAAATTTGTCTGAGGGTTAAACAAGCTAATAGTTAATGAGTGCTCGGCATATACTAGCTAATACTCTAATGTTTTATAAACATTTTTGCATTTATTCTTTACCAGGATCATGTGGATTTGGGTATTATTATTTCAATTTTTCATATTTTACCTATTTCTCAAATGAAGGCTTAAGAGTTTAAGGAAATCAAAACCACAGAACCAGTAAAAGAAGACTTAATATTTACTTAACTTTACATCTCACTATGCTCCAGACTCAACCATTTGGGGTTTTAGTGATTTGGGGTAAAGTGTTATTAAATGCCTGTTTCTGTTTTGAGGACAGCAAGTAACATAAGGTTTGAGTACACTGATTCTTTGTTCTCTCTATGAATAGCCAGTGCTTTAACAGTCTTAGAAGTGGTATGAATGAAACTACTGCCAGAAAATTATTCGATCCTTAGAAACAGGCAAATGAGTTTACTGTCAGTTCTTTCACTGGAGGGCTGGGCTTGACTTCCTGTTTTCTGGTTATTTTACACATCTGCATAGGCAGAATTTACTTTGTACATTTTTTTCAATAGAGATGCAACTAAGTTCTG
>NW_017732631.1:9019-11532 GCF_001890085.2 Hipposideros armiger | reverse complement strand
ATGTGATTGAACAAATATTTAAAAATTAAGAAAACAAAGGTCACTAAAAAGTGGCGTAGCTTGCACAGTGGGATGATTGCTGAGTGATCATCAGGTCACAACTCACATCTCATGACTGCATGTATTTCTACAATTTCCTAGTTCCATTGGCTTTTAGAGGTGATTTTTAATCACCATAGGAGAGCATGTATGTAGTGCTCTTCTGTTCATGGATCTATGCTTAAGCAAAGCTTAAAATTAGTAAATGAGACTCCATTTCCTGACTTATATTACAAGCTGAAATAAATGACTAGTGAATATATTGTAAATATTGGAGTGAAATGAACTATTCCTTGTTAGAAACACATTAAAATGTTATTAATATAAACTAATATGGGCAACTTGCTCTCATTCTAAAACTATAGGAAATTATATGTTTTCTAGTCTTTTGAAAATATTGAAAATTATCAATTATAAGTGTGTTTAAATAAATATCTACTTCTTCAGTGTATAATGGCTGAATCTTGTTGGAATCTGAGTCTGTCATTTTTGCTCCAGAGATTTACGAGTTGCATGGCTTAATGTCTTCCAAGAAGTTTCAGAAATAATGAGAGTGAATGGATATGGTTGTCTGAATTTATTCTTTCCATTTCAACAGATGGTCACATTTTGAGGTAATTATTATAGAGTATATTTGACCAATTAACAATATAATTCAAACAACAATCTTCTGACTGTTGGCACAAAATTTACCTTTAAATATCCATTTACAAGTTACATTTCATTGCAGTTGGTTTATTTACCAAATCCCATAAGGGATGGAGAGCAGTGCAGAGTTTGATAGAGTCAAACAAATCTGATTTTATATTCCAGCTCCAGAAATACCTGCCTAATCTGATAGAGATTTTAAAGATTCATCAAGCTAAGCCTCTACATTTTAACCATGGAGGAACTAAGATGCAAAAATGTGAACTACAATACCTAAAGTTCCACAGTCACTTGAATACTATCAGCTTGTTCCCATACTTCCCAGGACAAACTATCCTCTACCAAGATTCACTGAAACTCATATTCACTGAGCCCCACTGAGAAAAGATCAAAATGTAGCAAACATATTTGATTTGAGGTAGCTACTTAGGTTAGGCCCAAACATTTAAGTGCCTTCACTCCTAGGTTTGTTTTTTAAAAGAGCTACAAAAATACATAAATGAGGTAGAAATATCCATATCACTATTAGACACCATATGATGGCCACCGTCATTCAACAAGTTTAAGGAAAAGTGCCTTAAAAACTTAACCTCAAAATTACCACAAGAGAAAAATAGCCCACCACGAGGTAAGTGGCAGGCCTTTCAACATAACTCCATGAAAACTCCTGAGATAAGATCAGCAAGGGCCAGAGAAAAGGAAGACAGGCGCCACCCATGCTGAGATCACTTCTACAAATCTCTATGTATTAGAATCCTTACTTCTCATCTTCCCTCTGTGTCCATTGATATAATGTCTGTGCATCTAAGGACAACCCCCTCACTTGTTACTCATATTCCATTTCCTCTCAGAGTCAGTCATGCAAAGGTATTACCATTTAACTGTTTTCTCTCATTTCTACATCAGTTTTTTTATCTCTATCAGCTAATTCCAATTAGCATAAGAATATGATGTAATAATTCCTATTAAAAAAAAAAAAAAACTAAACCAAAGTAAAACATCCCCAGCAATAAAGCAGACTAAAGCTTCATAGCAACCTCAACTTCTCCCAGAAATGCAATCGCAAAAATGATAGTTAAAACATGAAAAGCAAACAAATAAACCAAAAACCTTTTTCTTTTTTGTAAAGCATTTTAAAACTGCAAGAAAAGTAAGAACTTGATTGGAATCCAGAAATAACAAGAAAGCAAAAATCCTAAAGGACGGCCTAGTGTTGAAACCAGTGTTTATGTCTTTAGAGTATCTGCCAATCATTGTTGGCCCAGAGCCTTACTGTTAACTAGCTAAGTACTTGGACACACTACAAAGGCTAGTTCTGAGGCTTGGAGGGCAGCTAAGAGACCTAAAGCTGAGATCCTAGAAATTCAGTACTATTGGCTTAGGTTAAAAGGATATAAAAGGAAAATTTAAAAACTGTCATTAGTTGCAGTTTACATGATTCAATATATAGAAAAAACAAAAAAAGAATTTATGAGGAAGTTATTATAATTAATAACAAAGTTTAGCAATTTGGTAGGATAAAAGATCATTTCCAAATCTTAATTGAATTTTTATACCCTAGTAAGAATTGAAAACTATAATTATTTATCTAACCATCTATATACATATATAGATATATACTATTTAAAATATAAAAATAAAATGAAAACTGCACAAATGTATGTTGAAAAATAACAAATATATTTAAAATATTGTAAAACTATATTGAAATATAAAACATTAAAAATGAAAGGATATATGTTTATAGAGTAGAAAACACAATATCATAAAAATAGCAATCCTATTTGTCTATAAGTCAAAATGATGTATAGATTTAATGCAATTTA
>NW_017732631.1:0-2564 GCF_001890085.2 Hipposideros armiger | reverse complement strand
AATAAAAAATGTATCAATAGATGGATATATGTCTTTCTTAAATTGTATAATCATCATAATTAATAAATAAACATAGAGAGAAACAAACAATGAGAACATAAAATTGGAAAATAGAACAGCTTTATTTATGGGTGATATTTAAAATTGATAACAAAATACATATTTGTACTTTGTATAATTAAATAAAGCTAAAACTAAATTATGATTCTCATTACTTAATTACCATAGTATTTTCCTTGAATTTACTTTATAAATACAAACTTTATTCCCTGGATAATAACTCTTAAAATTGTGAGGCTTTGCTAAGGAGAGTAGTAAAAGTATCAAAGTAATATTGTTTAACACACAAAATACTACTGTCTTGAGTCTCATCCATTTGTGCTACTGGAAATAACTGTTTGCTTAGTGCCATTTACCGATAAACAATAATAGAAAAGCAAATCTGAAAAAAGAAAAGAGATCAAAACAGACTAATATTGTCAATTATACTCAATTTAAAAATTGTGAACCATAATCATATGAACAAAATTATTGAACATCTATCATTTTCCAAACTTTTTAAAGTGAGAATTCTCACTTTCACAAGTAGTCTTACAAGTTAAATATTATTATTCCCATTTTATAGTTAGTGACACTCTCTAAAGGATTTCCATAAGGACACATTTATCCAGAAAATGATAGAACCAGGATTTGAAATGCCTCCTGGGTCACTAGACATTTGATTTATCTTAATCTAAAGCCTATAGGTCAGTAATGCTTTTTTGAAATATCAGCGTTGTTAGACATTCAATAACACTAAGAATTCAGATTCCAAATTATTTTGTTTAGATAATTTGGACATGCCAGTGTTAGAGGGAAAAAAGTCTAACCTTTATAATAATTACATATGGTATTTGTAAGATAATTGCTGAGCCTCCTTATAAGTTTTTTTTTTCTTTGACTTTATGTAAATTTTAAGAAAATTGACTTAAGAAAATGAAACTCAATATTGTTAGTTTGGTAACCAAAAACATTACTAGAGTGAAAGAAGGAAAGAAGGAAGGAAGGAAGGAAGGAAGGAAGGAAGGAAGGAAGGAAGGAAGGAAGGAAGGAAAGAAAGGAGGGAGAGTGAGAGGGAGGAAGGGGAGGAAGGGATGGAGGTTACAAGCTTATTTGGAGTTGTGGGAAAATGTTTCTTTTTTTTGGTATTATCTACATTAGTATGATTGCATGAAACACAATAATGCATATCAACTGGTAATCACATTCATTTAAATTTCCCTATTTTCAGAAATTGAATATTTAAGAAATAATAACAATTTTCTCTAATATTGTAACAATCATATGCATGCAATGAATAAGATACTAATAAAATATGACTGCTAGATATATTGTAATGAATTATCATACAGAATAAGTTTATGTATGAGTAATACTTGAAGACAAAGATTAGAAATAAGACAAATCTTTGAAAAATGAAGATATTAAAATAAACTTTATTCAGTGAAGTCTTATTAACTGCTCAGTGTAACAGTAGTATATAAAGAACCTGTTTTTCTTCTTTTAACTAGATATTCTACAATATTTTAACAAAATGATTAGTTAACCATAATGTGGCTGATTCAAAGTTTTCTATTTTATTTCATCCTTCAAAGTAATAAAGTTTCATTTTTTGAAATGGATAAAGGCAGCATCAACAAACACAAACTTCTGAAATATAACAAAATTAGGTGAGCAAAATGTCTAATGAAAATTACAAAGAAAAATTATGTCTCAGGATATAGAACAATGGACTATCAGTGAGTATAACTAAAGGCACCGTGCTGGTAACTAAGCTATATTTTCATAATCTTTGAGAACATTCTCTTTTTAGTATAGTTTGTTACTTATTCACATATTTATTATTTTTCTTTTTTTCAAGTGTCACATTTAACATGACCTGAACAATCAATTTTATGTGGTATTTCTGTTGTCATCTTGAAATATTGTTTATTTAAATAAGGTTTTAGTGAATAATCAAAAACTGTAACTATAAAGTTTCTCTTGAGTATGCTTAGAGATAATCAGCTTTTGGTATTATTTTGTGATCTATCTAAAGACAGTACTTACACTGACAGCAGCCATATACCCAATAAAAATTATGGACTTAAGTGATTAAATAGCTAAGGATTAAAGTACTTAGACATCAGGGACCAGACAAAAAGTGAAGGAATCCTAATGGACTCTGTCTTTAGGTCAGTGCTCTAAATTTCACACTGTTCAGTAGTCTTGGTAGGACATTGCTACCCAATGACTGAGAAATATGAGACTGTCCATATCCTGATAGTAATGGTAAAGTATAAAAAAGAGCATGATTGAGCCCAAATATGTGATATCCACACACATTTGACCTACCTGTAAACATAATATATGGTGAACCTGGTTACATGGAATGTAATCATGGACTGATGAAGGGAAAATTAATTACTTCTACATTGCAATTTAAGAAATTAA
The DNA here is from genome assembly GCF_001890085.2 of Hipposideros armiger. Classification (NCBI taxonomy): domain Eukaryota; kingdom Metazoa; phylum Chordata; class Mammalia; order Chiroptera; family Hipposideridae; genus Hipposideros; species Hipposideros armiger. Next base: position 92 of record NW_017732631.1, on the reverse strand, counting down.
GTTTAGAGATATGCTAAAGTAACAGAATACACATCAGTAACAAAGAATGACATTGAATTTATGAACATCCTTAGTGATACATTAAACAAATG
>NW_017732630.1:234232-259897 GCF_001890085.2 Hipposideros armiger | reverse complement strand
GTATATCAAGTATATCCAAAAAAAAGCTGTTTTTTAAAGAAAACAATCCCATTACATTTAGCTTGTTTTGTATGCTGTCGACACAGAAAAGTCTGACTAGAACAGGTCATGGCTCTTCAGGGAAAATGCCATGCTATTAATGGTGAATACATTTAGCTGTCAGTACAGATAACTGAATTCCCAGTGACTTTACACAGTACAGTGTAGTTCTCTCATGTCACAGCCTGATGCAGGTTGGAGAGGGTTGGTCTTTCAGGAACCCAGGTGATGCTGTGGCCTCTAGAGCATTCTCATGGTAAATACACACCACAGGGCTCTGACTTCTCTGGCACAGTGCCTTTTTAGGGCAGGTAAAAGCTTGCTAATTTGATAGCCTGTGTATTCCTTCTTTTTTTAAGGCTGATTAATAATATTCCATTGTATGTATGTACCACATTTTCTTTATCCATTCATCTGTTGATTCCTGAAAGAAGCCACGCTCCTTTGGGACCTAGGAGTTCCTTCCAGCCCATGAACCCATGGAGAAGAGAGAGGAACACATGTTGGAAGTAAGGACTGGGTTAAAAGTGGCACATTTCACTTCTACTCAGACTCTGTTGTTCTAAATTCTACTCGGAACTTAATTAAAGGACAAGGTTAGTTCATGAAAAGCTTTAAGCCAAGGAAGTAAGAACTTCATGGATTTTGATGAGGACCAGCTTTCTCTACACAATTCTAACTAAAAGGCGTCTACACAGGTTATCAAATTAGCAAGCTTTTACCTGCCCTAAAAAGGCACTGTGCCAGAGGAGTCAGAGCCCTGTGGTGTGTATTTACCATGAGAATGCTCTAGAGGCCACAGCACCCTGCCTGTGGCTCCCTCTACTAAGTGACAGGGTCATAAGCAACTTCCTCTTCAGATATGACACAGCCCTTGAGTACCCGGCCTGAGTCAGACCTTTCCAACAACAGTAAAAGTTGTTAGGTGTCAGGAATAGATAGAAGGGATATGAGGACCAGGTTTTGTTTTCAGAGTCTGAAACAGTAGAGCTTGCCTAAGACTTCCCAAGATAATTGGCTCTGGACAGTGTGCATCTGCTCAGCTTGAAGTCTTCCTGAATAGACGGTAATTCCATTTTTCTTTCAAAGTGTGTGTTGTCTCAAAGACGTGTTTCCTCTTGCTGCTTGGAAATAGGAGTCTCAGGAAGGAATGAGAGTGGTTTTGCAGTGAAAGGTCAAGGCAGGCGGCAGTGATTGATGAGGCGTGGAAGCTGTGATGGTATGAGAATGCACTGGACCGTCCTCTTCCTTTACAGAGCACAGCTGACTGAAAGCCCATGATACTATTCTGAAATTGTTTTGGTTTTGGACTTCCCATCAGAAGCTCCCCACTTCTGACAGCCACCTTTGGCTCAAGAAGTCCCCGGTGCATTTGCTGAACTTTCTTTTGACTTCCTGGCAGCCTCAGACTCTTCTACCCAACATTCTCTCCCTCTCTCTCTCCTCTGAGATCCAACTTGCCTCACAGTCTGATGGCTCTCCTAGTCCATCCTGGCTTCTTCCTTATTTCCTTGGATGTGGGCATTTTTCGAATAAAGTCCCTGCACATCCCTCTTGGCATCTATGTGGGAGACCCCCAACTGACAGAAAAGCTTGTGCTTAATATTACTTTGTTGACTGTCACTTGCAAAGAAAACACATACACAAACATACGCACACCACACATTTCCACAAAGGTCAGTTCTAGTAAATCTTTCTTTAAAACTCATATGAATTAAGAGAAGGAACCGAACAATCAAGAGCCCGCGGAGAGGGATGTTGGAGAGATCACGAGGCTTGGGGCACTGGTAAGGGTATTAGCTGGGGGAACCAGGGAGCATGAATTCTATGTATCCTAGAGATTCTTCAGAGAAGAATATATACAGGAAACAACAGCAAGTGGGTAATAATATACAACTTTAATATTTATTATTGGCAGACTCAAACTCAATGAAGAACTTTCTAGTAGGTTGCACTGGGTTGGGCTTGAGTACCCAACCTAGTCTAAAAGTACCCAACCTAATAAACTCTTCAAAATCTTTAGCTCAAACCTAAATTCCAGAATCTACCTACCCTCCAACCAGACCCATGGGACAGGAGACAAGGGAGCAAGGGTACCCAAGCCCATGTGCTTACAGAGAGAGCAAGATGGCTGAGCCTTTTCTCACATGGGAGTGGGCTCTGCCTTGCTTTACCACCTCACCCACAAGGAGAAAAGGAGAAATAAAAGAGGGCATCCCGGAAGTTCACACTGACCCCTCTCACTAGGCTTGGAAACCAATCCAATCAGATTACTATTTATTCTTCTCAGGGGAAGAGAGGAGGAGAATAGGAAGGGGCAGATGATTCTTAGGGAGCATACCTAGATCCTCACTAAAATGCACATCCGTCAGCTAAGAGCTGTGTGTGTGTGTGTGTGTGTGTGTGTGTGTGTGTGTGTGTGTTGTGTAAGGGGTCTTACAGGAGGCAGCCTCTTCCCTTGAGGAGTTGAAAACCCAGTTGGGAGATGAAACAGATACATACAGAGCAATCAGATGACTACTCAGCGCTCAGCTCTGTGGTTCTGACCAATAGGATGGGTGGGAACAATGTGGGTGGGGCTGACCAGCCTGAGCTTCCCCAAAGGGTTAGGTCCGAGCGGGACCACAGCAGACGCACTAGAGAGATGGGAGGAGAGGCAGTGTGTAAGTGCTCAGATCCTGGGATGCAACCGACCTGGGTTGAAATCCTGATTCCATGTCTTCTGAGGTTTGACAGGTTCCTGAATCTGTCTGAGCCTCAATTTCCTTATCAATAAAGTAGGAATAATCTTACATGACAGGTTGTTGCATATATTGGGTAAAACACTGCAAGTGCCCAGCCTTTGTGGTGGATGGCCACTTACCATGATAGGTGGAGGGGCGGAACCATTCCAGCTGAGAGGAGCAGCAGTAGCAGATGCATATGAGGGACCCGGAAGAGATCAGCTGGTCAGAGAGAAGCATGCATTTTGCGAGGTCCTGGGGAGTCAGGCTGGCTGATGTGCTGGGCCTAGGTAAATGGTCATGCAAGGCTGGATGAAATTCAAAGTTGATATATTGGATTGTCAGAAAAGTCATGACGTTATTTTTCTATGTTTTTCATTGCAAAGTGAGTCATGACTTTTTCGACAACACAATAGAGAGCAATGAGACAGAGAAGAGAGTGGCACTTGGGGGTGAGTGTTTAAAAACTTAAATCCCTGGCTACAGTAGGGTTGAAGGGTTCAGGGAGACTTTTTTTTTGTCAAGATGAGGCTGCATTCTTCCTCCTCTAAGGGTCCTGCACACAGGACCCTCAGCTTCGAAGACAAGGTTACAATTTCTCATGTCAAATGATCAGGGATGCTATTAGGGAAACTTGCAAAAGGCCAAGCGTGGAGTCTGCCTGTTGCAATACCAGTTGTTTGCAGAATTGTGTTAGCATCCTGTCGTTACAGCTGCATTTGCAAATAAGATATGTAAGGGAATTAAATGCAAAGTGGCAATGTGGAGGCTTATTGAAAAAGTTATTTCTCAAAAATTTACAATTTACATTTTTTAAAATCACAACAAACCCACATAAAAGGCACTTGGCCTCTAATTTGTATTCCAACCTAATTACAAAATGACTAATCTATTTACTGAGCTCTTTAATCTTTGCCAGTATTCCCATCTTTTCCCTGCCTGTTGATCCAATACACACCCAAGCCTGTTTGGTTCTTGGACCCCCACAGATGTAATTTTCTATGTCATTTTCACATTAAGTTAAATACCCTTGGTCCCTATGGTCTTGTTCCTCCATTGGTTTAATCTTGGCCTTACCCCAGACTCAACATGCATGGCTACCTGTTTTTATTTTGGTCTGCTCTGAAAAATAAAAATTACATGTGATGTATGTAGCCCATTGGGATTTTAATCACAGCAAAAAGGACAGCAGAATTAAAGACTCACAGCTTGATTTAAACAGCCTTGTGAATAAGCCCTTCCCGCCTCACCAAGTTCATTCCCGCCAAGGAACACAGGCAGTAAAATTGGTCAGCCCCATATTGTGCACCAAGCATTCGTCTCCTGCTGCCCTGGTTCTGGCCTAGTGGAGAGAGTAAGCTCTCCAGGCCCCATGAGTCCTCTGCTTTCCAGCATATTCTGGCTCCGTCCGATTCAGAATCAGCTTGATGGCTGTTTTTGTGGCTAAACTTGAGGGTCATTTTTTTTCCTTCCTATCCCAGTCTAAAGCCCCAACACTGCTCTCCAGTCTGCAATGAGGGAGGCTCCTGAGCTAAGGGAGTAACAGAGGCAGCCTGTGGATTCGTTGCTCATGGATTCTCATGGGTGGTTTAACAGAGGCGTCAAGATTGATGCAGACTATCGGATGAAGAGTGTTGTTAGGGTCCATCCTCAGCATGCGTCCAAATGGTTTAGGGATAAGCATGTACCAGTATTGCTCAGTAATTTGTTTTTCAGGTGCTGACGAGGAAGGAAGGAGCTGTACAGGATGGAGCTCTGTGGTTGCTGTGGGGAGAGGCGCGTGAAGCGTGACCTGGTTGCTAGCTGTGCCCGAGGCTCATTGGGGCTTCTCCGAGCACAGCACAGGCTTACGAAGGGCTTTCCATAACCCCAGAAGCTTCTGGCAGAGAAAGTCAGTGCCCAGCAGCAGCTATGTGCAAGGAGGGAGAAAAGAAATGCAGAGAAAACAGAAGGGCATGGAAATAGAATAATAAGAGGAAAAAAAGGATAGAAGAAGATACATGTTATCGGGAAGGGGCAGAAAGGGGCATTCAGTACTCACGGCTGCAGCCTTAGCTTGTCTGACCTCCTGAATTGCATGGACAAGAGGACCTATGCCCTGGATTTTTCAGGAAAATTTTTGTTTCAAATCATTTTTCTTATTGGCAGGCTGTGGATCTTAAATTTAGAGTCAGAAAAATGGCTAGCATAAGGAAAGTACATGAAAATCAGTGCCCTGTGTGTTACATAAATATACCTTGCAGACACATTGAACAATTGACTTCTGTTCCTGGTGAGCATATTGAACGTAACCAATTACTGCGCGTGAGTTACATACCTTACAACATACAGCCTTCGCTCTGGTGGTTGCTTCTCCGAATTAATTATGATAAGCAGGAATTTCTTGGAACTAACTTGGCTGTATTTACCTTTTGCTTTTCTTAGGGACTGTGTGAACCTTATTTAGCTGGCATTTCTAAAACATGTTTAAAGTTTTAGAAGGCAGGCCCCTAGTAAGATTGGACAATTACTGGCATTTAGCCATCGATATTTTTGGTTTTCAGTTTAATCCAATAGATGCCATTTCAGGAATAACATTTTTTAAAAAATTGTGTAATTGTTTGTCGTAGAAAATTTTCAACATGCAGAAAAGCATAGAGGAGAAAATCAGTATTACCAATAGTTCACTCAAGAGTGATGACTGCTTACATTTTGGATTTTTATATGTGACCAGATAGTGTGTGACTGAGTGAGAAATACAATGTGTGGACCTGTTTTTTCCATGGCTATAAAAGCTGGGCTCACATCCTACGTACAAAATAATACATACTACTATTTTGTGAGCTGTTTTTACACGTATGATTGTCCTGAATTTCTTTCCATATCATTAACTTTGTTTCAATAACATACTTTTAATTGCTGAATTTTATTTTACCATAAGGATGTTCTATAATTGACTGAAAAAGTTCTCTGTTATTTGGCATTAGGTAACCCTCAGAGTTTTGATTAATAAATATTGATATAAATATCCTGGTACATCAACTTGAGGTCACAACTATGATGACTTCCTTAAAGAAAATACCTATACTTGTACTTTCTGTGTCAAAGGATACAAGCATTTTAGGAGCTTCTGATGGGTACTATTTATTACCCTTCAGAAAGAGAACTAACTTTAGTTTCAGACTCACAGCATGAGCCATTGCCTGGTTACTAAATCTTTGCCAGTGCTAGGTGTTGGCCATTGGTATATTTTCATTTCTATATTGACGTCACATTAATTTTGCCATCCTGGAAGATTATAAAGTAATAACAGCTATATACTGGGCCTTTCCTAAGGCCAAGTCCTATGCCGAGCACATTACACATAAATATCTCCCTTAAAACTCCCAGCCCTCCTAAGATGCTGTTATAATATCCCCATTTTAGGTGATATGAAGATAAGAATGGTTAAGTAACTTGCCTAAACTCTCATAGCTACTGCATGGCAAATTTGGAACTGGGATTGTCTGATTTCAAAGCTTGCGTTTTTACTGACAAAACCATCCTGCTTCAGTAATGGAAAAATCCTAGGACTTTAAGTTTTCAGATGCTACTTAAACGGTCTTAGGTTGGTTTCCCAGAAAGGGATTCTGGGACTTTGAAATTTGCATGCAGGAGAATTATGTGGGCGTGCTCTTGGGAACAGTCCCTGTGGGTGCAGGGCAGGGGCTGAGAAGCAGGATGGGCCGAGGAAGAGGTTAAAGAGGAAAAATCAGTTGGGACAGAGGCCTCAGTTGATCCCACAGTGAGTTCTGGAGCCTGAGGTGGGGGTTGCTTCAGAGCATCCTGAGCTGGGGTGAGAAGGCCAGACCTTTGCAGCCCTGTTATCAATGTGGGCCTGCCCAGCTGGTGGCTTCACTTTGGGTGAGGCAGCTCCCTTTGTCCAAAAGCAAGTCCCAGAGAGACGCAGCTGGGAGCTGTCTGGCAGACAGTACTCGTGCCAGCTGACGGAATGAGTGCCTTGGTACTGAATGGGGGTTGGGCAGCACACCAGACAGCCACTAAAAACTTACAAATAGCTGCTCAAGGAACTTGACGTGATGACTCAAGCACAGGCCCAAATTTTTGCCTGTCCTTCTGGGAAAGTATATCTTTCCAAGGAGCTTTGCCTCCCTTTCTAGGACCAGCTGGAGAAGGTCATTGTCTCAGGTAGATTAGCTTCAGCACAGGTGGTGGGGATGGGAGAAAGAACTGAGGTGGTGGCCAAAGGGAACCCAAAGGTTACTAGTTATTAGCTGGTGATGTAAAAAAAGGGCCTGTAGAAGACAGCTTCTGGTGCCCTGTACCAACAGCTCTCTTTCGCTTCGGGAACCACCCATTTTGAGTCCATGTGCTCTATGGGGCTCATCCTCTCCCAGCCCTTGGGATGGGCATAAGACCCAATGCCTCCAGCTGCAGTGATGGATTAAAGGAAAAACAGATGTCTTCTCCAGGCCAATGAGCGTCAGGCCTGGGACTTTGGATGAAACTTTCGGGAGATTCTCTTTCTGCCAGAGTTTTCCAGCTTGGAGTTGCTGGTGGCCATCTTGGCCTTTACTTGGAAAGAACTCACTCCGAGAAAAGTAGAGGAAAAAGACACAGAGAGACAAGAGTAACAGGAACAAAGAGATACAGAAACAGAGAGACACTGATTTCAGTGACATAGTTTTAACACTTGAACAGACAAGTCTGAGGTTGTATTTTTCTTATCACTAGGCTTCAGGCTTTTCAATTAACTGAGCAAATAATTTCCTTTTTCTCCCTCTTAAGAATGTTTGACTCTGGTTATTGTCTTTGCTTTTGACATAGTTTTGATGACAACAGAGATAGCTGAAGCGCTCAGAGCCCAGCACACAGGGCTTCTTGGCTCCCAGCAGCAGTTGGGAGGGCTCTCATACTCTTGTGTACCATGGAAGGTCATACTGAGGGCTAGAGAAGGATAGGACATGCCCAGGGTCACACAGGTGCTGGGCAGTCCAATCAGAGGACATACCTCTCCAAATGCAGAGACCGGGCTACATTTACACTGACATGTCCAAAAATATTTATTTAACAAATAACGGTGTTGATGGCTGGCTAGGTGAGATGGACTCTGTTATGTGCTTGTGAGGGACACGAAGCCATGAACCCTGGCTTCGAGGTGGTGTTGTCAAAGGTTTTATCTTAAACTTGATATATTTGAGGTAGAATTGACAAGATTCAAGTATCACTGGAATAGAGGAGAGGAAAGGGATGGTGGACTTAAGAATGATTTTAAACTGGCTTGAGATGCCAGAGGGCCCTGGTTCGGATCCCACATATGAGGGCCAGTGACACTGCCCTCCACAGTTAAGATGCTGAACAACAGCTCAACCTGGAGCTGGGCTGCTGTGAGTCGCCGGTGACGGCATAGGCTGCAGCCCCTGCTGCAGTGGGTTGTCATGGGCTACCATGTGTAGCCAGCAGCCAGCGTGAGCGGCCAGCAGCCATAGTGAGCGGCCGTCCAGAAGCCGGCGACTGATCTGCCTCGCCCAGGAAGAGCGCAATGATGGTGCCAACTTGGGCCAGTGAAGCAACATCCTCCACAACTAGACTGAAGAACAAAACGACAGCAACTTGTCTGTTCCCCTTCCCCAATTCCCCAGCACTGTTCCCATCCCCCCAATTCCCCAATAAAAATCTTTAAAAAAAAAAAAGAATTACTTTAGCCAAAATGATTACAGTGGGGAGGAGAGGAGAATCTGATTAACTGAATGCTAGTTAACCAAGGCTTATTCACTGTAGGAAGAGCGATGAGCCATGCAGTTTTCTTCTCCCTCTCTCTCCCTCTCTCTCCCTCTCTCTCTCCCTCTCCCTCTCCCCACCTCCATCCCTCCCACCAGAAGTAGATATTCATGAACTCTGAGGGCAGGCACTGTGAGTGCAACATGTGACAATGGAATGGCAATGTCATGTTATGATGGAATGGCAAAGCTGTCATTTTACTAGATTCCAAGAATGAAACAGTGTGTATTTGTACTGATTCGAATTATTTATGTCTATTTGCTTTTCCACCACTTGCCATTTTGAAGGAAAGAAATACTTAATGTGTTAGGTTATTTTCCTTAACACATGCCTCCCTATTTACCAGACTCTCCTCCACTTCCTCTCTTTCTTCCCTGTCCCCTCTTACCAAAAGCCAACAGTTGATACAGTAAACGAAAATATAGAAATTGTGTCTAAATACACTTAAATGTTGTGTCCATTTTTTCCCATTTTCTAAATTGCCTAATTTCACTCGTCAATGACCTCTATCTAGCCTAGAATAATGAAGGCAATTATCAGCTACTCTGCTGCATAAATAAGCCCTAGTTTTACTTGGCCAAGCATCCCATTAAGTGTTTGCTGAGTTCTTCTATTTTTCTTCTTTATGTCAGAACCCAGGCAAGCATCACAAGTCAAGGAGCCATACTACTGGCTGGAAGATAAGCGAATTGCCAGACAAGGAAGGCAGACTCAGTCAATTGTCCCTGAACCAGAACAACCCCTTCTGATCAGAGAAGACAAGCATCACTTAACATTTGACAAACCACCAACCACAGAATATATTACTATGGTCACCCAGGCCTGCAGAGCACAGAACTACTGGATCAGCCTCATTTTGTGGTCATTGGTCACATCCTGTGCCATCTGACAATCATTGAATGGCTACTATGCATAAAGATGTGGTGAACCTCATCATTGCCGAATAGGATTTGGACAAAATCCAACTACTTTTTCTAATTGAAAATGTACCTTAGGAATAAGATTGAGCAGAAATGCAATTCCTTCCCCATGTCCGGAGACTATGCAGGTATCCATGTGGAACGGGACAATACACATCCGGCTTAGTCCTGATGCTCTAGGCGGGCCCACGTCGGCTCATGCTAAGGAATGAAGTGTGGAATCAGATACACAGCCAGAGAAAATGCAGTGGAGAAAAACCAAGCTAAACGCATCCTTCCAAGTCAGGGTTACACTATTCACAGATAGACCTAAACCAACCTGTCTTTCAACTATGGAGTTGGAAAGGATCTTTAAATTGGACTAATATCCGTGACCCTCAAAAGGCTAGAAGAGAACAGGATGACACTTGGCAAGTAACAACCCTACCTACAGAGAAATGTGCAAAGCTTACTGGTCATCAGAAATTCCCACCAGGAGTTCTAGTCCTATGGCAGCCTTGCCAGATACAAATAATCGAGGCTAATTGAGGATTCACTATCAACCTGCCCTCTGGCAAAAACTTTATAAGAGTTGTCTCACTTTAAACCATCCATGGATACTCTATGGTATCATTTGTAATTGATCCCATTTTATAGAAAGAAAAACAGGTTGATTTACTTCATCAGAGTCACATGCTGATAGGTGGTAGAACCAAGGAAGTCTGACCCCAGAGCCTATGCTCTTATTAGCTTTGCCATCTCAACCCCCAGCTGCTTTACTGGCCAAGGAAAACTATGGAAAACTCTGCACATGGACCATAGGGCTCACACGGAAACATCTGCCCTGAGATATCCTCTAATGTTGTTCCCTCTGCTTTGCCAGAGGTAAATGGGAGAATAATCTGGGTGAGCCATGCCCTTGTATCATTTATGGAGATATGGTCAAAGGTATTTGTTCCTTGCTATTCACTAATCGACTACAAGGATTGATTTAGTTCCTTTCTCAGTAGTTTTACAAATGACTTGGAGGCAGTGTGCTGTAGTAGAGAAGAGCACAGCCCCAGGAGTCATCCTGCTGGGGGTGAGCATCCGCCTTGCCTCGTACAGCTAACTTGCCTGCCCCTCAGATTCCTTATCTGTAGAGTGCAGGGAATCAGGTTCCCACTTCAGATGATCGCTGTGAAACTGAAACTACTTAGATGTGTACTGGACAAAGCGTAAGCCCTCAGTCAGCTCTTAGGACTGTTGCTCTGCTTGCTTTTTTTCAGAAATTAAGTGCAGTTTCAAAATCTCTTACCTAAAAGTCTTATAACCAGATGTGCTTTAGAATTTGAATTTGGGGGTTTTTAGAAAGGTAACAGGGTGTCTAGACTATATATGCTTTATGATGTCACTTCCTGGGTGGGATTTCGGACAGCGCATCGTTATTGGACTCAGGAGTATGTCTGCAACAAAATGGATGACGTCTTACTCTCGTTGGGATATGTAGAAATGATGAGAAGCCTCGTGTCAGGTGTTGTGGCCAAGTGAGTTTACCTGACACTACAAATAAGTAAATAAATGGGCTCGTCTTCAGAACTCTGCATTTCAGAATTGTGGCCAAGAGGCTGTCGATCTTACCTATAGGACAGAAGCTCTACTGGGCTTCCGCCATCTCCTCACTGGACTGGGTCCCTCATCAACACTTCCAGGACTCGCTCACCCCTGCATGCCCCCCTGCAGAAAGGACAGCTCCCTGTTACCCGCTGTTGGCACTGCAGACCCAACTCGTTGATTTCTTACCCCCCGCAGACCTGCTCTTTTCCCATATTCCTCTCTTTATTAATGGATTCCCAGGTTAGTCACCTTGGAATCCCACCTCTTTAGCCAGTCAGCTGCTCTGGCCTATTGCTGGTGCTTTCCCACTGTCTGAGTCAACCCCCCATTGTCCGGCTGGGACCCCCATGACTGGGATCTCCTCATTTGTCATCCCAGCCTGGCCATCTTACACACTGCTGGGTCCCCCTCCTCTCAGTGCCACTCCCATCACTGTCCTCCACTTTCGCAAAATCTCTGTTGCTTTCAGGAGAGTCCTAGCTTGCCAGCCAGCACTTAAGCCTCTTAGGAACCTCCTCTTCCCTTTCCAGCCTCACCTGCCCTTGCTCCACCACCCTGTGGACTTGCTGTTTGTCACACGTCCTATAAAGCTGTCTCTGTATGTTCATGTGTCCCCACACTGTGCCTGGATGACCCTTCCCCACCACCTTTTCACATCTTACTCATCCTCCAAGGACGAGGCCACTGGCTGCTGCGTTCTTGAAGACTGCTTCGATTGTTCCAGAAAGAAGTGTCCTCTCCTCCCCTGACGTCCTTTCATTTGTGGCTCCCCTCACACCCCAGTTCCCCTGTGCATCATGGGTATTGGTTGCGAGGTTGTGGAGCATCATGATAGGTAAGGGTCCAGGCACACGGCCTGCATCCAAACCCTGCCTCCTGCTGGTGCTCAGGTGGCCAGATTGGAAGCCTCAGCTTTTTCATCTGTATAATGGGAGAACTAAAATGAGCTTCCTGGTCTTTCAGCATCCCTCACTGTGGCCCATCCACTGTTAGCTGTATGGAAAGGGGCCCATTTAGCTGAGTATCTAGGGGACAGTGGGTGCTCTGCAAATGTTTGATATTATTTTCATTGCTTTTATTATCCTGTACATTGTACCATGACCTCCCCATGGGAAGAAACATGCTTATTTTTCAAATCATCCATGATGCTTTCCGTAACCGCTCACACACCATGGGTACGGTGAACATTTGCCAAATGGAATTCTTACAGTTTCATACTCTTCCTTAATGTTTAAATTGCCTCTAGCCCTTTTTGGAGTGAAGGGCTCAGGCACTCAAAAGAATAAAAAGGTGTAGCCAAAGGAAGAAGATTAGGTTCACAGATATATTTTATTTAATACACAAGAGTCACAAGGGGATCTATCCATTTGTTTGATTGGCACAACCTCAATAAAATTTGAAAAGGTTTCTATCCAGTAGTGCTACTGAGGACTAGCCGTGTGAGGAGGGAGGGAGAAATAGGTCAGCTTGGGGTACGAGAGAACGACCACCTGGCCGAGGCAATCGGAAGCTTCATTAAGGTCTGTTAAGCCCCAAATACTAGGTCAGTAACCGGGGGGGGGGGGGGGGATTTGTGTTGAGCTCTGTAAAACTGTAAGTATGCATAATGACACTGTGTGATCCAGCCAAACCTTATGAGGTCCTCTGCTGTCAATCCAGCTGCTATGCCAGCTGTTCCCTTTCATCCCAGGGCTGCTCCTTCAGGTTCAAGTGAGCCAAGGCAGCCAAGGAGATCAAAACCTTTCCTTTCACTGGAATTGGATACCTGTGCGACTGACCCTCTGCCACAGCCTTGCAGAGTCTGATCAGGTCACCCTCTACAGTGGCTGTGGGCAGGGCAGCTGGGGAGAGGAGGGCAGAGGCATAACAGACACCACAACAGAAATGCAAGTAATCAGACTCAAAGGGAGAAGCCCCCTTTACAGATAACACGGCACACAGTTGTGTTGCCACGTGAAACCCACAGAGCGATGGATGGAGCAGAGAGAGCCTCCCTTTGTCCACCGTCTCCAGCCCTGGAGGTAGCTGGGCGCTGCCAGGACCGCCTCAGCATTCCCGGCTGCACGCAGTGAGCGCCCAGAAATGCTGTCCTGAGGGTGTGGGGCTTTTGCTGGGGTTTCCCACCACTCACAATCTGTTATTAAGAGCACCCCAATTTCTTTGGGGGGATTACTGCGTTCCATAGGGTGCAGTCTGATGTGGTGGTAAATCTAAGGCATGTGTCCTCCCATTTTGCGATTGAATATTTCAAGCCGAGCCTTTGAGCCTTCACTTTGATACTGTAAGCCTTCCAGAAAAATTCCCTTTCTGCTGGAGTTTGCCAGAGTGTTTCCATGGCTTTTAATCGAAGAACTCAAACCCAATCTGAAATAAGACTTTTGACTTTAGCCTTTCTACAAACACCACTTTCATTCCTTCTAGACCTCCTCCCCACCAAAGCTTCCAGACGTAAGGAGCATTCCCCCAGAGAAGGAGAAAGAAACAGAAGACTCCCATAAACAAATAAGCCAGGGAGCCAGCGGCAGGCAGTGGAGGAGCACGTCTGTGCTCTCTTGGGGTCGGTGCAGCAGCACAGGCTGGCTGACCTTGTGGGAATGTGTGGGCCACACCAACCGGCTCACAGAAGGCCCGCCAAGCTAAGCATCCAAGCTGAGCTGGTGCCTTTTGCTTGAAAACTTTTTCTAAAATTTACTGATATGATTTAATTTTCTGCATTAAGCTATAATGCAGTGGTGCCCTCAGCACCCATTTATTGGGACACGTGGGGCTAGAATCAAACATCCTATGCTAACTCACTCCTGTGCGACTTGAGTCTCTAGGTACTTTTCCTTCTCCCTGTTTCCTCAATTTTGAATACTTATCTCTCATTTCTTACACTAAATGCATATCTGCACCCTGTATCCCTCTTCTAATTTTCTGTTGGCTTAGAAACCAGAAAATCAAGCTGGTTAAAACTAAGTGTGAAGCAAGAGTAAAGAAGGGCTTTGGTTGGGAGTAAAGGCCATACATCTCAGTGCATGGACGTTGTGGTATCACCTTTCCTCCTGTAAAACGAGCTTTCGGTTGTATTTTGAAATGGTGAGGTTGTCCCCTAGAGCTGAACTCCAGACATGGGAGGTGTTACTTTGCTCAGAAACACATTTTATGGCTCTCAAATTCTACTCAGCGTCCTCAGCTGCTTCCCCGCTTCACATGAAGTGTTAATCGCAACAGAAATTGGAAATAACTGAGTTCTTACAGGCTTTTTTGCTTAAATATCATCAGAGTCCTCTCTTGTCAGAGAGGAGGCATGAAAGACATATCCGGTGGCTTTTGTTACTTAACAAGCTGTTCTGAAATGTAGGAGTTTAAAATAACAATCTTTGTTTATTTGTTTGTTTATGATTCTGTGGGTCAGAAGTTAGGGTCAGGCTCCACCAAGGTGGCTTATTCCTGCTTCACTTGTGTCACTTGGGGACTTCAGCTGGGACCCCTGGGATGGCTGGGAAGGCTGGCCCTCTCTCACCTCAAGGTTTGTCATCTTCCAGGAGGTCAATTCAGATTTCTTCCTGTGGATGCTGGGCTCTAACAGGGTGAGAATGGAAGCTGTGAGGCCACTTGAGACCTAGACTCAGAAGTCACACATTGTCACTTCAGCCATACTCTGTAGGTCAAAGCAGGTCACAAGACCAGTGCCAACTCAAGGAGTGGAGAAATACACTCCATCTCTTGATGAGAGAAGCTGCAAAGAATTTGTGTCCATTTTCAATCAACCACAGCAGGAACCTCCATATTCATTATTTTATGAAGGACCAATTAGGCATAAAGTCTTCTGATTCTAAAATAATCATCTTTCCCTGGCCCTGTCCACCCTCTCATTGTCTGATTAGTGCTTGTGAGTTAGCAGAGTGCTTTCTGTGTTTCATTTATCCACATGATAAACCTTTCAAGTGGGTCCCCTGTTTTCAGATAAAGGGTTAGAAGCCTAGAGAAGTTAATGACTCACTCAGGGTTCCACAGCTATGAAACGGGGGTACCCCAAGTTTTGTGCTTGTCCCTGCACTTTTTTTTTTAAATTAGTTTCAGGTGTACAAAAAAGTGTAATCGTTAGACATTCACACCCCTTACAAACTGATAACCCCCTCCCCCAATCTACTACCCCTCTGACATCGTATATAGCTGTTACAGTTCCACTGACTCTATTCCTTATGCTGTACTCCACATCCTGTGAATATATATATCTATATCTATCTATCTATCTATATATATATATATATATATATATATATAATTTATTTATAGTTGGCATTCAATATTATTCAGCGTCAGGTATACAGGGCAGTAGTCAGGCACCTACACCATCCATGAAGTGGTCTCCCTAATAAGACAAATGTCCATCTGATACCCTATAAAATCTTTATATTATTGATTATATTCCCCAAACTGTCTTTTGTATCCCCGTGGCAATCTTGTGGTTACCAACACCTGCTGTCTAATCCCTTCCCTTTCTCTCTCATCCCCACCCCCCTCCCATCTAGCAACCCTCAGTTTTCCTCTATATCTCTGAGACTGTTTCTGATTCGTTTGTTCATTTATTCTGTTCTTTATATTCCACATATAAGTGAGATCATATGGTATTTGCCTTTCTCCATCTGACTTATTTCACTTAGCATAATATTCTCTAGGTCCATCTATTTGGTTGCAGGCGGTAAGATTTCATTCTTCTTTATTGCTGAGTAACACTACGGCACTCTTCTTATTGGGAACTCCATGTCGTGTTCGAGGTCAGGCATGAAGCTGCTCTTTTCCCTCCACCCCCCCACTCCNCCACCTCCGCCTCTCCACTAAAAATTGCCGGTTCCCAGCTACCTATTGAAGATGGGCATGCATTTGTGTGGAATGTGCTTCTCCCTAACCATGGAGCTGTGCCTACACATTCCAGAAGTGCTTCCTGGAGTTCTTTTATGTCAGTAACTAGATTAGCTGAACTGCAAGTAGAAGCGTATACAGCTGCTAGTCCTCAGAAAAGCAGGGCTAACAGCCATCTCACTAAGAAAAGGTAGCAGCAGATAGAAACTTAGGGCTTCTGTGCAGATATAGCAAATTCTCGAAACCTGTTCCCTGCAGAAATCTACATAATCGCTAGCCCACTAAATGAGGCATGCATGTCATGGTTCTCGTGCGACTGAAGTTTTTTATTTAACTGGAAACATGTTTGACTGTCAAGTACTCATCTTAAAAGAATAACGACCAGCCAGAGCTGCCGTGAGCCACCGTGAGCGGCTGTCCAATGGCCGGCGACCAACTGCCTCACCTGGGAAGAGCGCAATGATCATAATACCAACATGGGCCAATGAAGCGACGTCCCTCGCAACTAGACTGAAGAACAAAAAAGGACAGCAACTTGTCTGTTCCCCTTCCCCGATCCCCCAATGCTCTTCCCCTCCCCCAATTCCCCAATAAAATCTTTAAAAAAAAAAGAGTAATGAAAGGAAAGCTCTACCCAATTTCTTGAAAATCTTGACTTCATTAAGGGGATGCTTTAAAAATGAAATATGCATCATTGACTAGAACCTCCACACTGGACAAAAAGTTCAAGGATATATTATTGCCAACTGAGAAGGAATGGCAACCTTAAAATGACTACGTAGATACATTATTTATTTACCTGTTGCATTTCTGTGCTTCCTGCAGTTTTTCATCTCAGATGCCAAGGAACCACAGGTCAGGGTTCTTGAAAAATCACAAATTTTTGCACCCCATGACACAAAGCACTATGTTGTCATTGATGCTGCTTTTGAGGTTTTACATTTTTATTGTATGAGGCATTCTTGCAATTTCTCTCTTTATTCCCAATTCTGTGAGAGAGCCAGGGCAATTTCCCCCAATGTGTGAGTGAGGAAACTGCCACTATGAGAAGTTAAGCGGCTTTTCTAAAATCACAAATCTAGTTAAGTCCAAGGTGAAGCTAAAACTCACGTTATGACTCCTTCTACCCATTATACTGCTGGCTCTTAAAAATATATAATTGCTTATTTTTTTATGGATTTAAAAGAAGCAAATGCACATACAAACAAAAATCTAAAAGAAGAAAATAAAATTTATCTAAGAAATGACCACTGCCCTTCTGCCATCAGTTGGCTCTATTTCCTTTGTCTTTACTATTACTGGAAGTATATGTGTATACTGATTTTTACTCTGGTTTTTGCTGTTTGGTTTGTTTTGCTTAAGCTTAGATCAAGAATATTTTTCCATGCTCTTATGAAATCTTTGAAAGTATAACTATACTATGCTGCAGTGATGTTATGTCACAGGTATATTCCATAAATCATTTAATCAATGCCCTACTGCTTGACACATAAGGAATATCTTATTTTTACTATAGTAAATAACAGTGGGATGAAAAAGTTTACATGTAAACCTTCTTTTGTATTTCTGGGTTTTTCTTTAAGTCATATTCTTAAGGGACTATAGGATCAAAAGCCATTAATGATTGTTAAGGCACCTGACATTTCTTAAATGTTAAACACCCCCCATTAAATTCAAGTGAAATTCAGATTGTGCGAGAAAGCATCACAATAGTAAGCAGCAGGGTTCTTTCTACTGGAAATTCTCTTGTAGGAGAGCCAGGAATATAGTCAATGGACAGTGGCTTCATCTTGTAAGTTAGTCTCTGCATAGATATTGGTAATAATTTCTTTAATGGAATGGCTGTCTTCTGCTCTCTGTTTTGAGATTACGCTATTAATTCTACAAAATTCACCCATATGGGAGTAAGAAGGGAAGTGAGAGGAATAACAGAAGGATGGAAAACCGGTGAGAAGGAGGTTGTAATTATCCAAGGCCTTTCTTCCTTTGCATCTATTCCTTCTGCCTGGAATACTCAGTACGATTTTGTTTCATTTAATGACTCCAGCTTGCTCTTCAAATATCAGCTCAGTCTTTGCTTCCTCTGGGAATAGTACTCAGTCCCCCATCCCATTAAATTTCATTGTTGTTATGGCTTCATAGTATTACTGCCTAATTGTGTTATTTATCACATTTGAAACTTTATGTTTATTTGAATGCTTATTTGGTTAGTATCTGCCTCATCTGCTAGACTGTGAATCTCCGTCACATCTGATTTTTACATTTGTTGTGTCTTCAGTGCTTGGCATATCGAGATTCAATAGATATTTATTGAATAAGTGAATGGGAGTAAATGAGTAAATACAATGCTATATATGTATTGAAATAGAAGTCGGGGTCAGGGAAAGGCAGTGGGGGATGCGAATGTGGCTCTCAAAGGGCAATATGAGGGTTCCCAGACTCATGTGTCCCCAGGCCTGGTTTGGCAAGATACGGGTAAAGTAGGTAAAGTGTACACATGATCTATCTGAATTATTTCTTAGAATTGCATGTGAATCTAAAGTTTAACAAAATAGAAATTATGTTCAATCTGTGGAAGTTGGTCTAAAACTCTTTTGTTACTGAGTTAAAAAGGTGAGGAAAGTTCCAAATAATTTAATATGGCTGCTGGGAGACTCTTCCACTAAACAATGAATATGAGACTAGCGGAATAGGTGTGTTTGTCTACATGCTCCTCTTGTAAATGTTTGGCTGAAGAAAACCAAGATGTGCAATTTCTGAGACACGTAGATTGTTTGAAATTTGGATGGAATCTTTAAGAACTATATTTTGCAAAGAGTAAGTGGTGGCCCTTTTGAGGATGCTGTCTGCTCTGTAGTCATGGCCTGGCTTTGCTGGCATTGTAAGATACGAGCATGCTATTCAGACCTACCTTTAAATATTCTAAAAGAAAATATTCTCTCCTCTTTCTTTTTTCAGCAGAAATTTCTAAATTTATGAAGGAAGTGATTGTTAGTAGGCCCTGGTCTGAACTTTGTGTGGGACCTATAAACCCAGGGTATTTGATGGTGATTTACAGAGCTAGGAGAGGAGAACCGCCAGGATGTCAGTGATAGCTGGGCTCTGTTTCCTCAGGAGGGAAAACTTTATGGCAAAAATCCCTTATTTAGTGAGAAAGTTATTTGGGGACAGATGAGATAGGGGGAGAATGTATCAATATTAGGGTCATATTCAGAGATCATCTTTTGATCTTTAAACACACACACACACACACACACACACACACACACACGTGTGTGTTGTAGTTGTGAGAGGATTCTTTTTAGATTTGGTCAGTGTCCGGTTAGTATAAGTGTGTATGTTTCTTTTCTAAAAAACAAGGACAATTTTGTTTTCAATTCTTATAAAGTAAATTTTCAAGGAAAAAAGTTGATTTATGTGTTTCTTATACAGTTTTTGAATACCTGTTTCGATTTTTCTCTCAACTCACACCCTGCTTTCTTTGATTTTCTCTGACTACTGTCCTCCCATAGAATTTGCAGGACAAAATAACTCTGCAATTATATGTTGTAACTGCTCAATAATTGCAAGCATGGTGCTCGAGTGCTTCGCACAATGTGTTCGTTCAAGAACAGGACCCCTTCAGATCATCTCTGCTAGAGTTATTTACCATCATACAGATGTGAATACAGTCATCTGGAAAAAATTGTTTAAATTAATTGGAAGGATGTTGCGTGAGAGTGCCCAAAATCACATGGTACACAAACCCACTAGCAAATGAGAATAACAGAATACAGAGCACACAGAAGCAGCACTCGATTGATTCTGAAATGAAAGAAGGTTTAGGGGAAGGAGACTGAAGAGCACAGGGTAAGGTCAAGTCCTGTTTGGAAATCTGATTACTAAGAAATAAAAGGGAGTAAACAGTCTGTTAGATTGAAATCTGGTGAAAACCAATCAGCTGCTCTCTGAGCAGCTGCCAAGGCGGTAGTAAAACCATTGAGATATGCAGAGAGATGGACATGGATCTTTTACTGGGAGAAACAAGAAAAATGGAATTAAGAATTGACAAATATTTTCCTAGAAACTTGCAGAAGCTCTGTTCTTTGCAGCTAAAGGGTAACATGTTAGTCATTATGAAGCTCAGCTCTAGGTACATTTTATTTTCCTTATATAATGAGGTGCTTTAAAAGATGTCACGGGAAAACAAAACATCACTAAGAAAAGGACTTGAAAAACTTGAAGTGGGGAAGACTTTAGAGATAAGTTAGCTATACTTTACTTGAAAATCTCTAGAATTAAGCAATAATTATGATGAGGGCACAATATCACTTATTAATAATGACTATAGAGCAATTGAGTTATCCAGTTTGAGAAACAGAAAGAAACATAAATGAAGAAAAATGAACAAAGCCTAAGAAACTTGTGGCAGAAGCTATAGAAGTAAACACCATGCAACCATATACTGTCTAGTAAAGACACACTTTAATAGACACAAATAGGCCAAAAATAAAAGGATGGAAAAAGATATATCATGAAAACAATAACCAAGATAGAATTGAAATAGCTGTACTAATACCAGAAAAAAATAAAGTTTAATACAAAAATTGTTAGTAGAGCAAAGAATACTTTAGAACGGTAAAAGGATCAATCCACCAAGAAAATATAATCATTATAAACATATATGTGCCTAACAACAGAGCTTCATGAAGTAAAAATGGACAAAATTGAAGGGAAAAATAGGCAATTCAACAATAATATTTGAAGACTTCAATACCTCATTTCTAATAATGGATAGAACAATTAGACTGAAGACCAACAAGGAAATGGAAAACTTTTAAAGCAACTAGACCTACCAGACATCTATAGAACACTCTACCCAATAGTAGCAGAAGACATATACTTATCAAGTGCTCATGATATATTCTCCAGATTGACCACATGTTAGGCCATAAAACAAGCCTCAATAAATTTAAAACAATTGAAATCATACAATTTTTGTGTTACAGCCACAGGAATTAAATTAGAAATCAATAACATAAGTAATGTGGGAAAATCCACAAATATGTACAAATTAAGCTACATACTCCTAAATAACCAATGGGTCAAAGAAGAAAAAAATGAGAAAATACTTTGAGATGAATGAAAATGAAAATGCAACATACCAAAGTGATGCAGCTAAAACAGTATTTTTGGGAATATTTATTAATGTTCCCCAAAATATGGTTAATGACCATATTAAAAAAAAGAATAGAATTGGCAAATAAATAATCTAACCTTTCATCTTAAGAAACTAGAAAATGAAGAGTACATTAAACCCAAAGCAACAAGTATGGAGATAATAAAGATCATAGCAGAAATGAATTAAATGGAGAATATAAAAACAATAGAGGAAATTATTCAGTATAGTTGAGTGCCTTTATGTGCCAGACTTTGTGCTAGGTATGGCTAACACCATGTCTGTCCCATCCCCTTGACTATGGGTTCCTTGTAGGAAAGAGTCTTGAGTGAATTGCCTTTGTGGCCTCTACAGTGCTTTGTAGGTATCACTCATTGACATTTGTTGAAGTAGCCCATCTGACTGAATAATCAGTACTCACTACACATGATCCTTCTATCAACACTTGGAGGTCCCTACAGTCAGTAATGGCTCTTTGGGTAATACTGTCAATAGCTAGAAACTACTGAATACTTTCTAAGTGGCAGACTCTACCTTATCACTGATGTTCACAGAAATTCTGAAAAAGGTATGAGTAATCAACCCTTTTTATAACTGAAGAAACTGAAGATTGAGTTCTAGGTTCCGCATAGTAATGTGTGTTAGAGATGGACTTTGAACTGAAGCCTACAGTACCCTTCTCACTACACCATGTTGAGTACTAAAGTAAAACATCAATTGCAATTGGAAAGACTGTTGTGTGAAAGCAAGGTACTAAGGAATCCATGTCCCAGTGTGCTAAACTAAATGACCTCTGAGAGCAGTGCAGGTAGGCGCTGTGCAGGTAGGCACAGCTGGCCCAGAGAAAGTCCTCTGACAGTAGCTGCTGCCTTTCATGGACAATGAGCTTTCAGAGTTCAATGTCAAGAGCTATGGAAGGCCTTCTAAAATTGATTTTTTTTTCCTGTGATGGCTTTTGTACCCTTTAGCAACCCAGGCTTATTTTTTGATTGAACTGGACTCTAGTAATTTCTAGACTAAATGGATTTCAGAAGTTCTGCAAAGCAGAACTGTTTGAAAAATATGCAGCCTACACGTGGCCACAGAGGGACTCTTCCGCCTAAGACAACTGCACTATAAATATTGAAATGTCACTTTCACAGCTAATGCAGTTTTTCCAGATGGATTATTTTTCTGAATTGGTTGACATTCCAAAAAATATAAGTTCTTGTTTTTTAGGATAACACAATTCTTTGGGTTTGAAATGAACCAATGTTAGCAATAATCTGTGAGTGGAAATGTGAATTAATATGTTTCTAATGTCACTTGTCTCTCATGCAGTTTCCCCCAAGAATGTTGTCAGCAATGTACTGTGATTCTGTTGAGGAGGGAAAGGAGCTACTTTTTAATGCTTTGTAATCCCCCCAGAGTTACTTCCATGAGGGATAGTCAGTACATCCATTTGGGCTAATAACCACAATATATGATAGTCATCCAAAATTAGCACCCTTTTCACCTGGAAGGCAAATTTGAAAGCTAAATTGGCTATTATTTTGATTATGACTCATTTAGCAGTACTCTGTGATCTAATTATCAAGGGTGTAGTTGCACAGTTTTATTTTTAACTTCTTAGTCGAGGTGTAACATATATATAGTTAGATGTATAAATCTTCAGTGAACAACCCAATACTGTTACATATGTATATATCTGCAAAACTTCCATTCAGATGTCCAATATGTAGAACATTCCAGCACCCCTGGAAAACTCCCTTGTGCCCCCTTTTAGTCCGTAGCCTCTTCAGGGGTAACCATATTTTGCTTCTATCACTGTGTATTTGTTTTGCCAGTTCTTGAGCTTCATAACCATGGAATCATGGAGTATGTATGCTTTGGTCTCTGATTTTTTTGTTCAACGTTATTTCTGTGACACTCATTCATGTTGTATGTAGCAATAATTCATTTTTTTTTGCTCTGTGTAGTATTCCTTCATGCCACATTTTATTTTAAGAATCATAACTAAGATGACTGTAAGTTCACTCAGTGTGGTTTGTGAAGAGCCTATCTATCACTTTCAGAGGAAGACAAATTAAATTTAATAAAATCTTATAATCCTATCTCCAAGGGGGAGGGGAAGAGAAGAGGGAGGGAGAGGGAACGGGGATGAACTACCATCATCTACCCCAAAAAACTTCATTTCGCATAGGCAGACATGCCATCTCTTTCTTGAGTCTGGGCAGTTTTACTTGTCAAACAACTGCCTTCTATGATGGCTTGCAATACTCTGGGATCCCTAATAAGTAGGTGGCATTGTTAATGGACAAGCATGGAAGAAACGTTGTTTGATTTATAATCAGTAAACCATATTTAGTCATTCAGGTATCACTGGCAGTTTCAGGAAGGAGCATTCCTGGGAGCAGCACACTTGGGACGAGCACAGATGGGTCCGAGGCCTGAGTCCTATATATGCCCAGCACCGTGTAGGTGGACCAGGAAGAAAGAGTGTCTCCGAGCAGCACTCAGCACGTACAGGAAAAGGCAGAACAAAGTGAGATAGGCAAAGGGCTTTAGTGGAAGAAAACCTGAGACGAAGGGTGATTTTATATAAAATGCAATAGTACTGTGTATCTGGACACACAGCAGTTACAGTGGAGTGGACAGGAGGGGAGGCACGGAAGCCCAGACCATCTCCTAGCTTTCGAGGCTGTTATTATTAATATAATCTTGAAGAGGAGGATGAGACATTTTGAGGTAAATACAGCAGCATATAGAAAGTCTAGAGCCAATCACCCAAATAGTTACGATAACTAGAAACAGAGGGACATTTGATAAAATCGTGAAAAAGGAGACGTAGGATTCACACATCATGAAAGGAAGAGTTTGAGGAGAGAGCATAATTTTAAACTATATCTACTCCACCAATCCAGTTTTATCAATAAAATAAATATTGACTTTGCCATCCATCCATCCATCCATCCATCCACCCATCCAGCCAGCCAGCCAGTCAGCCAGCTCGCTTTTGCTGAGCTCCTAATATGTGCCAGGATATGAGAAGAGACTTATAGGTACCAATGCCGATTCACAACACCCTGAATTAGCATCTTCGCTATTTCCAAGGACCTTGAACCCACAGCTGCTTTTGCTGCCCACGCTTTCAAGTCCTTGACTATATTTACAGTTTTCTATTTGCCTTTGACTTTTGCACTCCTCTACTCAATGCTTCAGTGACTTTCCATGCCCTTTACGTATCCTGCAGCTAATAACTATGCTGCTTACTTAAAAATAAGAACCTCAGATTGGGGAGTTTTTGAGAATTATGGGTCAAAAGCTCCTATATCCCGACTATGCATTTTCTGAGTGTGATTTACCAAGGGAAAGTATCGGGATTTGCTTGGGTGTGGAGGGAAGAGTAAAAAGGGCATCCACCTGAACTTTGGAGTGTCTGTAATAAAGACCCCTCACTATCAGGGACCCCTATTATAAGAGGGGAATGTGGTTTTCTTCACATTGATGTCCAGGTGCTCGGTGAAATTGTTTTCTGTTATGAAAGTTTCCCAGTGCCCAGAACATGAAATTCAATGAGAGTTATAATTCTAAGGCTGAATTAAGTCATTCTGGCTTGAGAAAGAAGGTCGGAGGAGAAAGAATGGAGATGATAAAATGGACCAAGAGAACAAATGTGAAGGAGAGAAAGCATTTGACCCTAGTAGAGGTTATAATATTACAACATGGCTCCAGTTTTTTTGAGTGCTTTTAAATGTCAGACCCTGTGCTGCTCCCAGAGCGTGCAGTGTCTAATTTAAGCTTCCCAACAGTCCCATGGAGTAGCTACTAATGGTTTTTATTGTATTAAAGAAGAGGAGATGGAAGATCACATACTTTCTCTAAGTCACAGAGTTGGGAAGCAGCAGACCTGGGATTTGAACTCTGGCCTGAGCGACCACAGAAGCCATGATTTTAACCAGGTGGCTTGCTGTCTCCCATCTCTATCTACAGGTTGAGATAAGGGAAGTGATACAGGACAGTAATTTTCTCTAGGAAGTGAAGATGGTCAGAGGCAGGGGTATCTGCATGTTTGGAGGAACAGGTCCTGAGCTTTTATAAAAATCAGCCTCTCTGAAAACCTCAGGATTCTCCACTGAATTGGGTGGCTGTATTCTTGAGGGGGTTCACTGCTAGCCAAACTTGAATATGTCTTTCTAAGGAACCCGTTTCCTTTTTTAAAAAAATTAAAATTAATTGGGGTGACAATGGATAGTAAAGTAACATAGGTTTCAAGTGTACAATTGTGTAATACATCATCTATATATCACATTGCGTGTTCACCATCAGAGTCAGTTCTCTTTCCATCACCATATATTTGATCCCCTTTACCCTCATCTACCACCCCCTCCCCACTTACCCTCTGGTAACCACTAAACTATTGACTGTGTCTATGAGTTTTTTTAATTTGTTTTTCATGTTCCTTTGTTGCTTTCAGTTTTATATCCCACATATCAGTGAAGTCATATGGTTCTCGACTTTTTCTGTGTGACTTATTTTACTTAGGATAATAATCTCAAGATCCATCAATTTAGTCACAAATGGCACTATTTCATCTTTTCTTATGGCCGAATAGTATTCCATTGTAATATATATATATATATATATATATATATATATATAT
>NW_017732630.1:211403-233768 GCF_001890085.2 Hipposideros armiger | reverse complement strand
GTAGAGGGCAGTGTCACTGGCCCTCATGTGGGATCCGAACCAGGGCCCTGCTGCTCAGAGCTGGTGTCCCAAGCCAACTCTTCACCAACACGCCACTCCGCCGGCCCTATTCTTAATTTTTTGAGGAACATCCACACTGCCTTCCATAGCAGCTGCACCAATCCGCAGTGCATGAGGGTTCCTTTTTCTGCACAGCTTCTCCAACTTGTTATTATTTGTCTTGTTGATAATAGCCATTCTAACCGGTGTGAGGTGATATCT
Source organism: Hipposideros armiger (assembly GCF_001890085.2). Taxonomy (NCBI): domain Eukaryota; kingdom Metazoa; phylum Chordata; class Mammalia; order Chiroptera; family Hipposideridae; genus Hipposideros; species Hipposideros armiger. The sequence goes on along the minus strand of NW_017732630.1, from coordinate 233,507 downwards.
CATTCTGTTTTTTATTTGCATTTCTCTGATAATTAGTGATGTTGAGCATCTTTTCTTATGTCCATTGGCCATCTGTATATCCCTCTTTGTAGAAATGTCTATTCAGATGCCCTGCCCATTTTTTAATTGGGTTGTTTTTTTTTGTTGTTGTTGTTGAGTTGTATGAGTTCCTTATGTTTTGGATATTAGCCCCTTATCGGAGGGCTTATTTGCAAAAATCTTCTCCCATTCGATTGGTTGCCTCTTTATTTTGTTGGTGGTTTCTTTTGCTGTGCAGAAGCTTTTTAGTTTAATATAGTCCCATTCATTTATTTTAGCTTTTACTTCCCTTGCCCTTGAGATCAAATTCATAAAATCCTCTTTGAACCCAAGGTCCATAAGTTTAGTACCTATGTTTTCTTCTATGCAGTTTATTATTTCAGGTCTTATGTTTATGCCTTTAATTCATTTTGAGTTAATTTTGATGACAAATAGCAGTCTGGTTTTATTCTTTCACACGTGGCTTTCCAATTCGCCCAGCACCATTTATTGAAGAGGCTGTCTTTATTCTATGTTTTTGACTCCTTCATTGAAAATTATCTGTCCATATTTATGTGGGTTTATTTCTGGGTTTTCAACTCTATTCCATTGGTCTGTGTGTCTTTTTTTCTGCCAATACCATGCTGTTTTGATTATTGCTGCTCTGTAGTACAAGCTGAAGTCAGGCTTTTCTTATCTTTATTCCTCAGCCACTCTAAGCTAAACGAAAACCTCCACAAGTGAATAGCTTGTTTACCTTCCAAGAACTTTCTTATTCATGACGTCTCATCTGCATCTCACCATACTGCTGTGACATACAGAGCAGGTGTAGTTATTAGCTTTTCACAGGTAAGGGGCCTGAGCCATAGAAAACTGCATGGGATCTGGACTATCAGGGTCCCTGCCCTCTCTGTTGTACCCTCAGGGTGGCTTAGTTGTTTGTTTGTGCTTCAGTCTCTGTCACCCTGAACCAAAATCACCCTGAACCAAAGAACCAGTGCCAGTTCTTGTCAGAATTTAAATTAAATTCCAAAGGATTCACAGGATTTCTTTTTCTTTCTTTCTTTCTTTCTTTCTTTCTTTCTTTCTTTCTTTCTTTCTTTCTTTCTTTCTTTCTTTCTTTCTTTTCTTTCTTTCCTCCTCTTCTCCTTCTCCTTCTTTCTTCATCTTCATCTTTATCTTCTTTCTTTTCTTTTAGGAAAATGGTCTCAAAGACTTGATGTATTCAGTCATTAGAGTCCTTCCTACCCTAGAACCAACTCATGGCTGAATAGTGTTCCATTGTATGTGTATGCCACATCTTTACCCACTCATTGGTTGACAGACACTTAAGGTTGTTTTCGTATCTTGGCTATTATGAATGCTGCAATGTACATGGGGGTGCAGGTATCTGTTTGAGATACTGATTTTATTTCCTCAACAATTATACCCAGAAGTGGGATTGCTGGATCAAATGATAGTTCTATTTTTAATATTTTTAGGAACCTCCCTACTGTTTTCCATAAAGGCTGTACCAATTTGCATTCACATCAACAGTGCAAAACATTTCCCTTTTTTTCACATCCTCGCCAACACTTATTTCTTATCTTTTTCATAAAGCTATCCTGACAAATATGAGATGATAACTCATTGTGGTTTAAATTTGCGTTTCCCTGATTAGCGATGTCAAGTACCTTTTCATGTACCTGTTGGCCATTTATATGTCTTCTTTGGAAAACATGTCTATTTAGTGACTTGCCTATTTTTCATAAGATTTTGTTTTTGTTTTGCTATTCAGTTGTATACGTCTGTTACATATTTTGGATATTAAGCTATTGTCAGATACATGGCTTGCACATATTTTTTTTTATCACATAGGTTCCTTTTATTTTGTTGATTATCTCCTTTGCTATGCAGAGTTCTTTAGTTTGATTTTTCCTTTTGTAGCCTGTGCTATTTATTGTATGTTCTTAGCATCCTTGTCCAAGATTAGTTCACTGCAAATGTGAGGATTTATTTCTGGGCTCTCTATTCTGTTCTGTAGGTCTGTGTGTCTATTTTTATGCTAATACTATATTGTTTTGATTACTATGAATTTGTGATATAGTTTAAAATCAAGAAGTTGATGCCTTTCAGCCTTATTCTTCTTTCTTAAGACTACTTTAGCTATTCGGAGTCTTTCATGGTTCCATACAAATTTTAGGATAGTTTCTTCTATGTCTGAAAATATCACTGGAATTTTTATAGGGATTTAACTCAATCTTTATATTGCTTTGACTAGTATGAACATTTTCACAATATTAATTTTTCTTGTTCATGAACATAGGATGGCTTTCTATTTATTTGTGACTTCTTCAATTCCTTTCATAAATGTCTTAATAGTTTTTATTGTATAGATCTTTTACTTCCTTGGTGAAAGGAAATTTATTTTTAAGTATTTTATTCCTAAATATTTTATTATTATTGGTACTATTGTAAATGGGATTATTTTCTTATCTGTTACTGTGTTTTATCACATTTAATTGACTTCTGTATGTTGAACCATCCTTGCATCCCAGGGATGAATCCAACTTGATCCTGGCATATGATCGTTTTAATGTGCTGTTGAATTCTGTTTGTTATACCTGCACTGGATATTTACGCTGGTCCTTGGCTTAGTGATAGCTCAGATTGCTTGTGGTATTTTGGATGTAAGTGTTCCTATAGAATTGTTGATATTTTTCCCCTCCAAAAATAATAAGCAACATGAATTGAGCACAAACCACATGCTGGGCACTGTACAAAGTGTGTTACATCTGTCTTATCTTTTATAGGCAAGGAGTTTGAGGTACCAAGAGTTTAAGTAACTACGTACCCTGTTTCCCCTAAAATAAGGCCTAGCTGGAAAATAAGCCTTCGCATGATTTTAGGTGCCAAAATATGGCACCTTGGCATACTGAATATTTTAAGCTAAAGGAGTTTGTGGAAAAAGCATCCTTCTCCCTGGAATAGGTCATAAGACCCTCATGTGAGGGGTGTGTGCCCTCCATATCCTGGAGGAATCATGCTAGGGCTTATTCTCCGGCTAGGTCTTATTTTAGGGGAAACACGGTAACTCAAGATTCCACATTGTCATGTAGAGAAGCAGGAACTTGCAGCTAGCAACCTGTCCCCACACACCACCATACTTTGAACCCCTGCTATGTACTTCCTCCTGTGTAGTTATGGAGCCTGTGTCCCAAGGATGCTGTGAGGACTACATGAGATATTGCATGCACTGATCAGTGTACGTATGAGGCACAGGTTGCGTTATTATTAAAGAAAAAAGAACAAATGTTGGCTCTCATCTGCAGGACTCTTCTATCATGCTTAGAGCACAGAACAGTCACAGTGACAGATGTGGAGGCATCAACACTCCCATGTCTAACAAGGATGGAGGCATGTGTGGCACTAGGTTCTGAGGAGCTCTGTGGGACAGACCGTGAGGCCCTCAGGGGACCTGGCTGTTTAGGAAGACGAGCTCAGAGGCTGTCGAAGCCACACACCACTAGGAGGTCACTTCCGGGTCTCACCTGGACCCTGAAGGCACAGGCCTGACCTCTGTCCCTGCAGCCTGGTTTCCTAGTTTGTGGTTGGCTTGGGCAGCCTGCTCAGGTACCCTCCCAAACCCTCAGTTGTCTTCTGTGCTATTTAAATAGCCCTGCTGTGGTGGGAGGGACAAACAGAGGTAAGCTATTCTCCAAGGATAGACAATAAACCATAAACCGGCAAGGTGTCCAGGGAGGGAATCGGTGACTGGAACAGTGCTGCAAGAGGTACATTTCACGGTGTACCTGTTTCAATCTTTTGGCTTACGTTTAGTGAATACATTGTTTATTCCTACAAAATGAAATTCAAAACTAACACATAAAGAAACAAATACATGAGTCACATTCCCTAGGTGGTTCTGCTGCACAGCCAGGTTTGAGAATCACTGCGTTAACGCATCACAAGGGAGGACAATAAACTCAAATTGCTTAGCTCATATATCAGTGTTTGAGGTAGACCTCTGCCGTGGTCCCCAGAGCTTAATACAGGACCTGGATGGAGGGTACTCCATCCAGTAAATAGCTATTGAATTTAAATCAGTCTTCACCTGCCCTCTACAGCAGGCCGAGGTAAGCATCGTCTCTGGGGTTCTGTGTGTATCTTTACATGCCACCTGCAGTGGTCAGGGCCACATCATCACGTCCCATGTGGAAAATTCCCATTTCCACATGTCTGAAGTGTACGTCACTGTGGCTAGCCCCAAGAATAATGGGGATCCTTCTGTGATCCTGTTCTTTCAAAATTGTAAACTGTAGCCTTTCAAGGTAAATTTGGGAAAGGCCTCAGGCCAGAAGTCAGAGCTCTGCATACACAGAGAGTGGTGGAGGCTTAGGGAAGTCTTCCTGGAGGAGGGCGTATCTTGACCGATCCTGTGAGAATGATTGAGAGTTCAGTGAACAGCGCTGTCACCGGAAAGGTGGGTTTGGGGACAAAGACATTCCAGGTGGGCGTATGGGAATGGGGAAGCATAGCATGGGGGGGAGCTCCAAGTGGGAAAGTGTGTGGGTGTTGGCGAGAAATAGGGAGCAGCCAGCTGTAGGGGAGGAGAAGCAGGAGATGCAGGCTGGGGAGGGGGGTGGGCCAGGTTGTGGGAGGCCTGATGCAAATAATGCAACTATATTTGACATGATGTATACACAGGGAACTATAATAATAATAATATAATAATAATAATTATTATTATTATATTATTATTATTGGTATTAAGACTTGGTTCGGGAAATGGTGTAGATTTTGGCCCTGCAGCTAAATTGGGCTGCTATTTTAAGCAAGAAATATGCCCCAAAGCTTGCTGCAGAAGCAGAATAGCACATGTGAAACCGGGCTCTCCAGAAAAAAAAAATGAGTTCACGAGACAGATTCAGCCAGGTTTTGATGTTGAACCTGCTGAGAATAATGAGGAGAGAGGTAGTGAGTGGGAAGAATAGGAAGATAATAGTTCCTTAAAGAAATGTAGAAGCAGAGGAAATAACTGTTTTCTCCTTTCAATGTACCAGAAAAAGAAAGGCTGAGATGGGTGATGATAAAAGGTGACCCAAGAGCAAATGGAAGACACAAGTGACAGAAATCGATTCCCTGGCAATTGTATATCCATCCTGGGCTCAGAGGCAGAGCCAGCTTGGACCTTTGTTTCCTATTCTCAGCTCAGTAAATTCCCCTCCTTTTCCCTGAAGCGTTTCTTGCTGAGCCATTGTTGGAAAGGATGAGGTATGCTCTTCCATCCGGATCTGAAAGCTGCCAGCTAGCCTGCGTATGAACCGTGTCAGCATGCCTCCCCACAGAATGCGAGGCGTTCCAGACAACATGGAAGAGTCCAAATCAATGGAAAATAGAGCAAGAAAGCATTCCATATGTGAGCGCTCTTTGCCCACACATGTTTTGAGGGAGGCAATAGGGCAGATTCGTGCAAAACTATATTCTTTCAGGAAGTCAGTTTCATTCCTCAAGGACAGCAGTGGAGCGTTGGGCGTATGGATCACACTTATAAATTCCACCACCAAGCTGGGCACAGTTATTTGTTTTGCAAACTAAGGAGGCTTAAAAGGTGGGCGTTACCTTTGGATGCAACTTGGTGCAACATGTTTCTTGCCGAGCTTCAGCTCTTTATAAGTCATGGCACTTTCCTTAACAAGATTGTTTTCCTTCTCTCTCATTTTTAATGTTCCAGTTTCTATTAACAGCTCTTTGCAGGGGAGATGGTGATGAATTTAGAAAAGATGCTCTTCAGGGACTAAATAGAGCCCATACTGTTTCCCTGTCTGGCCCAGTGCAATTTCCCCTCAGGCTACACTTTGCCAGCCTCCCCTAGTTTGGCCTCTCAAGAGCTGTGAGATGTCAGTTTGTCTGGGAAGAAGCCCAGGGGCACAATTAGGGGTCAAAGAGTCCCCTGCTAGTGAACAATGGCCTCAGCAGGGCCAGCACAAGGTTGCAGTGAGTGAGGCGCCAGGTCATATAAGTGCTGCTGGGTCAGCCCTGCGAATCGGTGCCTCCAGGCCTGCTTCCCAGGTGCCCCCCTGGAGTTCCTGCTCAGAGCCCTGGTGTTCCGGTTCACAAACACTCAGGCTGCCTGAAATTTTCTGCAACAGCATGCCATTTATTCAGCACATACATTTCTAAATATTATTCGCAAATATTGTGACGCTTCATTTGTGTCTTACGATCTTCCACTGGCAATGGCCTCAGCTACATTAACTCAATTTTGTCCTTATGGCTTCAACCAGAGAACCTTAAATGAAGTGCAAGAAGTTGACATTGATGGTAAAGGAAAAATAATTTTGGGGTGTTAATGATCATCTCCCAATGCCCCTGTTTTACAAGTTTGCTTTTCATGTTTTGATTTTCTACAAGTTGAGCCCACCTATGATAAATTTGGATTTCTGCAATTCACTGTCCCACAGGCCAACCAGGAAGGTAAGAGCGACAATCACTCATCTTTACTGCTTATCCATCCTGCATACTCTAGGTCAATGTTATATGTTTTGTTAAAGGGTCTTACATCACCCAATCCGGGATTCTCAGGGCTGAGTTAATTGGGGACCTACTTAACCACCTAGAGAAATGGAGTTTCTCATTCTAAAGTCCTGATTTATTATAGCACCATGATGAACAAAGTCATCTCTGTCAATCTGGATAACATGATTCAGTTTTTTTGGTTTTAACCTTTTGGTGAATCATGAAGTCAGTTTTGTCCAGTACATGGCTGAATCTAAGACCATGTTAAGACTATGGACAACAGAGGATATCTTGAAGTCACTTCATCCTAAGTGTGAGAAAAGTTTTGCTATCTACTTGAGTTGTTGCTGAATGCTATGGCAATATGAAAACTGAATATCTAAGAGAGATGTTACTTTTCACAAGGGTGGCTCTATCAATACTTTGTGGCTTTTTCCATTGCTTTTTTGCTTAGAGGGTCTTTCCCGGTTTACTGTTAAAAAAACCAAAATTTAGCTGAGCAAGTTTGAAAGATCTTACTGGCTTTACTCAATGATTTAAGAATTGGGTAGCATCTAATCTAGCAGATAGAAAGGAGGTCCAAGGAGTTGTTCAAAATGAAAGAATTCTGTACACAGAAGGGAGCCGTAATAAGGAAGTTACACTAGGCACAAAAGCAGGCTGGTTATTGCAAGATTTCTTTCCTTTAGGGATGGTCAGCGCCTATTAGGCAGGTCACCTGACTAGTGCTGATCAGGCAATTCCTGATTGACTGGTTTAAAATTCCACTTTTGGGAGAGTTGAAGCTGTAATTATTTGTTTTGGTTTGGTGATGTGGGGCTTAGCAGACAAGTGACCCCATATTGGGCTTGTCATCTTATTTTTAAGAATCCCCGCTTTTTTATCAGACTCTCAGCCTGAGAGGTATGATTTTTTTTTAATTAAGGCATTAGCACCACTCCCACCTATGACTGGCCAAGTTCTCAGGACACAAAATGAAACAAACAAGAAGGCAATCACTATCCCCGAGAGAGAAACGACGGACAAAGAGTAAGCACCCCAAACCAAATTCACAAGAGTCTGAATTTGGGAAGGAAAGGGCAGCCTAAAATGTTACATTCCTCTCTTGACTGGAGACTACACCAAGGTCCGGGGTAGGTGACTCTGCTAAGAATTCCTACCCTTCCCCGACTTCGGCAGGTTTTCTCAGGCTCCCATATTTAGCTTCCAGAGTGAATGGGGTTTACAGTGGAGAGTGTAGCCCTGCATGTAACAAGGTTTTCCCTGAATTTTAACTTTGGTTCCCCTTGGCTGATTAAGAGCATAGCTGGCAGCAGGTTACTGGGGAATTCCTCAGAGTCCTGTCAACCCTGGGTGGGGCATACAGAGGCCTCCTTCAGTGGTAAATATGGGGGTGTCTGTAAGGCCACTAATTTTGCAGACTTTTGTTTACAGTCTCATAGTGTCTTCAGAGTGGAAAGGCAATTCAGAGAGAGGATCAGTAGACTGAGTACTCAGGTAGAGGAGTCATGCCAAAGAAAGTAGGCAGATGTCCCATTCTGTTTGTTTGATGAGGGCTCCTTTGCTTTGAGTGCACTGCTAAGTGATGAGCTTGTCGATTGGGTTGTCGGAAAAGTCACGACGCATTTTTGCAACGAAAAACATAGAAAAATATATCATGACTTTTCTGACAACCCAATAATTGGGATGGTCCCCGTGATGGCCAGTGTCATTCTAGATTCTCTTTGTAAGATTTTACTACTTTTGTAGACATCTACAGCTGTCAGGACCACAGTTCTTAGGATGTAAAGTCAGCAGGTGGGCAGGAAGAAGGTGGAGTGCTCAATTCTTGGAAACATGAGGCTCCCATTTCTTTAGGTAAGCCCTGGGTCGCTCAGGGCAGGTTAATACCCAAGAGATATTAAATATAAGCAGATGGAGGAAAACCACCAATGGCCACAAGCTATCCAAGGCATTGGCCTTTTTGTGAAGAAGAATGAAACACCAGGGCAGCATCTAATAGAGCTGAGACTAAGGGGACCCTAAAGTAGTCAATAGGCTTTTATTTGAAAGTGCGGCAGGCTACTTTGAGCACAGCAGCTGAAATTCTCCGACACTGGATGAGATGGCCACAAGGAGCCTGCTTTGAAAAGGTTTGAGTTGAATATATGGGGATGGGTGGTGAACACACAATGTGATCTACAGATGATGTATTATAGAATTGTACACCTGAAACCTATGTAACTTTACTAACAATTGTCACCCTAATAAACTTTAATTAAAAAAAAAAAGAAAAGAAAAGGTTTGAGGTGGCAGCAGCAGTCTAGCCCCTATGAATTCTCAAAAGCAACCAGCCAGAGCTCCTGCTGGGACTGGCTTCCACCCTGAAGAATAACTGCTGGGAACAGAATCAAAACTGAGCAGGACAGAGACAATAGGGATAGGGAAGGCACGAGGGTAGGGAGGGAGAGATTGCTGTCTCTAAATAAAGTTTCTCACTAATAGAAACTTCAGGAAGCCAGTTGCCCTATTTTTGAACATCATAAAACAGAGGAGGGAGCTCTGAGAAGTTACAAAAGCTATCCTGAACCATCCCTTATTTTAAAAGTTCAGGAAATCAATTTCACACAAAAATCAGTAACAGATAAGTATGGAAGTCAAATCTGTATCAAGTTATTATAAGAAAAACAAACAGAATAAAGAGCAGAATAACATCCTTGTAGACAATGAAAGCATGCCAGAAAGATGTGCTCTCAAAACAGAATAGAACTCTAACGCACCATTTCAAAATAAACTAAAAGAGATAAAGAAAAGGCTATGAGACATTAAAGAACAATACAAATTAAATTAGAAACATTAAAAAATAAGGTGGCAAAACTGAGGAAAGGGTTGAAGGTAAAATAAAAAGTTGTGGTTTTTTTTTTCACCAAATTACTAGAGACATAAATATGAGGACCAGTAGGGAACATTAAATATGTAGGTACCCATAAAAACTAAATGAGAGCTTAGCGCCAAGGAGAGGTTGTGGACTCTAATGACTAAATGCTGTGACAGTGTATAATAGATACAGTAGAACTCCAATGAATATAGAGGGAAAGTGTAGAGCATATGCAAAAACCATTTTAATGGTAGTATCAGGATCAATATTGTTATTCCAATACTGTCATGTGCACAATATGTGAAGAAACAAATGAGTAATTAGGGAATATTCTTATTCTTATTCTGTCACCCCTGCTATCCTTGAGAGCCAAGATTCCCAGTGTGAAAGGCAAGAGGTGCAGATACAACAGAGAAAAGGGTAAGGGAAAGTTCTGAGGCTTACATTTGGATTGCAAAATGATCGCGTGAGGTCCTATGAGTGTGTGTCTGTGAATGTGTGTGGGTGCGCGTGTGTGTGTGTGTGTGTGTGTGTGTGTGTGTGTGTGTGTGTGTGCGTGTGTGTGTGTGTGTGTGTGTGTGTGTGTGTGTGTGTGTGTATTTCCAAGCTCTATGTATTAGTGAAAAAAAGCTAGCGATATGGACCAACTGGTAGCAATGAGTTAGTTGACTCAGACTGTGGTCTTGAAATAATATTTCTCACTAGAAGAAAACTGGGCTTCTTAAAAAAAAATAACTGTGTCTAAGTCTGGGGCGGGAAAACTAAGACAGCCATGGAACATCTATGTATGTATGTATGTATGTATGTATGTATTAAATTTATTGGGGTGACATTGGTTAATAAAATTATGTAGGTTTCATGTGTATTATACAATTCTGTAATACATCGTCCATATATTGCATTATGTGTGCACTACCCAGAGTCAAATCACCTCCCTGTCATCATATATTTGACCGCTTTTACCCTCTTCTACCTCCCACCTTCCCCCTTACTCTCTGGAAACCACTAAACTACTGTCTGTGTCTTGTTTCACACACAGAGAGCGGATTCCCAGGAAGGTACCAAATCCTATTATACTTGAGGTCTTAGGAACCAACTTAAAGAGGCTCCTGCTGGCCAAAGGTGGGACAAATTGTGTTTCAGTAATGACAAAAATCACAATGGGTTGAAACCCATGAAGTATGTTTAAATCCATGAGTTTATAGCATTACAAAAGTTAATCACCTTCAGAGGATGACAGGAAACCATTATTTTAAAAACCAGTAAATAAAAGGATCAAGCATGTTTCTACATTTCCTTTGTGAGCTATACCACAGGTAATCAAAGAGTAGAAGAGGACAAGTGTCTTTTTTATGAAATCGTCCAACAAATGAACTAATGAAATGTCTGACTTCATCTTTTGGTGTTTGACTCCTGGCAACTTTTAAGCCTCACCCTCTCTCTTTTTACCTCTGTCTCACGTCTGGGTAAGCTGATAAGAAAGCCTGGGTGTCCTCTTCTCTGGCACCAACAGAAGGTTCAAACCACACAAGCCCAATCTGTGCACAGAAACCCTCCCCTGAGCCCACCTTCTTTTTTTTTTTAATTTTTTTTATTGGGGAATTGGGGGAAAGGGGACAGACAAGTTGCTATCCTTTTGTTCTTCAGTCTAGTTGTGGAGGACGTTGCTTCACTGGCCCAAGTTGGCACCATCATTGCGCTCTTCCTGGGTGAGGCAGATCAGTTGTCGGCTTCTAGATGGCCACTCACAGTGGCTGCTGGCCACTCACGCAGGCTGCTGGCTGCTGGCTGCTCACGGTAGCCCATGGCAATCCACCTGCCGTTGCAGGCGACTCAAGGCAGCCCAGCTCCAGGTTGAGCTGTTGTTCAGCATCTTAGCTGTAGAGGGCAGTGTCACTGGTCCACATATGTGGGATCCGAACCGGGGCTCCCTGGCATCCCAAGCCAGCTCTTAACCAACGCGCCACTCGGCCGGCCCTGAGCCCACCTTCTAATCACAAAACAAACCCCAAGCCAGTTAGCCGCTTTTCCTTGCTCTGTCAAGTCATTTTTGGGCTAGCTTAGAAAGCCAGCGATGCTTCCAGAAACCCCATTATGTAAGCAATAAGCCTTTTCATTCCCTCTTGGTGTGCGTGTGCTGTTATCAGCTTTGACATCCAAACCAATTTTGAATGGGGATTCATCCGATCTCTTCAGAGTGATCTCACCATAAACAAAAATGAAAAGATGAAATATTGCCGTTTGCACCCTCCCATGAAAAATGTATCTAAGAATTTGACATCAAAGGCTGCTAACATCATACAATGAGAGATACATCAGACATCGTGCGTCTCCTATAGTTTTAACAGAATCTGAATCTTTGTGTATGCACCTGTGTGTGTGTTCAGAGCAAGTGAAGGCATGATGAGTTAGGGCCTCAGACAATGCTAGTGAAAATGCATATTAGTACTGTTTTTCTAGAAATTTGGCAATTTTAAGAAGCTGAAAAGCTGTAAAATTCTTTGTCACATACCTTGTAGATATCAAATCCAAAGAATGAATAGCGACATGATAAAAATGTATAGGCAAAGATTTACAGTGTAGTAATGTAGTATCATTTAAAGTAGTTAAGGAGGGAGGATATATGTAATTAAAGGAAAAGGCTGAATAACATGCAGTATATTAAAAGGTGCTTTTGAAAAAAATGTAATAAGCATCAATGCTTGAAATACATGTCATAGTGTTAAGCTTTTCAAAAAAGCAAGAAACAAATGCATGTTTAAAATGTTCCTGTAGATGAATAGCAAAAAGCCCGGGAGAAAATACAGCAATGAAACTATCTGACTCCTGATGAAAACCAATGTCTTTGAGCACCATTCTGGAATCACGAGAAATGAGAGTGCAGCAAAGTCAGCAGGCCGCACTCATCTTGTTCTGAGGTTTCATGTTCACCGAGGACTATGTCTGTAAAGCTCTTTCCTTGGTCCAGATACTCTTGCAATAAGTAAGGGAAGGAGTCTTACCATTCCTTTTAAGGAATGGCAGTAGAGAATGCCATCACCTTTTCAAATTAAAGAGGCAAGTCATCATCATGGTGGTTGTCCTCTCTCTCCCTTCCTCTTCCCAACCCCCGCCCCCCATCATTGATCCTGTGCTTGTCAGGGATGGGCTCATCCATCACACAGCCTCTGGGTACTGAAAGGCAGCTCTCCATATCACACCACAGCACACTCATGAGATTCTCAGTCTCCCTGGCAAGACTGTGAGTTCCAAGGAGCCAACTGTGTGTCTGCCCTGATCCCTGCTGGAGTCCTGGCTCCCAGCCCGGGGCCTGGCACAGAGAGAGTACCTGATTAATATTTGTCAAATGAGCGAACACATGTTCCTGTAACAGAGGTGCACCTGGGGAACCAATTCTCCAGTATTTAAGCCTTCCTTCTCTAATGAGAGATGGACTGAAAGTATTTGTAGGAAAGACTGCTATATGCCCTACACCAGCATCATGGGTTGTTATTAAATGTGGTAAGCCTACTGCTTCAGTATTAGTGCCATCTACCATGTCTTGTGCCCTCGAAGGTATAGGCATTGTGCTGAGTAGTTTGTATGTATTATATCTAAAACTTTATCTCTCCATTTTGCCAATATGGAAATTGGGACTCAGAATTTGAGCGACTAGGCCAAGACGACATAGATAGGAGCTCCCAAGTCAAGGTGACTGTGTGTTTCCATAACCCACCTGCAGTCTTCAAGGGTTGAATCAAGAAACAAGAGAAGGTGAAAGGTACCTCGCTGTGTCTCCAAAGAAGGGAATAACTAGGAATGTCATCAACAGGCAGGGAGCCTAAGTTGGTGGGAAACTCAGAAAGCTTCCACATATTTAATCTGATTTGCTCAGCCTCCTTTGAAAGAGAAATAAGGAAGAATGGTGCTCTTTAATCAGATACCTTAACCCTATCTTCATGGAAGGCAAAACGGGGTGTTGGATGTGAGAGTACTTTTTTTTTTTAACCTGTTGGAAATTCTTAAAAAGATGAAACACAAAGGATGCTGAGGGAAATGAGGGTTTGAATCAGGCAGAGAGGTGTTTTTAGGTTTTTGATAAACTTTCATTATGTGAAGATTCATTATTAGAAGGTGAAGAGGAGTGAGCAATTAGTTAATGTATCAATGGGACAAAAAGCAAGCAAAAATGAAAAAAATATCCAAATGATTATCAATTTGAATATTTCATCTAGAAATGTATACACATGGGACTTTGATTTGATAATTGACACTAAAAATGGAAATTAAAGGATAATTTCTGACTTAATCATTTAGGAGAAATGGTTAATAACAGTGAATTGAAATACTTTTATAAATGGGGTTCAAAACTAATAATGAAAGGAAAAGTTTAAGATGAAAACAATGAAAAACTGGTTCTTCACCAATATTCAGCCAGAGAATAATTATAAAAGTCATTCAAGGACTTTACAGATGCTGACATTTTTAGAAGAATTTTAAAATCCTTACTTTTATGAGAACAATTTATTTTACCACCCGGAGACACAAAATGTTCTGGGTATCTTAGGCAAAGTTAAATATTATAAATATGCATGATTTAAAAAAAAATAAATTCATTGGGGTAACATTGCTTAGCAGTAAACGTTATGTAAGTTTCACGTGTACATCTTTATACTACGACATCTGCATATTCTGTTGTGACCCACCGTCCGGAGTCTAGTTTTTTTTATGTCACTTGACTGTTACAGGCCATTGGTTTTCAATACTGGCTTCATATTAGACTCATTGACAGCTTAAAACTATTTTTCCTAGTGTAATTAAACCAGAACCTCTGGGAATGCAAATCAGTATTTTTTAAAAGCTTCACTGGTGATTATATTTTGCTTGCCAGCGTTGAGGATCACTAATGTAGACAATGAAGAGTAAGATTGTAAACCTGATGAGAGTAAGAACCATGCATGATTTATTTAATACAGTGCCTGGGACGTGACAGATACTCAACAAAGACTCGTTGAGTGACAGGTAGTGTTAAGAGCGTTACTGGCATCATCTCCTTTAGTTGTTAAACCATCTTATGGAAAAGTATGATTTTCCTTGGTTGTATAGTGAGACAATGAGTTTTAGAGATGGGTGGAAATAAATTTGTTCAAGGTAAGATAACAAGGAAATAGTGTACACCCAATTAGAAGCCAATAGTAAAGCCTGTGCTTTTAACCAGCTGCGTGGGTGCAGAATGCTCTTAAGAACAGCAACAAGAAGACTAGTTGAATGAATGAGTACTTTGGTAATCCTGTGGTACACCTATAATTAAGAAAGCCTACCAACGCTTCGCCTCATAATATCATTTTTCAAATTGCCTGTGCTAAGTGGTAACTTATTTCCCATTCTCCTTGAATACATGTTCAAATAATAATATTTTCTAATTCATAATCTAAAGAAATGGAAGGTCCTTTGAAATGGGGCTGAATTTGAATGTGCCTATTTGTTGTCACCCAAAGGAACAGGCTACCTGTCTTGCCATCAGCACCTCATAGGAGGTGGGACAATGCTGAGATTCTGGCCTGAGGAGCCATGCTTTCACAGTTTCGATGGTGACATAGTCTGTATCAAAACCAGTATCTCTATACATTGAAATCTGAAACAAAAATCAATGCTTACTTTTAACATGTGAGATAATCTCTGATATTTTCTATTCTATTTTATTCATTATCAATGTTAGTAAAACCTTAATTTCATGACTCACTAGGGATCTTCACTCACACTTTAAAATACACTCCAGTAACTGGACAGGGCGAATAGCATGGCCAGGGCAGAATAGCTGTAGAAGAGAAAATGGATTTTCAGGGCCTGTAACTAACTCATTACAACCCGATTCATTACACTTCCCAGAAATGTATGATTTATTGTTTACTGTCTTTCCTGCTTCATGAGGGCAGAACTCCCATCTGGCTTGCGCACCATTGTATCCCCAGGTAGATAGAAATACAGTGCCTAACTTATATTAGACAATGAATGCCCACCAAATTGGTGAACACATAAGTGGATGAATCCTTACTGTAATGATTTCTCGGACACAATAACAGTACATGGCATTTTCAGTTATTTCCCAAATAGCTTTAATTCCCAAAGTCCTAGTAATTCAGTTTTCCCCTTGAAGAGCCAGCTTTGTCATCATTGTTTTTAAAGGGATTATTAAAGAGAGCCATGATGCATTTAGTGAAAAATACCAGCTCATCCCACGGTTAAAAGAATCATCTTTGCCTTAAAATTCATGGCTCCCAAACCAAGAATAGTACCCCCAGAAGCACAGAGGGAGAAAAATCTACCTTTTGAGTATTTTTCTAGAAATAACAGCTCCTAAATATCTTGACAGGAAAGTATTTTGGAGGTAAGGAAGCCATCCAGCCTGGAGCCTGGAGCATGAATGGTGAATGCCAATGAGGCTGCCAAGTCAGAGGGACGACCTGGCCTCTGGCAGGGCATTGAGAAGAAGCAACAATGACCAGTGATAGGTGCGCTGTTTAAGTGAAGAAACAAAGAGCTACATGGGGAGGGACCTGGGAGCACCAAATGCAACCCAGGGAAAGACAACAGAGGAAAGGGCGAGACAACAGGTCAGTAGATATACACACAACATAGCGCAGACACTATACAAGTCTATGTCAGCCGGCTATGGAGCCCAGTGGCTCATAAGATTCAGTTCAAAGATTTGTTGCACTTAGAAATTTATAGTCCAAGCTTCTAGTGTTGATGAAGGACGAGAATCCATTTATTCACTTAGTCAGTGATTGAGTATTGAACATTAGCCTTGTGCAAACATTAGCAGTAGAATGGGCAGCATAGTAGACGCTGTACCTGTTCTCATGCAATTTCTATTCTAATGGGGAAGTTAGACACAGATAATATGAATAGATTAATTATACAATTAAATACGGATTACAATTTTAAGAGTTGTGAAGATGGCCAATGGTGCTGTAAACTCTTGAGCTATGATCTGAAGCATGAAGAGGAGCCGACTGGGGATTCCAAGTAGAGAGGACAGTGCAAAGGCCCCGGAGGCAGTGCAAGTACGTTCCCTTAGAGGACAGTGTGGCTGCAGTAGAGTGAGTGAGGGCGGCGTCACTAGGGAAGGAAGCAGCGTCTGGACCACGCAGGAGCGTGCAGGGCCTGCCGAGGGGCTGCTCTTCTCTTCCGAGAGAACTGGGAATCCACTGGAGCAGCGGTTCTCAACCTGTGGGTCGCGACCCCTTTGGGGGTCCAACAACCCTTTCACAGGGGTCGCCTAAGACCATCGGAAAACAAAAATATATTTACAATACGATTCATAACAGTAGCAAAATGACAGTTATAGAGTAGCAACGAAAATAATTTTATGGTTGGGGGTCACCACAACATGAGGAACTGTATTAAGGGGTCGCAGCATTAGGAAGGTTGAGAACTGCTGCACTGGAGGGTGTTGAACAGAGTTCAGAGGGGCGGTGTTGGGGAGGGGCCAGGGGCGGGGCTTAATGTGAGCAGGTATGTCTCAGGCGAATCCTGTGCCGAGAGGTCCAGCGCTTTGGTTGTCCTGAGTGCCTCGTCCTGATTCTGACAGATGTGGTTCCATTACACAACGGTGTTAGTTGTACCGGGATGATCTTTCCAGCGTGTTCCTGAATCCCTCCAATTTACAGTGCAGAGAAACTCCCCAGTTTAAACCATTTCTCATTAGAAAATGATTGAAGAAGCAAAAGGCTTTGCCCATCTATCACTATTGAAGAAAACGATTTTGAGAGAGACTCGCCTTAATCTTGGGCCTATAACTTATGCACCCCAATAATTTGTGGTAAATCTGCCCAAATCCTCCTCATGTCTCCTTTTTAATCCTCAGCTCCTTCTCTACAGATCCAGCTTGGGAAGGCATAAATCCTCTCGTTTATTAAGAAAGACCCACAGCACCATCACCCGAGAATGTGGTTCCATCTGTGCAGGAATGCGGCCAAATGCGCCTCTGTGAAATTTTGATGGAGTTTTACCTTCCAGATGAGGAAAGGGAGAACCAGAGGGCTAGAGACTCCAGCAGGGTCTGGCTGTCCCAAAGAGCCCTCTCTACACAGCTAGGATGCAGCCCTCCACAGTTTTTTGTTGTTGTTGTTTTTTTCCTTGCTGTTAAGATTAGGTCAAATTCAATCTGACTATGAACTGTTCTTTCTTAAAAAAAGCTACTCTTGAAAAAATTCAGGTGTGAGAAATCTGAACCTGTGTGAGAGCATTTGAGTTTAGTCACCACGTCTAGCCATGAGGGAACACTGGGAAAATTCTTTTAAATACTTTTAGGCAGTTACTGCGTGTCAGGCACTGTGCTGGCTGGAGCTTTAGATGCGGTATCTCCTTTTACCCTCGTAACTATTCTGTGACGTAGATGTTTTTACATCTCCGTTTTCTGGGAGAGGAACTGAGGCTCAGATGGTTAATTCACTGGCTGAGAATGGTAGAGCTGGGCTCTGAACTCTGTCTGTACATCTCAAACAGCCCCTCTTTTAATTCTAAACAACACAATAGATCAATTACTTAAAATGTATAAACACCAGCCAGTTTTTGGTAGGTTCCTAGTATTGTCCAATATTGGGAAGTTAATATAACTCAGGATGGCGTTTAGGAAAAGATGGTGACTTGAGTTTAGAAATCAGACCCCTCCATCCCCTCCCACCAACTGATCCAAAAAGACCAAAAGAACCCCCAAAACAGGGGGAAGAGAACCTACAACAGTGCAGGAAACTAGAGATGGCACCATGCCCATGTCAGAAATTTGCAGGAATTTCTGATATGACATAGAAATCCTACCAACAGCTAGACAGTTTTAAGGGAACTAAGCAGGAGTGAACCTGCAGAACCCCTAAAACCCCTAATTTGGACTCCTTCAGGGGGGACTGGGACAGGCTGCAGAGCAGAGGGGTCTCCCGGGGGCCCTTCCTACACTGTCAATCAGTCAACAGCAGTCAGCCCAGCAGGCAGAGGTCCCATCAGAGCAAAAGCCCTGGGGAGGAGAACTGCATGTTCAGAGGCAATTTAAGAGCAGCTGGGTGGATTTATTTTTTTCTCTCCATCTGTGATGCCAAGAAGGTAACAAAATGTTACCTACAGCAAATATTTCAATCAGAACATGCAATTCATTCAAAATACAAACTATTCCTTAGTAAGATAGATAGCCTGTTTCAAGGAGTGGAGCGTGCCTTTCTCTCTTAGCTTTGGGATTATACAAGGAAGAGTCCATTGGTATTTGTGGTGCAGAGAGAAAGATAGCACGCTATTTGCTGGTTTTCACGGGCGGAAATATGACTCTTATCATTCCCCTTTTCCTGTGTTTAAGTTCCACCGCCCATTCATCCTGTAAGACCCAGCTCAAATGCCCTTTCTTTCATAAAACCATTACAGAGCCTCCCCAAATTTTATCCCCCTAAACCAGAGGTAATATCTACATCTTTGTGATTGCTGATGTTTAATTTTTAAAATCATAGTTGTATAGGGTAAAAAAAAAATCAAAACTAAATACTAACAGGGCATATGATGAAAATACATCTCCCCAGCACTCAGCCCTCTCCATTCACCCCAGAGGCATTTTGTGTTTTCAGTTTCTTGAGTGTCTTTCCATAGATAGTAATCTATACCAGCAAGCAGAAGTTCCCTCCGCATGTTGGTCTGCCCCTGGCCTTCTTTGTTTTTGCATATATCGGGGAGATTATTCTACATCAGACATATAGATCCACCTCATTTATTTGCATGGCTGTCTAGCATTATGTCTTCCTCTTTTGAATCCCAGTGATGGGCTTGCGTTACTGCTGTTAAGATACACGTCTTGAGGCTGGCTGAGTGGCTCAGTTGGTTAAGAGCGCGAGCTCTGAGAAACAAGGTCACCGGTTCTATTCCCACATGGGTCAATGAGCTGCGCCCGAGCTAAGCTGCCGCTGGGCTGCCAAGAGGTGGCAGGATGGCTCAGTTGGTGAGAGCACATGCTTCTAACAACAAGGTTGCCGGTTCGACTCCTGCATGGAATGGTGGGCTGCGCCCACCTGCAACTAACATTGAACAGGGCACCTTAAACTGAGCTGTCCTGAGCTGCTGATGGGCTGCTGGATGGCTCAGTGGTTACAGCTTGCGCTCTTAGCAACAAGGTTTCTGGTTCCACTCCCGCATGGGATGGTGGGCTATGCCATGTTGGGCTATGCCGCAACTAAGATTGGACATGGCATCTTGAGCTGAGCTGCCCTGAGCTGTCGCCGGGCAGCCGGATGGTGACTGGACTTGGAGCTGAGCTAGCTGCACCCTCCACAACTAAGATTGAAGGACAACAACTTGGCTCTTTCCCTTCCCCAACTCCCTAACAACAACAACAACAAAAATACACGTTTTATTGAATTTGAGATCTGATATCCATATACATGCTGAGTTTTCACTCATTAATGGCAAAGATTACATATTATATTTTGTCACATATTTTTAGGGCTTATTATAATCTTAAGGTAGAAATATGAAATAAATTAAAAAGCTGTGTCAAGGTACCATTTTGTCATAGAACGGCAGTTTTTTAAAAATTGAGGTATAATTTATAAACAATAACATGTATGAATCTTAAGTGTTCCGTTTGATCAGTTTTGACAGTTGTAATTACCAGTCAAAACAAGATGTGGAATATTTCCATCACTCTAGAAAATTCCCTCTTGCAGCCTTCCAGTCAATTTTTAACCACTCTCACACTCTCAGAGGCAATGATTTTCTGATTCCTGTCATCATATATCAATTTTCTGTCTTTGTTTTTAATTTAAATGGAATAACATAGTGCATATTTTTATGTTCTTTTGTTCCCTTTCACTGCTGAGTAGTATTTTATTTCATGAAATTTGTTTGTTTTCTTGTTAATGGATTTTCATTTTTCCCCAGTTTTTCTTTATTATGAGTAATGTTCCTCATACTAGTCGTTTTTTATGGACTGATGTTTTCATTTCTCTTGGGCATATACCCAGGAGTAGAATTCCTGGGTCATGGGATAAAGAAATATTTAACTTTTATAAGAAACTGCCAAATGGTTGTCTAAAGTGGTTGTATTATGTTAAACTGCACTGGCGATATGTAAAGGTCTAGTTATTCATCTTTGCCAATGTGTGGTATTGTCAGTCTTTTTTATTTTAGCAATTCTACTGTGTGTGAAGTGAACCTTATAGTAGTTTTAATTTGCGTTTTATGATGACCAGTGATGTTTAGAGCCTTGTAGACCATGTGTTTATCTTCCTAGAGTTGCGGCTGCTGTCTTTGTCCATTTTTTTTAATTGGGTTTCTTTGTTATTCTGGATATGATTCATTTATCAAATATGTTTTAGAGATATTTTCTCCTAGTCTGTGGCTTGCCTATTTAGTTCCTTAAATGAGGTCTTTTGATGAACAGAAAAAATTAAATTTGGTAAAGTCAAATTTACCTTTTCCCCCCTTTGTTATGAGTGCTTTTTCTGTTCTGGCTAAAAACTCTTTTGCTTCCTCTAAGTCACGAAAATATTCTTTCCTATGTTTTCTTCTAGAAGGTTTACATTTCTAAGCTTTTCCATTTAGATATATGATCTAATTTGAATGAATTTTTGTGTATGGCATGAAATGGATGTGAGATTTCTTTTTATTCCATACAAATATCTGGTTATTCCAGCATCATTTATTCCCGTTGATTTTGTGCTTTGGAATTCAGTTGTTTATATACATGGTGCCTAGATCTGGGTTCTTCATTCTTTTCCATTGACTGTTGATCTATCTTACACCAACACTGTATTGTTCTGATTATTGTAGCTTTATTTTGAAATTATAGAATATAAGTTCTCCTATTTTATTTTCTTCAAGATTGTTTTTCTTATCCTAGACCCTTTTAATTTTCATATGAATTTTAAGATTAGTTTGCCATTTTCTTTAACAATACCTGCTGGGATTTTGCTTAGGACTGTGTTAAAACTACAGATCAATTTGGAGAGAACAGACACCTGAACAATTTTGAGGCTTCCAATCCATGAAAATTGTATACCTCTCCATTGATTTGGATCTTATTTAATTTCTCTGAGGATGTTTTATAGTTTTCAGTGTAAAGGCCTTGCATATTTTCCATTAGGTTTATTCTAAGGTGCTTGATATTTCAGTTGCTATTATAAATTTAATTTAATTTCCCAATTGTTTACTACCAGAATAAGACAAGTACAATTGATCCATGTATGTTGTATACATATTATAATAGCTAAGTTTTGTCAGTGAATTGCCCTTTTAATCTTTATGAAATGTCCTTAGTTTTCCTCTTGTAATTTCCCTTGTTCCAAAGTCTGCTTTATCTGATACAGTATGGCTGCCAGCTTTCCTATGTTTTGTGTATGCATGGTATGTCTTTTTCAACCCTTTTACTTTCAACCTCTGTCTTTATGTTTAAAGTATGTTTCTTATAAACAGCATATAGTTGGGTCTTGCTTTTTTATCCAGTCTGACAAGGCATTTTATGTACAGTGCAAATACATTTATATCTAAAGTATTTTTTAATTATTTTTTATTGTGAAATACACATTTTTTAGAATTAGTTTCAGCTGTACAACACAGTGCAATAGTTATACTTTTTACCCCTCGAGGTGACAACCCCCCTCCCCCAATCCGCCGCCCCAGTTCCTCTGCCATATCATACATATCTATTACAATTCCCTTGACTCCACTCCCACACTATACTCCATGTCCCATGACTCTCTCTCTCTCTCTCTCTC